>NC_072801.1:6242500-6542500 GCF_028583425.1 Eublepharis macularius | reverse complement strand
TTAACTTCGCTTTGTCCCATGACTGAAAATAATTAAAGCTAATTTGCAGGAAACACAATCTATACACTGTTGTCTAGCCATAATAAAGCATGCTAGTAAAGATTGATTAATATTACTGGTGTAAAGCAGGACTCCATTTCCCCCCTCCTTTTTAAAATTCATGTATCATATTTGTCTGTGGTTCTTCAATCTCAGACCATATGGAAAAGTTTCATGCAAAATTCAGTTTAACTTTTACTTTTAGTTCAATTTCAAACCATATGGAAATGTTCTTCCTTAGAGGTTTGGCCATATGGGTACCATCCTACGCTTCTCTCCATCCATTTTTAGAAGAACATTCGGACCTCTCTCTTCTGCAAATTCATTCAAATAGGTGCTGCCTCCTATTACTACAAGCCACAGAAAGAGGAAGAAATGGGGGGTGGGGTGGAATATGGGAATCAAGCAGGTGACTGCTTTGTTTGGAAACTTCAAGGACTTATTGTTACAATAATGGCAAGCTTTGTGTACCATTTCTGTCTTTTGGCATATATGGGGCAGGATTAGCCAGTGGATAACATGGAAAGCTGCCCCAGATTGCATGCTTTGGGAGGGGGAACTGCCAACATCCCTACCCTCTCAAAGGGGGGGGGGAGAAATGCAGGCTCCTTTTGACACTTGCACCTGCCCCATCTGGGATTCCAACCATGATATTGGAGCCTCATCCTGGATGTTTGCCCAGGGCCCCAGAATCACTAAGACCAACCCTGTAGCATGTAGTAGAAGCCTGTTTGGTACCATCATACCCCTTCCCAATTGGACTGAATTAACACTGTTTGCAAACTCAGTGCAGCCATGTCTCTATCTTTCCACTTCCAACTCTGAGAGAAACAGAAAAAAAGAGAGCCTGCTGTCTGTCTCCATCCCAGGAGTGCTTCCATCCATGGGTGATGAGAAGCTATTGTTGTGACATGAAAATGCATGCTTTAGTTTAATTCTCAGTCACATAACACACCTCCACAGACTGATGCCATGAAAATGCCTTACTTAGTGAATATTGTTACACATAACATATGGTAGAGCTATAATGATGCTGTCCCAGGTACCTCCTTTCCCCTTTTATTTAGGAATGGTAATTTGTCTTGTTTCTCCACCTGTCTCTGGCCCAAACACATGCAAGTGTTTACTTTTCAGTAACAGAATACTTCATCTTGTCCTGTGTGTGTGTTCTTGCCACAAATGCAGCTGTCTTTTAATAACAACAATAATGTGCTTATATACCACCAATCTGAACAAATTAGTGTAGGATTGCCAGGTCCCCCAGGCTTCAAACTGTGGGATGAGGGGTGTCTTTTTGTGGCATGCTTGGAGTGTGGGGGGGGGGGATTTACCATGCATGCATGCAAAGTGCACACGTTCCAAATCCTCTGTTGTGCTGGGAAGGATGTCAATGTTGCTCCTTGGGGCCTTTACAAAGGGCATTGCTTTGCCCTCATAACCATGTACTATCATAAAGGGGGAAGCTCCTGTGGAGTTGTGTATTGTGTTGTGATAACAATATTTGTCAAAACTCAGCAAATCAGCCCAATTGTTTTGTTGATAATTAATATAGCATCTTAAAAATTGTTTTAACACTTGGCTGACCCTTTCAGTTTGCCCATCAGTCTTGGGATGATGAGTGGAGCTAAGTCCTTGTTCAATTCCAGCCAGTTTCAATAGCTCCCACCAAAAGCTGGCAATGAACTGGACTCCATGGTCTGATATCACCTTGTCTGGAACAAGTGTAGCCTGACTAGCTGTTGCATGAACAGGTTGGCTAGTTTTTTAGTGGTGGGAATTTTGGAGCATGGAATGAAATGGGCTTTCTTTGAAAAAAAATCAACCACCACCAGAACTAATGTCTTCCCTTTGGAGAGGGGAAGGTCAATATGTCTTTTCTCATGTATGGCCACCAAAATTGTCTTCGTACTAGATGCAATGTCTTTAAATAGCCAAAGTGGCCAGCTAGCTTAGAATCATGGCAGTGTCTTAGCACCATCCCCCTTAAACTGGCTGACATGTAAAGTTTGCCGTGATGGTACCATCCGCCTCCCTCTCCCTTTTTCAGTTCATTTTTAGGTAAGGCATCCCCTTCCTTTTCTGCCTCTTGTTTCTCTTTCTCCTCCCAGTCCATGACAGAAGGCTTAGGTTTCACTGGCTTTGCCTGACTCTGGGTGGTTACTGCCCCCTCCCCATTATGCTGGAGAGAACATTGTGTCTATTACGTCTTCTCTCTGGCTTTCATGTTGGGGCATGTGCAAAAGGGCATCTGCCAGGAAGTTAGATTTGCCAGGGAGGTGCTTCAGCGTGAAATTAAATTTGGAGAAGAGCTCCACCTCAGAAGTACTTGGTGCCTAATTTTTGCAGGGTGCGCAATGCTTCTAAATTTTTATGATCAGTCCAGATTTCAAATGGCACCCTTACCCCCTCCAGCCAATGTCTCCAAGTACATAACACCAGTTTAAACTGCCGAAGCTTCTTTGTCCCACACAGACTAGTTTCGCTTGGCCTCTGATTTTTTTTTTGACACACAGGCTCAGGGGTGCAGCTTCCCTGCCTCATATACTTGTAAAGTAACTCCCCCCATGGCAACGTCGCTCGCATCTACCTGTACAATGAACTTTCAATTCTCGTCAGGGTGGCATAGAACAGGCTCTGAAGTGAACAGTCTTCAAATGCTCAAAAGCTTTTTGGCATTCTGTAGTCCAATTTAATTTATCACTGGGTTTCACCCCTTGCGGTCCTTTCCCTTTGGTTTTCAACAAGTCAGTTAAGGGCAAGGCGATTTGAGCAACGTTTTTTAATGAAGGGTCTATAGAACTTGGTGAACCCCAGGAACGATTGCAACTGTCTCCTGGTTTGGGGGAGTCCCACTCCACCACCACTTGAACTTTCATAGGGTCCATTTTTAACCCATGCATTGATATTCTGTACCCCAGGAAATCGAACTCATCTTTATGGAATTCACATTTAGACAATTTCACCAGCAGGTGGTTGCCCCAGAGAGTTTTTAGTACCTGACGTACTAGTTTTACATGGGACTCATAATCTTCCAAATAATTCAACACGTCATCTAGATAAACAACCATGCCCTTATACAAATGTTGGTGTAGGACTTCATTAATTAAATTCATAAACAACCCCCCCCCCCCCGCAGCCCCTTGTAATCCGAAAGGCATGACTTTGTATTCAAATTACCCCAACGGGGTATTAAAAGCAGTCTTCCATTCATCCCCCTCCTTTATTCTCATTTGGAAATACGCATCTCATAAATCCAGTTTCGAAAAGATTTTCCCTTGAGACACCACTCCCAGAATGTCTCTAATCAGGGGGATGGGGTAAGCGTTAGACATCGACACCGCATTGATCCCCCTATAATCAGTACACAGTCTTAACCCCCCATCCTTCTTTTTGCGGAACAACACTGGTGCTGCATGAGGGGAACAAGCCGGGTGGATGAATCCTCTGGCTAGATTTTTGTCAATGAATTTATGCAATTCCTCCTGCTCCCCTGGGCTCATTGAGTAAAGTTTTCCCTTTGGCAGTTTTTGCCCTGGAATTAGCTCTATGGCACAGTTAGTAGCCCTATTGGGGGTGGGGGAGTTCATCAGCTTCTTTCTCATCAAACACATGGCTCAAGTCTAGGTATTCCAGGAGGATTTGCTCAACCTCCTCCTGGGTTAGTAGAGCAGTCTCCGGGGGGGGGGGGCATTCAGACCCCATGCTGGGTTCCATTCATGACTCTGGAAAAAAAACCCACCCCACGTATGGGTCATAGCCACTTTATTCCCAAAACCAGTGGTGTCAGTTACTATGAAAGTTATGGCTTCCCGATGGCTCCCCATCCCCACTGGGACCATCTCAGTTTCTACATTGGCCGGGGCTCCTTTCATTCAAGACCCGTCCATCTTTTCAAATACAATAGGGTGGTTCAATTTACACATGTTCAGCCCCAATCCTGTGACTAGAGCTGGGACAATCAGATCCCGAGTGCACCCAGAGTCAATTTAGGCTCACATTTGAATGTGTGTTCCCCACTGGGGGTTAATGATAGTTACTGGCATGTAAAGTAAGGTCCATTTCGGTCTCACCTCAGGTGGTGGTGGCTCCTGTGGGACCTGTCACCACGGCCTCCTCACAAAAGGTCACTGGCATTTTCTGCTGACTGGCCAGGAGTTTCTTCTTCTTCCAAGGGTTCCTTGATTCTTCCATAGTGTTGAGGCTGGTTGCCACTTTGCTTCTCTTTTTTGGACCTTTTTTTGGCAGCTTGGTGACTTGTGGGATGGTTGGTTTCCCAGTGTGGCTCTTCTCCATTCACCCCTTCATCCTCCCCTGGCATTTGGCAGTGAAATGGACAACTCCTCTGCACTGTAGACATAATCCCTTTCTCATGCAGTTAGCCCGCTCTGCATCCAGGGAGCTTGAGTTGAATGTCTTCTTCTCTTTTCTCCCTGATCCCATTGGGATTTTCTTGGCAGTTGTCTGGTGCTGCATCTTTATGAGCTTCACCACCTGGTCTCGGTTCTCAATCTCGCATGCTAGTTGGATCCATCCTAGCAGGGTGATAGGGTTGTCTTGCTTCAAAGCTTTAGCCACCAGGTCTGGGTTCAGGCTGGCCCAGAAAAATTTGATTTTGACTCCTTCAGACCAGTCCCTCACCTTTGCGGCATACTGCCTGAATTCTGCAGCATATTCACGGACTGGACGGTTTCCTTGCCTCAACTGTTTCAATTGTGTCCGAGCTCATTCTCCCTCCAGCAGATCTTCAAACTAAGCCCTCAACACTTGCACAAACACTTCAAGGTTATGAAGCTCCAGGGCCCTGGCTTCATAAGGGTGACATACCACTTAGCCCCTGAACCATCCAACCAGGATCCCTAGTGACTAACATGGCTAGGGTCATTCAGGAAGGTGTGGCACCATTCTCTGAAAAATTCCATGGCTTGCATGATAAAGTATCCCAGCTCTTCTGAGTCCCCGTCAAAACGGGCCTCCAATTTCTGTAGTCCATGCTGGGGTACTATCGCAGGGGGGGCCCTCCCGTGGCAGCTGGCACTTCCATTGGTGGCAGAGCTGGAAAAGGTTGAGCCAGTGGCATGGGTTGTAGTGGTACTCCCATTGGTACCCCTGGGTGCCCCCAGTATCCCTCATGGCAGTAGGGATGGCAGAGGTGGGACTGGCAGCCAGGGTTGTAGTGGTGCTCCAATTGGTACACCGCCAAGTGGCTGGCAGTGGATAGTGCCTGGGAAGTCCTATTGGTGGTGCCGGGGCTCTGGGCTTCAATGGGGCAAATGGGACCCTGTCAGTTGGGGAATGGCCGTTGTTCTCCCAACTTGTCCCCCCAGACATCTCAGCGATGGCAGGAAGGAGGAGGATGCAGGGGTCTTAGTGGGTCCCCCCTGCCTCCAGTTCCATCAGGCACTGGGCCCTGAGGCACTTCCATCATGGACGTCCGGCGCATCTTGTCTTGTAGTCCTCTCACCACTTGCACCAAGTCCCTTTTCAGTTTGTTCATCCCCCCCCCCCATACCACTCACCACTGTTCGGAGTCAGCCTCTGGGGGATCTGTTGTCATTGTGGTAGTTTCATCCTCATCCGGTGGTTCTACTGGGGCATTATAAGGACTCGGCCACACTTCCTCCCGGGTAACCCCCATCACTCAGTAGTAGGCATTCGCCTCCATCATGTTGAGACTGGCGGAGTGAAGCCGTTGCCCAAACTCGTCTTTCCAGGTTTGTTGAGTGTCTTCTACCCCTGCCTTCCCTCGGGGTCCTCCAAGATTGTCTAAAGTCCCTTTATTTCCAGCCACTATCCACTTAATGTGTTCGCTCAGTGTATCCAGGATCTCTTCCCAGGTCTGCTGGCTGGTTGGCAGCTGGGGCACCCTTTCCCTTGAGGTGGTTATCAGCTTTCTGTAATCCATTTTCCCCTTCAGGAGCAGCCCGAGCTCCCAGCTGGTGATGCTCAGGCTGGGAGCTACTCCATTTGGGGTTCCTCCAGTCACCTCATTTCCATAGGTCTTTTCCAACTCTAATTTGATTAACTGTTCCTCTGGGGTTTCTGCAGTCTCCTGGTCGGTCTTGTATGGCAACACGCTGGTAGTTTGGCTTCAGAATTCCAGGTCCAGAGGAAAAGAAGAGACTTCTGCCAAAATGTCAGTCCCTGGCAGTTAGGTCCCCAAGTTCTCCACCGTTAACACACAGGTTTTCCAGTTGAAGTAACTTTATTAGAGATCCAATCAGTAAAAGGTTCATAGGCAGTGAAATTGGCAGAAGTGACATAGGTAAGGCTAGCAGTGTTAGTTACAGGGCATATTCCTGTCTTAATTTGGACTGTTAGCCTGGGGGGAGGGGGTTGAAGTGAGACATTAATTAGGCCAAGCAGTGAGAAAGATGGACTTATCTTTGGTTCTCAGGAATAGCACACTATAAGCCAGCTTGGGCTGGCTGTCAAGGACACTAGCTCATCGGAGCAAGAAAGAGAAAGTAAACATTGCATGACAGGCACAGAGTAATAAAGAACTTCCCCCAATCTCAGGAGCCATAGTTAGAACCCATAAACATTCATGGCAGATATGCAGGAGGCATATATGATACCTTTTATCCTCTGCCAGCCAGATAAAAGGCAGCAGGGAGCAGAGGCTGGGGAGCTGGAGCTGAGAGGAGTGACTTACCCAAGGCCACCTGCAGAGTTTATGGCAGTTAAACTATCAGAATGCTGATTCACAACCCAGCACCTTAACTACTATGATACAGCAGCTTTCCACTTTACCTGATGAAGCCAGGTCAACACAGTTCTCAGTCCATATTCAGACCCATCAGTTGTCACAATTATTGTTTGTTGGATTAAACAATGCCAAAGTTGGACTATGAACATTCAAATTGGTCTGAGTATCAAAATTGGTCTGAGCCACAGCTGACCACACGAAACTTGAAGTTCCACATAATAACTCTCTAAATGGTTCGATATCTTAAGTATAATTAGGAATAAACTTTGCATACCACAAAGTTAGACCTAAAAGATAATACAAACTGTGTAAATCTTTCAAAGTGCCTGTAGAATTGTTTCAACATGATCTGAATCAGGTTTTAACCCAGGTGAAGAGACAATATGTCCCCAAAAGGGAAGTTCTAAATTTATATTTATCCATATTAAGCTTCAACCCAGCAGATCTTACACATCTCAATACAGCCTGTAAATTTAGCTCATGTTCTTCAAGGGTCTTTCCAAATACAATAATGTCATTTAAATAACACTGAACTCTCTTCTGACCTTTCAGTATCAAGGACATCATCCTTTGAAAAGACGCAGGGGCTGAGGCCAACCCATATGGAACATGTTTAAACTGAAACAATCCATCATGTGTAATACATGCTGTTAGATCTCCGTTGTCTGCATACTATCAAGTTGTGTTGCATGAACTCTGCAGATCAAGAGCAGAAAACATTTTTGATCCTGCACATTCAGAAAACATCTCCTTCGTATGTGGCAATGGGTGGTTATTAACCACAAAAGCCTTACTGGGTTTTCTTAAATCTACACAAAGACAAATACTTCCATCCTTCCTCACCACAACCATTCTGATGAAACAACTTCTGATAATATCCTTCTGCAACAACTTTTAAGCTCTTCTGACACAGCATCTCCATAACTTTGCAGTAGTTTTCTTAGTAAGATCTTGAGTCTGCATTGAAGCATTCTACAACAAATCTACATTTTGCACTCTATCGCCAGTGCTCAAACTTGTATCTTAACTTCATTCAAAGCTGCCTCAGTTTGAATTGCAGTCGCTATAGCTTTCTCCAACACAGTACTGGTTCTAGAAGCAACTGTTGTCTTATACAAAGCACATTCTTTTTTTCAACCAGCTGCTCGCTAATAACTTCATCAGCCAATGCTACAAAGTCACAGGGGCCAATTAAGTCTCTCAAAACAGCAATATATTATAACATCAGTTCCCCTAGTTTCTGTTCACCCTGACAAAATTTATAGCCATTAGCTACTACATTAACTTTGAGCACACACACAAAATTCTTCAGTGCAGTAAGAGCAGTCTCATAGTTATCATCAGTAAGAGGATATGTATTAAAAATATGTTGTCTTCCTACTCCAAAAGAATGAATAAGCAGTGCAAGTTTTCTCTCTTGAGATATTGTGTCACTAATTGCAAGCAGGTAATTATCATGAAAAGTAAGAGCAATTGGAGTCTCACCTGGTCTTTGCAAAAAAAAAGGTTCTGGTGGGTTAAAAGGCAACAAAGCCATCCTTGTTGCCAATGTATTATGTTACTCATTAAAGCCTCAATCCAGATTCAGGAATCTGTTTATTAAAGCCTCCATCCAAGGTCCCTCTACCCACCTCTTTGTTTTCTCCAGTGCAAGAGAAGCTGGATAACTTCCTGAAAAAAGATAGAAAGAGATCCCCCCAAATAGATGTAACTCATGTGAACAGATAGGATAGCCCAGGTGAGCCTGATCTCTTCAAATTTCATAAGCGAAACAGGGTCAGCCTTAGTTAGTTGTTTGTTGTTTGTTGTTGTTATTTTATTCAATTTTTAGCCTGCCCTCCCTGCAAACAGGCTCAGGGTGGGTTACATCAGACATAAATACAATATAAAATCACAATAAATTACGTAGTCATAATATACGTAAAATGTACCGCTTGCTATCCCCAAGATAGCAGTCCTCATCCTTAACATCCACCCCTGTTAATAATGCACAGGGGGGAAGGAAGGGAAGGGAAGGAGATGATAACACAGCCCCCTCCCAACAAGAGACTGATAGGGAGGCTCAACCAGATAGCACAGAACAGCCTCAACCATATGCCTGGCAGAACATCTCTGTCTTACAAGCCCACCAAAAAGAGAAGATCTTGGCAGGTCCGAGTGTCCACAGACAGAGAGTTCCACCAAGCTGGAGCCAGGATTGAAAAGCCCCTGGGCCTGGTTAGGCCGAGTTGGATGGGAGGCCTCCAATGAAGACCAGAGTTGCAGAGGCAGACAATGGCAAATCACCTCTGTTAGTCTCTTGCCATGAAATCCCCACCAGGGGTCACCATAAGTCAGCTATGTCTTGAGGGCACTCTCCATCACCACCATTTTAAAATGAATCCTACTGATTGCTGAATGACTTATTCTGAAGTGATGCTTTCTGTTATAATGATCCCCAAACTTTGAATATGCCGACAATAATGTCGGCCAACCCTACTTCATCCTTGAAGTGCATTTTCTTAATGAAAGGAAATAAGTGACAACGATTTTAGACAATTCCTTTGACTTAACCCACTGGCTATCCCAGAGGTGTTTGTGTGCATTTAGTAGAGAGGTTTTCGTTTGGTGTGGGGTTTATTTTGTTTTAAAATTAAAGCTGTTAAGCATTAACACCTAACTGTTTAGATGGCAACACATTTGAAAATTAATGCATGCTTAACACATCAGGAAAGTGGATGAATTCTTAAACATTTTAGTGGGTCAATTAGATTTCTAGTTGGCTGTTTGCTTTTTTCTTTATTTTGGCAGCTTTCTGAAGTGAAATGAAAATGGAAGTTTAATCTATTTGGTCTTGTGCCAAAGTGTAATGTTCTTTCTCTACAACCTGTTTTATTTACAAAGGTTGTAACAAAAGTCATTCTGTAAAAATCCTATTTGAAAATGTCAAAGGCTAATTAGTGCCCTCTTCCCCTCTCTGTATGTATATAATACATTGAATTACATTATTTGGGCCCTTTTTATCTTCAAAACAAATACTTTAGAAGCAAACAATCAAAAAGAAGGAAAAGACTAAGCAAAAAAATCTTATTCACAGAATTTGGTGAAAGGAACTCATGGAAGATATCTGTGGGCTGAACCACACATTAAGGTTTCCATGCTTATTTTATACAGTTTTTTTCTTTTGCACATGCGGTCAGAATACTATGACTACTGAGGGAAACTTTAACTCTTTAATTCTCAGACATTTGCTTACAGACAAAATATCCATTACCTTCTTGATGTAAGTTTTCTTTGACCCGCAATCTGTTACCAGAATTGGTCTCCTTGCAAGTAAGAGGGGGGAATTAGCGCAAGGAGAAGGCTACGTTGGGGGAGGGGTAACAAGCGAGATCTCCACCAATTTTTACAGGGTCCCCTCCCCAAGGAGACTAATGAGACGGATGTGCTTCAAATAAAGAGTATTTTTTATTAAAAGGAGAAAACTCACACAGTCAGTCCCTGGCAATTAGGTCCCTTCAAGTTCTCCACAGTTAACACACAGGTGTTTCAGTTGAAGCAACTTTATTAGAGATCCATACAGTTCAGGGTGTTCACACATGGGTGGCAATTGGCAGAAGTGACAATTCAAACAAAGGGTTTACTAATTATAGGGGAACTCCCCCCTCCCTTTGGGTCCATTGACATTCTGGTGCAAAACCCCAAAGAAGTTACATGGGAATTGATTAGTTTAGACTAAATGAAGTACAAAGTGAAAATATCCCAGTCTCTGGGAAAAGATACAATGTTCGCTGCTAACAGCTCACCTTCAAGGATGCTTGCTGGAAAAGTGAAAGTACATATTTTCAACAGATAACGGAGAGGCCCCACTGGCTCCCCTGCATTCTATGTTAGCAGTTAAGACGGTCTCATATGACCTATACAGTATACAGAATATAACTTTGGCAAACAGTTATGAACAGCACAACCTGCACAACACAATGATGGCAGGTATGCTGGCATGCATTACACACAAAGGAAGTAATAAATGGTTTACACAAGCCAGAGGTTGGAATAGAGTGAGGGATTCAGGGTATAATTACCTTCCCAGGAAGTGGGTGTGGTCCATGGAGGAAGAGAGCTTCAAATGTCCTGCGTCTTCGTCCAGGGGGGTGGGCTCAGAGAGGCTCTGAGGGCACTATGCTTGAGTCCCAATAACAGTGTACAATTTGAATGGGGCAAAGCCCTGGTTCTTGTAGGGCAAATGATATCCTAAGGTGGGGAGCACCCGCAGCCGTTGGGACAAAGACTGTGACGGTCATCTCTTGGGAATGATTACCTTTGATTGGTGCTACCTGGGTGTGACAAAAGAATAAAACTCGGTTCTCCTGGTGCTGTACAAAGAAACTAATTAATGCTAATTAATGTCCCCGGAGCTGTCTTAATGAATTTACATCTTGATTAAATGTTCCCAGGGAGAGATTATAAACTTATCAGAGCTGATTGAAGACCCATCGATCATAGGATAAGATTCAAATCATGAAAAAGAGGGGAGATTGGAATGTTTTTTGGTGGTGACTTGGTGAGAACCCTTCTTGTCAATAACTGCACATCTGCAGTGTGGAAGGGCAGGAACAAATCATGCCCAGTTCTTGGTATTTGCATTCACATTCCATTCATGCTTCACTCTCCTGAGCGGGACTTGGCAATGCTTTGCTCAGCTAGTTGCTTCATCAATGTGGCTTAAGGTGCTTTAATACAAGGGCTCTGTGATTTTTATATCACAGGCTGCTATTAAACATGGCAGAGACCAGGGTTGACTGATTACGCATTGGGGAGAAAAGGGGGTATAAATAAAGTTAATAAATAAATACATAAAATTACTGGTGCTGGGGGTGGATATGTCTATATGGAAGTTTTCTTTAGCAGGAATAAAAACATTGGGGGGGGGGGTCCCAGTGAAAAATCAGAAGTTGCTTAAAATAAACTCAGGAGAAATTGTGGTGACATTCAAAGCACATCATGCCAAGTTTCCATGGCATTTCTTTTACTGTGGCCCATCTCATCAAGCCCTCTTCTTTGAGTGAAAGTTGAAAATGCTTGGGATGTCAGGCTTGTAAAGAAACACTTCTAAGCATGGCCATTTGTCTCCCCTTATTGACATTTTGAGAAGCAGCTGTAACAAAGGGCTTTAGGTTGACCTATTGCATTTGTTCTGCAGTTAAACCTCTTTGACAAGGTCACAAGGAAAACCTTGTCATCGAGCTGTGCAGGCTCCACGTTGACTTCTGTTTCATACTGAGCCATCTTTTTTTAAAGTGAATATGTGCAGAGCCAGCATGGAATAATGGTTAGAGTGTTCAGTTCTGGGCACCACAGTTTAAGGATGTTGACAAGCTGGAACATTTCCAAAAGACGGCAACAAAGATGGCGAGGGATCTGGAGACTAAGTCCTATGAGGAAAGGTTGAAGGAGTTGGATATGTTTAGCCTGGAGAGGAGGCGACTGAAAGGTGATATGATAGCCCTCCTCAACTATTTGAAGGGCTGTCACATAGAGGATGGAGTGGGGTGGTTTCTGTTGCCCCCAGAGGGTTGGACCAAAAACAAAGGATTAAAATTAAAGCAAAAAAGTTTTCAATTAAACATTAGGAAGAACTTCCTGACAGTTAGAGCAGTTCCTTAGTGGAACAGGCTTCCTCAGGAGGTGGTGGGTTCTCCTTACTTGGAGGGACTTAAAAAGAGGCTAGGTGGTCATGTGACAACTATGAGGATTCTCTGACTTAATATAAATATACACAGATCAGGCAAGGGAGTGCATGGAGGGATGAGCCAGTGCTAGGCCCTTTCTTATATGTCCAGGGTAACGCTGATTGCCACTTTGGGGTCAGGAAGGAATTTTCCTCCAGGCCAGATCCTGGTGTTTTTTTTTCTCCTTCCTCTGAGCATAGCGGTCAATGGAGGAGTGGGGAGGGAGCTGTGAATTCCCTGCATTGTGAAGGGGGTTGGACTATAGGACCATTGGGGTGCCTACGAGCTCTGTGTTTCTATGTTTCTATGAGTGTCAGACCAGTATCTGGGAGCCCTAGATTCACTCTGCCATGGAAGCTTGCTAGGTGACCTTAGGCCAGTTACAAACGCTCATCTTAACCCACCTCACAGGGTTGCTGTGAGGATAAAATTAAGGAGAGGAGAAAGCCCATTGTGTCTTTATTGGGGCCTCAAGATAAATGAATTCATTCATTCATTCATTCATTCATTCATTCATTCATTCATTGGATTTATATCCTGCCCTCCCTGCAAGTAGGCTCAGGGCAGGTCACAGCGTCTAAACATCATTAAAAGCAACAATAATACATAGATTCAGAGGAGTTAGCCATGTTAGTCTGTAATAGCAAAATAGCAGAGTCTGGTCGCACCTTTAAGATTAACCAACTTCACTGTAGCATAAGCTTTTGAGAACCACAGTTCTCTTTGTCAGATGTCTTTACTATTTTAATAATACATAGATACTCAACAACATTAAATAAGCTATAAAATATAATACAAAATAATAAATATTATGTATAAAAACAGCAGTTCTAAGATGCAGCTTTTGGAAAACAGCAATCACCTAGATTATTGTGAGGTCACCAAGATCAGGGCAATAAGGCGCAACAGACCAGAATGTCCAAGCGAGAGGCCGGCTGGGCAGTCCACAAGCTCCTCAACTCGAACTGTAGGCCCAGAGGAACATCTTTATTTTACAGACCAAGTGGAATTGTCACAAGTCCTGAGTCTCCACCAAGACAGCATTCCACCAGTACAAAAATAATGTTCATAGGATAGATGACACTAAAATGGATCTTGAATTAAGATGAATCCATCTCTCTCTCTCTCTCTCTCTCTCTCTCTCTCTCTCTCTCTCTCTCTCTCTCTCTTTCTCTCTCCCTCCATCTTCCCGGATAGCCCTTAAAAGCATCTCGTGAACTGGACAAGTCTTTTTAAAATGTGTCTAATGAATTGAGGTGATATATTGTGATGGGTATTAACAGAACGGCTTTCTTTAAAGGTGAGAAGATTTATCAATAAGCTTTACTCATAACATCTATCTAGAAATGTCTAGGAATTGGATTATATTGGGGTTATATATCTTTAAATGATTATGGCAAGTTTACACACTGTATTTCTGTGAATCCCGAGGATTTTTTGAAAGTATTTGCAAGCAGACTCCCCTCAAAGAGATGGCCAGTCATCCTCTGCAAGCTGCAATCTTGGGAGAACTTTGACTGCGTAATATGCTACACTCTTACTTTCTATGGATGTTAGCTTGCTTGGCCCTGTCCCAGGGCCACAGAATCTCTAAAGCCACCCTTTCTTTTAAATGGAGCATGAGTTTAAAGACTGAAATAACTAAAATAACCTTCCCAATAGGGACAGTTACTTTCAGTTAACTACTCCCGGTCCCTTTTGAGACCAAGTTTGATCATGTGAAATCTATGTTCAAGTTCAGTGTTAACAGAATTGCTAGGGCACTTGGTACAGCCCATTTTATAAATGTCTTCAGCCTGGAGGGCATTCACAAACTCTTCAGTCCTTCCTTAACAGAGCTGTAACTTTTGAAGACTGGAATGTGTGATAATCTCACAGCATTAGGAGATGGCAGTGTATTCTGTAGTCTTTAGCACAGGCGAGACACACAGGAAAGATGAGTATGCTGTCATAAACTGTAGATGCCGTTTTTCTTTTGTTTCTATGAAAGTGGAAAGCTTCTGGCTTGGCTTTGCTGTGAGCAGTAGAGGCAATTTATTCTACTGTGTAGGTGTTGTAGAATTCAGGCACTTTTGAATAGAAGCCATGCTGCATTTGATGTGTCTGCTTTGGAAAAAAAATCCCTTTTGCTGTTTGCACAAGTAAATTCTATGACAGCCCCACCCAACTAGTATGCCACTCATTAAGTGAGAAGTTCTAAAGCATGCCTCACAAAGCATCCCTTCATCCTGGAATGCAAATCCAGATTTTATTAGGATTATACTTGGAGGCCTGGATGTTTTCTTGGCAGACAAAAGAGGTTTTTATTGATGCACTATGTCTTCTACGCTAACCATCAAGGTGCTCGTATGTCTTGGCTTCTTATAGAATGGTTACAGGGAGTTAAGGCTTATGATCTTAATGAACTTCTGTCTGTAGATCACAAGCATTATTTTTTTAAAATCTTGTGCCATTTCAATGTTTGTTTTTGGAAGTTGCTTGTCAAAATGATTTAAATGCAAACAGGCAGCTGACTTTATAGACAGGGCAAGGGCATGGGCGAATAGGGTCACTTAATTCTGCAGATCCAAATACAGCTGTCAAAGGTTTTTTATTTTTATTTTTTAGTATAGAGTCTAAGGATTCGATCCAATAAGATGCTGTGATCAGATTGTCTCAGGTTTTTTGTTTATTGTTGATAATTAAATTTCAAGGATGTACAGCCCCAGTATGGATCTGGGGAAGAGGAAAGGGGGTTTAATCCTTCCACCCCTGCATTATTTTGCTTATTAAAGCCTCAGAATTTGTCATACTCTGGTTAGACTCAAAAAGAATGGGGTGACCGCTCATCTTCCCCCCAACAGGAGTGTACAAAGATGATCTTAATAGGTTTGCTCATGTTTGGATTACCCCTCCCTGTAAGGATCAAATTGGAATTAGAGGCACATGCGCTTGAGATTCTTCCTGCAAAAGAAGGTAGAAGATAGTGTTGCCAACCTCCAGGTGGGGACTGGGTTTCTCCTGAAATTACAACTGATCTCCAGACTTAGAGTTGCTTGTCCCCTGCTGGGGGTGGGGGATCCCCTGCTCCCACCCTCCCCCTGCCCCCGCTTACCTGGCTAGCAAGGGGAAAAGTTGGAGGAACAGGCCCCCCGGGCATGCGCATGGGACGGCACAACTACACCACTCCCAGGAGTGATGTCATTGCACCTCCCTGGGAGTGCTTTGCACTTTGCAATAGGTCAATTTGGGCCCTGAACAGGTGGCCCGCGGCCCGCGCAATGACATCACTTCTCGGAAGTGACATCATCACACAGGTCAGGAGCGTGCACAGCCAGAGAAGACAAAGTAGGTGCCAGGCCTCCCAACTCCTGCCTGGGGGGTAGGGGGACCTGGCAACCCTAGTCCACCTGGAAGACATAACAGCTTCGGAGATTGGATCATAAAGAGTGTCTCATCTCTGCAGAGCTCCCCTCTAAACGCTACCCTCTCCATGCACTTGGGTTGCCAACCTCCAGTTGGTGGCTGGAGATCTCCCAGAATTACAACTGACCACCAGGTGACAGAAATCAATTTCCCTGGAGGAACTGGCTGATTTGGAGGGTAGACTCTATGGTATTATACTCCATTGAGGTCCTTACCCTCCTCAAACTTGCCCTCCCCAGGATTCAGCCCCCAAATCTCCAGGAAAGTATCAACCCAGAGCTGGCAACCCTACCAGGCACTGCCCCCAAATCTCCAGGAATTTTCCAAACTGGAGCTGGCAACCCTAGTGAGATATCTGTGGTATTTCTCATACTGGTTTGACCCTACTGCTACAAATCAGAAAGTCCTTACTTTAACAAGTGTAGTCCTATGCAGTTATCCCAATGTAAGGTGATTGGTTTCAGTGGGTTTAGATTGGGATATTTCTCCTTGGGATTGTGCTTTTCTTCCCAATAATCTCACTGACGAATGAGAGATACGTGGTCCATATTACCCAAAGTTTCCTTTCAGATTAAGAAGTCAATTTAGATTCCATGGTCAGGGAAGGTGAATTTTCCAAGTTACATAAAGTTATGCCTGGGCCTCAAAGTTTTCTATAGGAACAGAAACACAGCTTAATGTTTGACTTGGTGGGAGCCAGTTGGACTTCTATTAATAGACTTGGCTTAGAAGTATCAGAGCTGTGTGGCTGAACAGGGCCGTTGTGTCCTCTTTGCACTTGGGGACTGTGCATGCAGATGGCAGTGCTGATGCAGCCATGTGTTATGTGCCGAGTTGATTACAACGGCAATTAATTTGAACTTGGAACTGCTGGTTCTTTTGTGCTGCTCTTGCTTGGATGTGAGCAGACTAGAACAAGGGTCAGCCACACATCTGTTGTCCCCCCAAGCTTTTTTTGCAAAACCAGAAAGAAGTCACTAGCCCTCATGGTCGTGGAGATACCTGTAATTATGTAATCGTGACAAAAGAGTCCAATGCTCTCAAAGGCTTGGGATATTTGCATATTATGCTAACTAAATGTTGTCAGCATATTTTATTAACCATCATAATTGGGAGATTTTACATGTTGCATTTTCCATATATGTTGTGCAAGGGACCCCTCCACTCTAGTTTTTATTTTTATTTTTTGTACCAATATCAGTGTAAATTGTCTACACATATTGAATTCCCCTGGCCTCAATCATGCTTGTAGTTTTAGTCCAGATCTTTCTTTTGTTTATTCTTCACTGGTCAAAAAACGCCTAGGGTAGGTCTCATACACACAAGAGAACCAAGGGGGACAGGAAGTCCACAGAGACCTAAACGAAATATGTTTTTTATGAATTTTTATAAACTTTATGATTTTAGAAAATGCAAGTGCAAAGATGTGTAAATAAATTCAGTAAATCAGTGCTATGCATATCATATCCAAAACCCCAAACACTTCAATAATAACAAGATGGACAATGCCATACACATACAATTCCCAACCAATGCTTGTCAACCAATAAATGTCCATCTTGGTATTACTGAAGTGTTCAGGTTTTTGGATATGATATGCATAGCATTGTATTACTGAATTTATTTACACATCTTTGCACTTGCACTTTCTAAAATCATAAAGTTTATAAAAATTCATAAAAAACATACATTTCATTTAAGTCTCTGTGGACTTCCTGTCCCCCTTGGTTCTCTTATTCTTCACTGGTGCCAGACCAAACTCAGAGTTTTGGATATGGTTTTAGTAGCCCTGGTGACCAATATGCAATGACTTCCCAAAATTTCAATGCTTCAGTGGGGCATAGTAGATCTTTGAACTGAAACTGGAGAGACCCAGGTACAAATTCCCACTCTGCCATGAAGCTCGTTAGGTGAACAGGGCATTTTCAGTGGTGGCATCTTATCTTTGGAATGCCCTCCCCTAGGAGCCCCACCTGACACCTACCTTACTGTGCTTTTGACTCATAGCCCAAACATTTCTCTTTTCCCAGCTTTGTAACTGAAGAATTACTGTGGTCAGCTGTTTCTATGGCCTGGATTAGTTCTAGCCTAACTAATTTATTTATTTATTTTATTAAACATTTTATCCTGCCTTTCAGATAAAGGTGACATACAATAATAATTTAAATTTCACAAATTAAAACTAAACTAAAATTTAAAAACCCAAATACCTCTCCTCCCTTAAAAGATGACTGCTATTCATAGCTCATCAAAATTTCTATAATACTGATAATTTTTTATGTCTGTTGGTATGATTTTATTAAGATCTTGAGAGCCAGTTTGGTGTAGGGGTTAAGAGCTTGGGACTCTAATCTGGAGAACCGGGTTTGATTCCTCACTCCTCCGCTTGAAACCAGCTGGGTGACCTTGGATTAGTCACAGCTCTCTCAGAGCTCTCTCAGCCCCACCCACCTCACAGGGTGATTGCCATGAGGATAATAATAACATACTTTGTAAACCGCTCTGAGAGGGCGTTATTTTATCCTGAAGGGCGGTATATAAATCAAATGTTATTATTATTGTTGTTATTGTTCTTGTTTGCATTTTAGCTTGGGAGCTGCTGGCTCTAGCAGGTAGCTGGGGAGATGACATATAATTTTTTTTATAAAAAAAAATCCTGAATGGGCTACTAGTTCTCTCTCAGACTAACCTGACTTCCAGGGTTGTTGTCAGGGTATAATGAAGGAGAGGAGGACAATGTATGCCGCCCTGGTCTCTTGCCGGAAGAACAGGATAAAAAATTAACTAGCAGACAGGAGCTCATCCTGAACCTTTGCCATTTTCACCTTGGATTCATTTCCTTGACCACGTTCAATATATTGTCTGCCCACCCCCCGAGGCTTTTGCATTTCCTGTTGTCTTCCTATTTTCTTCTGATATTGAGATGAGCAGTTCAATCCCATCTTCAGTGTAGGATTGCAAAAGCACAGTTTACGGCAATGCTAGTAGAGGAGGTAAACTTTGACTGGGTCCATATTTAATTGGTAGGATAAAAAATGCTTCGTGCATAATGCCCCAGGTTCAAGCTAGTCAAAACATTTTTGGCAGCAGGATTAGGGAAACCATCACTAGGCAGAGCAGGAAGTGTTGGCCTGGATGATCCAAGGATCTCATGCAACTTGAATAGATATCTTTATATGAGTAGCGTATGGGTTATCCATCGTCTTCCCTTCTTCCTTGTAGCCCTGGATATATGAGTCACTGTGTGCTTGTATATGCTTTCTTTTCCCATGTTGTGATGAAGCTGAAACTGCACATTAAGGAGGCACAAAAAGAGCCCTGCCTGCTATGGCCCCATCCCCTCTCTTCTCTGGAAAAAAGTAGCAAAGGGTAGTATATGACAAACGTTCCCTGCCTCCTCTCCACTTTATTAGCAGGAATGTGGGAGGTTTCAGGCATGCCTTCCTCCTGCAAACACATTTGCCCAGGCCCCCATAAGACACAAGTCTGCAGTAAGAGCCAGCATAGCTTGTGATTTTCAGATCTTCACCTCCCTCCTACTCCTTTCCCAGCCCTAAGAAGCATTTACTAAAGTTTTGAGAACATACGATTTAAATAATTTCAGATACAAACACATTTTCAGGGGATTGAAAATAGCTTCTGGTTATTTGAGCAAGGATGGGGAGGGGAGGGAATGACGCCCTCCGAAACTACTTTTCCCCTTCTGTATGTTTGTCATCTCAGGTGTACCTGCTGGGTTTTTGTAATTTTCATGTTTGCTCAAAATATGCAAACAAGGCTATTTCAGATAATAATGCAAATGCAAATTTTGGATTACATTAGTAGCAGTATTTGGAGGGGAGCAATATAAAAAGGCTACATTATGCTAAACTGAGCAGGGGGGGGGAAACCCACAAAGATTAATGGGGAAATTCTGCTGCAGTACTGTATGGAGGTTGGGAAGAAAGACAGGGAAGTTGTTAGTGAGTTATGGAACTGGACGAGGCTGGATGAATATTTGTCAGGGATGTGTTAGGCTCATCCTGCATTGGGAAGGGGGTTGGACTAGAGGGTCTCTATGGCCCCATCCAACTCTGTGAGTCTGTGATTCTGTGAACTGCATGTAGACATCACATTTAGCCAGTGTTTTCTTCTCAAAAAAAAAAAAAAGCACCAATGCTCATGACGTTCTCCCATCTCAGCCCAAGGCCATCTCCACACAGCTTACCTTTTGCTGGAACACAGCGTGTTCTTGCACGAAATCACGCGATAACAGCATCTTCCTGGCACAATTTCGCACATGAAGATGCTGTGTTCCGGCAAAAGATAAGCTGTGTGGAAATGGCTCAAGTCTCAAATGCCCAAGTGATGCTGCTGGTACTCCACAAAGAGTTGCTGGAAATCTGTATTGGTACATGCCACCTGAAAAAAAGCCCTGTTTTTAACCAGTATGCACTCAGGAGCTCAACCCTGACCTGGATGGCCCAGGTGGGCCTAATCTTGTCAGATCTCAGAAGCTAAGCAGGGTTGGCCTTGGTTAGTCATTGGATGGGAGACCTCCAAGGATGACCAGGGTTGCAGATGCAGGCAATGGCAAACCACCTCTGTTAGTCTCGTGCCAAGAAAACTCCACCAGGGGTCCCCATAAGTCAGCTATGACTTGAGGGCACTCTCTACTCCACTCAGGAGCTCAGTTTATTGCTTGGCTCCTGGGCCTCTTCTCCTCATTCTTCTCACACCAAGTGTAGTGAAAGATACTAGGTAGAAACTGACTCCATCTAACTACAGTGTTCAAATGCAAGTGTGTGAGTAAATCAGTTTTAGTTTCCCCTTTCTGCATCAACTGAAATTTGGAACTAGAGTTGAATCTAGGCTTTGAACAGGCTTGTTAAGAGAAATTCTTTTAATTCTTGGTGTAGTGGTTAAGAGTAGCGGGACTCAGAACCTTTTAATTAAGGGTGACTTCAACTTCCCCGATGTGTGCTGGGAGACAGGCTCAGCAAAGCATCAGGAATCACGCAATTTCCTGACCTGCCTGGCCGATAACTTCCTTTTTCAAAAGGTGGAGGAAGCTACAAGGGGCTCAGCCATACTAGACTTGATATTAACCAACAGGGAAGAATTGGTAGATGAGATGAGGGTGGCAGGGAACTTAGGGGGAAGTGACCATGTCCTCCTTGAATTCCAGTTGCTGTGGGGGACAAGGAAGTTCATTGCCAGACTCATAGGTTAGATTTTCGTAGGGCCAACTTCGATGAACTCAGAGGCTTGATGAGAGTCATTCCGTGGGGGAGTGTGCTGGAAGGGAAAGGAGCGAGTGAAGGGTGGGCCCTTCTCAAACACGAGCTTTTGCAAGCTCAAGCCCTCACTATCCCAGCAAGATGGAAACATGGTAAGGGCTCCAAGAAACCGATGTGGATGTACAGAGAGCTCCAGAATAAGCTAAGGGAGAAAAAGGAAATGTTCAGGAAATGGAGAGAAGGACAGACCTCTAAAGAGGAGTATATGAGGGTTACTAGGTACTGCAGATCAGCCATCAGGGAGGCCAAAGCTCAGTATGAGCTGGGTCTGGCCAGGAGGGCTCGCTACAATAAGAAAAACTTCTACAGATACGTGAGAAGCAAACGCAAGGTAAAAGAGGCAATTGGACCGCTGTTGGGAGTAGATGGAGAAACTCTGATGCAGGACAGAGAAAAAGCAGACAGGCTTAATGGCTTTTTTGCCTCTGTTTTCTCCCTGAAGAACTCAGGCACATCTAGAGATAGTAGAAAATGTGGCAGGACACCTGAGTGGCTAATTGACATTGACAGAGAGGTAGTGGAGAGGCATCTGGCTGCACTGGATGAATACAAATCCCCTGGGCCGGATGGGGTGCACCCAAGAGTGCTGAAAGAACTTTCCAGAGAACTTGCAGAACCTCTGTCCATCATCTTCAAGGCCTGCTGGAGGACTGGGGATGTGCCACAAGATTGGAGAAGAGCAAATGTTATCCCACTCTTTAAGAAAGGGAAGAAGGATGACCCGGGAAACTACAGGCCGGTCAGTCTGACTTCTGTAGCTGGGAAGATATTAGAACAGATTTTAAAGGGATCAATCTGTAAGCATCTGAAGGACCGCTCAGTGATCCGGGGAAGTCAGCATGGTTTTGTTCCTAACAGATCTTGCCAGACCAACCTGGTTTCCTTCTTTGATCGAGTGACCAGCTTACTAGATCGAGGGAACTGTGTTGACGTGATTTATCTGGATTTCAGTAAAGCTTTTGATAAGGTCCCCCATGACATTCTGATGGGCAAACTGGAAGACTGTGGAGTGGACTATAGGACAGTTCGGTGGATAGGGAACTGGTTGGAGGACCGCACTCAAAGAGTGGTGGTCAACGGCGTTTCATCAGATTGGAGGGAGGTGTCCACTGGGGTGCCGCAGGGCTCGGTTTTGGGCCCGGTACTTTTCAATATTTTTATCAATGATCTGGATGAAGGAGTGGAAGGGCTGCTCATTAAATTTGCTGATGATACCAAATTGGGAGCAGTAGCAAACACCCAAGAAGATAGAATTAAAATTCAACAAGACCTGAATACTCTGGAGAAGTGGGCAGCTGTGAATAGGATGCAATTCAACAAAGACAAGTGCACAGTATTACATCTGGGCCACAAAAATGAGAAGCACAAATACTGGATGGGGGATACACTTCTGGGCAGTAGTATACGTGAAAGGGATCTTGGGGTAAGAGTGGACTGTGAACTAAATATGAGCAGTCAGTGTGATGCGGTGGCAAAAAAGGCTAATTCAATCTTGGGTTGTATCAAAGGGGCCATAGCGTCGAAATCACAGGAGGTCATAGCCCCTCTCTATACTGCCTTAGTCAGGCCACACCTGGAGTATTGTGTGCAGTTCTGGAGGCCTCACTTCAAAAAGGATGTGGACAAAATCGAGAGGGTGCAGAGGAGAGCGACAAGAATGATTAGGGGTCTGGAGACTGAGCCCTACGAGGAAAGGCTGAGGGTCCTTGGGAATGTTTAGTTTGGAGAAGAGGAGGTTGAGGGGGGACATGATTGCTCTCTTTAAATATTTGAAAGGCTGTCATTTGGAGGAGGGCAAAGAGCTGTTCCAGTTGGCAGCAGAGGGTAGGATGCAAAGCAATGGGCTAAAACTACATGCACAAAGGTACCGGCTGTATATTAGGAAAAACTTTTTCACGGTCAGAGTAGTTCAAAAGTGGAATCAGCTGTCTAGGGAGGTGGTGAGCTCCCCTTCACTGGCAGTTTTCAAGAAGAGGCTGGATGAATACTTGTCAGAGGTGCTTTAGGCTGATCCTGCACTGGGCAGGGGGTTGGACTAGATGGTCTGTATGGCCCCTTCCAACTCTATGATTCTATGATTTCTATGACTCTAATCTAGAGAACCAGGTTTGATTCCCCACTCCTCCACTTGAAGCCAGCTGGGTAACCTTGGTTCAGTCACAGCTTCTAGGAGCTCTCTCAGCCCCACTAACCTCACAGGGTGTTTTGTTGTGAGGATAATAATAACATACTTTGTAAACCACTCTGAGTGGGTGTTGTCCTAAAGGACGGTATATACATTTAATGTTATTATTGTTATTATTATTATTCCACTTTACCCAGTTTCTCCCTGAAATCCAGTCAGTTTCTATTCAATGCTTTTTTGATTAAAGAGAAATTCAAAGAGAGTAGAGACAGGAAGAGAGCTTCTGCAAAATTTCAGAATTTCTCTGTGTAGATGCTCAGAGGTAGCCATAGCTTCCTTTCGTACTGCTAGAGCACTACGTGGATGGGTATAACATAAAACAACTGCAAGGGCTAGGGATCCTAGGTCCCCTGGTGGGGGATCCCCCACTCTCACTCTCCACCTACCGCCACCACTAACCTGGCTAGTGAGGGGAAAGGTGGGGGAACAGGCCACCCAGGCATGCTCACAAGGTGGTGCGACTACGTCACTCCCAAGAGTGATGTCATCGCACCTCCACAGGAGTGCTCCTGCACTTTACAACAGGCCAATTTGGGCCGTGAATAGGTTGAATGGGCCCTGTTTGGGGCCCAAATTGTGAAGCATGAGAGCGCTCCCAGCCCCTGCGTGGTGACATTACTTCCCGGAAGTGACAGCATCACCAACTAACTTGCACCCCATTCCCCATCTCACTGCCCAGCCCACTGGCACAAGGACTTATGCCACAATTATGTCAGCACCCAGCCACTGCACCATTGTAAGGGGGGGGGGTTGCTGGTGTAAGTCTGAGATACACCGGCATAACTCCTAGTCAGTTTCCAGGCACTTTTCAGTGCTGCAAATTCTCCTTCGTTAATTGAAAGTTGCATCCTCTTTAAAGAAATCTTGGGTGGTGTTGAACCCCACATAAATTTCCGAAACAAAAAATTAATTTTAAGAATATATCTACAAAGTATATAAAAAGGAATTGCACACATAACATATATAATTTGATGTATGGTTTCCCATCTATCACAATCCAAGAATATATCTGACATAAATTTATTAGAAGTCAATAAAATCATGTCCTTAATATTTCCTGGAATCAATATTCCAATAATAGCATCTGGGCACCATCAAAAATATCTCTCAATAGTTATACTTTTTGATATATTGTCTCCCAATGGCATCGATTTTGTCCAATTAATTGAATAACCAGAGAGATCATCAAAATTATTAATCAAATTCATTAATTCAGGAATGGAAGACTGAAGTTCTGAAATAAATAATAAAAGATCATCTAAGTCAAGTATATTATTACTTTGTCTAACAGCATATGCCACAGGTTCTAAACATAAATGAAAAATGAGAGAAAGAGGACAACCTTGCTTGGTACCTCTTTCGAGAAGAAACGGTACAGAAAAAGTACCTTAAATCTAGAGGATGAATACAGAATTCTAATCCATTCCAAAAATTCCTGAAGGAAGCCAAATTTAATCAATGTAGAGAAAATAAATTTCCAATGTATTTTGTCAAATGCTTTTTTAGCGTCAAGTGAAAGAATAGCAATTGATCTGACCTCTTTCTATTTAATGCAATCAGGTCAGTGACCCATCTAAAATTATCAAATCCTTGCCTACTTTGTATAAATCCTTCTTGGTCTACATGCACAAGTTCTAATAACGTTTTGAAGTCTGTTAGTAGGAATGGCCATTAATATCTTGGCGTCTACATTCATTAAAGAAATAGGTTGAAAACGTGTACATTGAGTGTGGTCTTTGCCTGTCTTTGGAATGACAGTATAAGCATTCAGCAATGATACTGGCAATACACCAGGGCCGATTCCAGACGGCTAACCTGAAGGCGCTGCATGCCGCCATGTTCCGGATCGTGACGGGGAAAACGTGAAATATCGCGTTGTCTCGCGCGAGTTTGGCGCGACATCGCGCCAAACTCGCGCGAGAAAACGCGATAGTTCGTGTTTTCCCTGTCGCAATCTGGAACATGGTGGCATGCAGCGCCTTCAGGTTGGTCGTCTGGAATCAGCCCAGATTAAAAAATCTCATCGTGCAATTGATACAATTTTGGAATTAAAAAATCTGAAAAGGTTTTATACCATTCTATAGGGAGCCTGTCAGGTTGTGGAGATTTACCAGTGCTCATGTTCATTATCACAGCCTTAATTTAACCCATAGGCTCAGCACGTAGCTGTTGCTGAGCTGTATCTAAATGTGGAAGATCGAGGAGGGAGAGAGAAAAATGTTTCCAAGCCTCCTCCTGATGGTTCTTTCCCCTTACTATACAATTTAGAGTAAAACTTTTGAAACTGCAAATTTATTTCAGTTGAGGTGATATATGCATTACGTCCTCCTCATCCTCAAGCATAGGAATATAATTCTTGTTCCTTTGTTGCCTTAAACGATGGGCCGATATAATCTGCCAGCTCACTTCCTTCGTTCCCAATATGAGTGGCACAAGCATGTCAAAGCCTGTTTTGCTTTTACTGACAATATATTATTCAAGTCATATTTATCCTTTTGCAACTCTTGAGAGAGATCTGGATTGTGAGATGTGACAAACTGAGTTAACAAATATTTCACTTATTTTTCATGTTCATTTCTTCCTTTTTTCTAGGTTTCTTCTTGTGAGATGCATATGCAACAATCTTTCTTCTGATAAAAGCTTTACTGTTTCCCATTCAATAGTATGAGTATTGGCAGTTCCTTGGTTAATATTAAAATACTCTGCAAGCCCAGATATCATCTGTGTTTTAAAAGTTTCATCATTGAGCAAAGAGACATTAAAATACCATAAGCTTGGTGGTCTAACCCAATCTGGAAACTGGGGAACTAATGAAATAGGGGCATGAGCAGAAATAACAATTAAAAATTACCTATCAGATCATAAATATCTAAAACATCAATTAAACTTTTATGAATTTTTAGCTTTATTAATCATATAAATGACTGTGTTATGTTTGTTTAACTGGATTTATTATTTCTGTATTTTACAGGTTAAAAAATAATAACAATTACATCTATATCACATGCTTTAATCTGGGGAATCAACACTGCTGAAACGAGAAAATAATTTAGTCAAAAACAGTTATGATGTGCAGAAAAAACGAAAATATAGTTTCTCTCCTTTTTGTGTAACGTATGCCATGGATCAATCAAATCTTGTTCAACCATGTAGACTTTAAACGTAGATCTCATCCATGAACATTCCTTATGTGGGGGTGTACTTCGATCTAAAGATGTATTTAGTATTTCAGTAAAATCTACCCCCACCCAAGAAATAATCATATCTAAGATCTACCAAGTTACTGAAACGTTGATGAGATATATCTAGAGAATCCACATTGGACCACATACATTAATCATAACTATAACAGACATGGCCCGGTTCGTGGTTCGCGAACATGTGGTTTGTGAGACCCTGTTTTTCACAAACTTTGGTCCATTTGGGCCATTTCGTGGTCCGTGGGTCCAGACATCCTGGTGGCAATCTATCAATTCCCTAGGCAACAGAGGGGACATCCACAGACTTTCTGCAGCCCTTGGAACACACCAATCCTAGTCCTCAAAACTTTGATAGGCAGCTCTGGCTGCCAACCAGAGAGCTCCCATTCTTCTCTATGTGAGCAAGGAGCAAGAATTAATTCCCTAGGCTACAGCTGGGAAGGTGTCTGTGTGGTGAGGGGGGGTGGGCTCTTCTCTCACCCTTTTCTGTTTGATTTTGCTTCATTGCAACTTTTTGGTGCTGAAAGCCAATGCATTTCAGTTGGCATTTGCAACTCTTAGTATGTACCGGAAGTTTCCTGAGAGTGAGTGTTTTGGGGGCCTGTAACTCAGACCTCTGAAATGCAATCTTGGCCAAACTTGGAGGGGGGCTGGAGGAGAGCATGCTGAAGCCTTGCTGTGAGTTTGGCAACTCTGAGTGCAAAGGGCCCCTAGGGCCCCTGGAATTGATGGACCACAGACTGACAACCCAGCCTGTGAATGGGGCGGGTCTGTGAAAAGTTTGTGGTCTGTGGTCCGTGAAACATGATGGGCCATGGGCCAACAGTCTGTGGGTTTTTTCGGTCCATGTCCTCCTCTAATTCCAGCCTCCGGCTAATTTCCTTGCACTCTGTGTGCTTGTGCAAACTGTTGATTACCTCTTGTGTGTGTGCATTTTCTCCTCTAATTAAAAATACTCTTTATTTAAGATCACTGGTCTCATCTGTTGCCTTGGGGAGGGGACCCCATAAAAAACTGGTGGAGTATTCCTTTGTTACCCCTCTTGTATGGCCAGCCTCTTGCCGCTAATTCCCCCTACTTGCAAGGAGGCCCATTCTGGTAACAACATATTTATGTAGGATTCAGGCTAGGTTTGATCAGGTTTGTATTAGGTTTCCTTTAGAATCTTTATAGGTATCACAAACAAGGAAGTTCTTCTACAACATGGATGCAAAACAAATTTCTGAAACTGCATTTTTTCTGGTTAAATCTATATTTTAAATCAAGTCCTAGACACAAACTGTGACTGTTTTAATTTTTTTTTTTACTTCAATTATACTCCACCATTCTCCCTAATGGGGATTACATCGTTCTTCTCTCCTCCATTTTATCATCACATCAACCTTGTGAGGTAGGTTAAGTTGATTGTGTGTGATCGGCTCAAGGTTACCCACCAAGGTTCTATGGCAGAATGGAGACGAACCTGTGTCTCCCAGATTCGAAGGCCTCGGACTTACCTGGGGCCAGGTTGCTGCCGGCAGGTCGGGGGGGGGGGAGGCATGGCGGCCGCCATCTTAGGGCTCGCCTGGCAGGCTTTGGGCGAACCCTCAGCCTATCAATTCAAACCCCAGCGGTCCAATCACGAGCGCTGGGGGTTGGTCTGGGGGGGGGGCTGGGGAGCGGACTGCATGCTCTCAGTCTTCCCTCTGGTCCAGCTGCTGGGCATATAGCTCAGCAGCCGGCCCCCGCCCTCCTCAGTTGGCTCGGGCTTCGGAACACCTACCCACCTCTCCCTGTTATCATGGTTTGTCTCAATTCATGTTTTGTCACAACTCTGTAGGCAGTTGGCATTGGATCAGATCCCTTTTGTGGGGGAAGGGCCTGGGGTCAGGCCCCCTCTAAGGGGATTCCCATAAGGAATCTTGAGAGCAAGTTATGAGGGGCATGCCCAGCTCGGGAGCTGCCAGGAAAACTCGCTCCCAGGTGGCAGGGGAGGCCACCCAGGGGTGTACACCCAGGTGACTCCCCCTCAATGCCACTCCTTGGGTCCCCCCTTCAGCCTGGCTGAGGGGGGTGGGGGTCATCGACTGGCAGGCGGGCCAGCCGATGCTTGCTGGGATCTGACCCACATGCTGCGCCAATGCTCCTTATTTTGTTAATAAAGTTGTGGCCTTGTTTTATCCCAAGACATGTCTGAGTCTGGTTTTGTCGCCGCACTTCGCCGCCCCCGCTCTCAGCCATAGGCAGCAACCTAATCCAATGCTAACCACTTCATCAGGCAGTTTCTCACACCAAGTAAAATACCCCACATGTTATTTTTTAAGTCTCCACAGATGAGTGGGCAAGTCCAGAGATGCTTCAGTGCTTTGGAGTTAAAGAATCTGCGCAATCCAGAAGAACATGACCTTGTGCTTAGGTAGTCAAACTAGGTGCCAGGAGAGAGTCCGTGGGAAGGGAATGCCACCCATAAACAGGCCTGTGGCTTTTTGCTGTCACCTCTGAAGGCAATAGCAGAACAGAGGATAGAGCTTCTGCTGGCAGCATGTTGTAGATGAAGGAACAGAGAGAGCCCTTTAGGTGTCTTGGTCCCAAACCACACAGAAATGCCTCAATAGGGTGTGATTTTTAAAAATGCATTCACTGCATAGGAGTTGCTGTGGGAGTTGTCAATAAGTGAGATCTTAACAAGAGATGCTGATGAATTAAAATGCAGCATCTCTGAAAACACGGCCAGTATGGAGACAGAGAATTCCAGACAGTAGACACGAAACCGCTCCCCGTTCTACACACGTTTTCCTGAATGTGGTGATGTTTTATTCATTTTTAAAGGAAATTTCCCCATCTCATTTCACAGCAATGTAACAACATTTGGTTTCCAAGTGTAGCCATCTGCTGCTTGCCATTAAGAACTAAATGTCTGGATAGCATTCACTTCTTTGCTATATTCATAAAAATAAATACTAACAACTTGCTGACATTCTTAGTGCATTGAGCTGCTGATATATAAAGTCTCCAATAGGGTATTTGCATAAATACTTATTTTATGTTTTGTTTACTTTTCACATTAATATCCTGCTCCTTCCTCCTGTGATGACTCACATAGACTATAAGAATGTTTTAATCTCACAACAACCCTGAGGTGTAGGTTATGCTGAAAGGCAGTGAACGTAACAGTTATGAACTGTCTCAAGAGCAATTATTGGTTGAACAGGACTTTACTGGATTAAATCACAGTGCATAGTGTTAATTTACATGCTGATCTTGAGTAACTAATTTTCCCTGACAATAACAGAATAATGGACATGTTCTTTGTTAGTACGACTTTCCGTGAAGAAGTGTTTTCCTTTTGCCTGTCCTCAGTGTACCACCCATCAGTGGGGGTTTTTTTTCCTTTTAAAAAAGAGGTGCCAATTCTCACAATGTTTGCTGCCTTGTGTGCCCAAGTCCACCAGCCAAAAGAGGTGCCGGTACTATGTACTGGTGTGTACTATCCTAAAAAACGTCATGCTGCCAAACAATTTTGTTAAGTGATCCTGAATTCTAGTGTTACATGGGAGTGGGGTGGGGGGGCGGGGAAAGTCTTGCTTTAAAACACAACAAGCTGTTACATAAGTTTTGATGCTTTACCAGGGGGAGGTGAAGTGAGATATTTAAGAAATGACCACTTTGCAATCCCTCCCTCCTCTGCTGCTGACAGTTCGAAATGACTGTACTCTACTTTAGCAAAGAGATTTTACAGAACATTATCGGACTGGCAGCACAAATGGTACCCACAGGAGAGAAAATATTAACAGGCCCCTGGCAGTAGTATCTTTCTCCCCTATATCCTGAGTACTTAAAAGGTAGAGAATCTTGGGGTACTCCTGAGTTAGATTGGCTGTGCCCGTCGTTTTAGCCCTTACGTTGCAATTTACAAAGTCTTGCCATCTTTCTAACTGAACAATGCAGAGGCTGAAGACTGGACTATTTTCTTATACCATTAGGATGAAACATTTAGAGACCAGCTTACCAAGGGAGGTGGGTGGGGCTGTCACTGCACCAAATTTTCTCCGTTCTACCTTCTCAGGCTTGAAAATATCCACTTGTATAGTGTTATGAAATGGTTCAGCCACTCAAATTGGGAGGAACTCACTGCGAGAGTATTTCTGAAGGGCGTTAAGGGAGAGATGGTAGACCCACTGTCATCCATCCCCAAACTGTTAAATCCTGCATTAAAGCCAAACTAGCCATTCCGCCAGCCCCTGCATTTGTTCATGTATCTGCCTCATTTGTGTGTAAAGTAGGGGATGGGAGGGGTCTGTTTTTACCACCAGAGTGTCTGTCCATGCTCCTTAATTTTGCATGGTGACTTGATTGCTAAAGGAGACCAACCCAAAGCACTTGTTTGCTCATCCCAGCTCCTGCTCATATTTAACATGTAGCAAATCAGGCTTGGGCTCACTTTGGCGTCTCTTTTCCAGAACTTCCTGACATGTACTGAAAGTCAAACCATGTGTTAGTGGATGGAGTGTGTGCCTGGGGCTATGGCTCAGTGGCAGAGCATTTGCTTCTCATCCAAAAGGTCCCAGGTTCAAGTCCAATAGCATCCAATACCCAATAGTAAATGATGTGAAAATTTTGTGACGGTGCAGAGCTTCTGCAAGTGAGAATGTCATGGTAGATGGACCCATAGCATGGCTCGATAGAAGGTAATCTCTGTGTTCAGGTGGCTCACCACAGGATGGAATTCAGCATGGGAAGCTTATTTTCTGTAGCTACTATACAGAGGCAAGGCCATGGACTTTCTAACTTAGAAATGTTCTATTGTGAATGAGAGAATTCTCCCTTGTATTTCAGACAGCATTGATTGCCATATTGGCAACGCATCCTTAACAACTAGGTACCTAATTCTAAGTGAACATTAATTATCTAGGAATGTATATATACTATTGTATCACTGTTGTACTAGGAACACTTGTAGGCAAGTACCCACCAAAATGGCTGCAGCCATTAACTCTCTCCTTTTGTTATTTCACTTTCCCATTATATTTTAGATAAAGACTGAACTATGTTCCAGGCTGGTAGGCTATAGCCGCATGATGGGAATATGAGACTCCAGTGAAATATTGAACACATAATAGGGGAAAGTGCACAGAATGAAAATGAGAAGATAAGGTTGCTACATGGAGCTGTTGCAGAATAAAATCCATGACCAATGAGTTACTAGGGAGTGCTCGAGTATTTAGGTGGCAAAATTGCTCCAGCCGTCAAGGAGATACGGTTAAAAAAAACCCCTCATTCTCTCTCTTTTCTGCCAAGGACATGTTCTTTGTTAATATGACTTTCAAGCATCAACACGTATTCTAGCTGCTTCATGGATCTCAAAGTTTATGGTGGCCTTCTGAACAGTGGGTAGGGGTGCAGTGAGTTTTTGTGTCTTGCATTTATTCTGTCTTCCAGGGGGGCATAGAGGGCAAGGTAACCATGGAGTGATCCTCACATTCAACGCTACCATTTCAATGAAAGAAATTTGCATAGAACAAAACTAGTAATTATGCTAGAGGAAAATCAATTCGTGTGTGTGTGTTAAGTGCCATCAAGTTGCAACTGGCTTATGGTGATCACATACAGTTTTCTAGGCTTCTGCATAGCAACCTTTGACGTCTTGGGGATCTCCCATTCAAATACTAATCAGGGCTGACCCTGCTTAGCCTCTGAGATCTGATGAGATGGAGCTAGCTTGGGTCACCCAATTCAGAGAAAACAAAAGTGATGGGGTTATTTTGTTGGAGGTATTGGGTGTCTGCCGCTTGAAAGTGGGTGATTTGCCGCTTCAATTTGGCCAGGAAAATATCCATTTTTTTTAAAGGACGACAATAAAAAGTAGCAAAAGAATCCAAATTTAATGTTTGTGATTTGTGAACATGAAACTGATCGATGAAAGTATGTTGAGGCTACATGTTCTACATCCCCTCCCCCTACTAGTACACCTTTATCTCACCCTTGTTCCAAGAACCTCAGGGTGAACCTTCCCCAATCACACTGAGAGTGTGACCTTCATGGCAGGGTGTGAGTTTGAACCCAGGTCCTGCCAGTGAACCACCCTCGTTCCTCTGCACTGCTAGATAATTGGCAGGCAGTATGGACCCTTTCATTAGCCAGATGTGGTATAATATATTTGGTGCATAGCCTTATTATGTGCTTATTATGCGCTTTCCTTGTCAAGAGTGCACTGTTTTATACTTGATGCACTTCTGGCTCTAGCCCAAGTCCTTCTTTTGTCTCTAGCTAAGTGAGAACTGTGGGCAACCACTTGCCTGCTGAAATGTAATAACTGTGTTCTGAGTCAATTTAAACTCAACATAAGCAAAGTTCTTTTTAGAAGATATTATTTGTCATCAAGTTATATGGTCTGCAGTTATTTTTTAAAAAAAGATTTCTAAAAACATGGTGTTTCTTATCAGTGTGTTTTGCAATTAATTTAATCTTGTTTCTGTTATTTCCCAGTATTTTTCCCACCCCTTCCATTCTACTAAACTTCATTACATTTGCAAGAACATTAACTTAGAATTCTAGATAGAAGTAAGATGATTATCAGTTAATTTAATTATGTTTCTGCATTCGGTCATTTAACAATATGTCTGCCATTGTTGCTGTATAGCTCTCTTTCCCCACCAACTCCTGCTCACCAAAAGCACTACACAGAAAATAATCTCGGTTTCTGTATAAAGTGTACTTTATCTGAGGAATTGCTGACAACTGGTTGAGATTTAGGTTTTTTTATTTATCTAATCCAACTGCTATCACCATCATTGTATCTCCAGCTTTTTGCAGACATTGTAGTGGTTTCTTCAAAGTTGATTTAATTAAGAAATGGAATAGCCCGTTCCAATAGTTACGCAGATGATGACTGCTTTTTGCTTTGACAGCTTCTTCTGCTTCTGTTCAGCTACAACAAAACCCCATGACCCTGTCTTAGGGTTGCCAGTGCCCTGCTGGAAGTGGGGAATCCCCCGTTCCCACCCTTCACCCCCCTGCCCCTGCTTACCTGCCCGGTGGGGGGAAAGGTGGGGGAATATGCTTCTCAGGGCATGTTCTCGAGCAGTGAGGCACACTCCCATGCTCTGCAGTGGACCAATTTCAGCCTGTTTGGGGCTGAATTGGGCCCATTTGGGACCTAAATTGGCCTATTGTGTATCTAGGTTCCTTCCGGCAGTGTTCCTGTGCTCCACAGTGGGCCAAATTGGGCCCGTTTGGAGCCAAAATTGGCCCACTATGAAGTGCAGGTGCACTCCAGGGCCCATTGCATCACTCCAGCTGTGCTCCTGTATTCCACCGTGGGTTGATTTCGGCCCCAAACTGGCTTAAATCAGCCTGCTGTGGAGCACAGGAGCACTCCCAAGGGTGGCATGAGGTGCGATGATGTCACTTTCCAGAAGTGATGTCATTGCACAACCTCAATAAAGGTAAGTGCCAGCTGCCCCGCCTCCCGCCCGGAGGGTGAGGGGACCTGCCAACCCTACCCAGTCTGCACACCCTGTGCAGGTTTGGACCTGTGCTTTGTAGATCCCAACTCCTTTCCTCTCCCACTCTGCCTTCAGCAGTTCCTGGCAGCTTCTCAGACTCAGGACAACAGAAAGGAACACGGACGGTGAAACAAGTGGTCAGGAAGCTGTATTACTGAGGGGGAGGTGGAAGGAGCTCCTCCGTAATGCCAGTGAAAGCCTTCAGAAGACAAAGGTGCTACAGTCACCTGAAGGCCTGTTACTCCACAGAGCCCCGTTCGCTGGCATTTGCAGTAACTGAAGCCTTGTTTTCCGTGTAAGCATAGTCTGATGGGAACTCTGAGTTGCTCATGTGTGGGATAAAAATGAACTTCTTGTAACAAACTCTTTGTTCGTATGCCTCTGCATTTCTGTGACACAATGAATGATGATGAAGGCAGGGAATATCTGGATTATTGAGGCAAGCCCTTACCTAATTATCTAAGTTGAAATTTGAAACTTGTTAAAGGATGTCCACTCTACATGGCAGGAAATGTGATAAGGACAATTTCACTCCAGATTTCCCAGAGCACCTTGGAAGCATGTTCATGATTGACATTTTAGAAATTAAAAAGAAGTATGACCTTCAGATGCTTAATATCGTGACCCTTATCAATAATTGCTTTTATACACTTTCTGTCTTTGACTTTTGTCATGTAAATTAATGAATTAAATTTACATGCAGGGGAAAGGATGGAAGGGTTAACTTTCTCTACTAAAATAGTTAGGAACATTAACACACTTCTTGGGACAGGTGTTGTTTGGGGGAGCACACATAGGCTAGCAGGGGTAGCGTAGGCTGGGAGCGGTAGCAAACACCCAAGAAGATAGAATTAAAATTCAACAAGACCTGAATACTCTGGAGAAGTGGGCAGCTGTGAATGGGATGCAATTCAACGAAGACAAGTGCATAGTATTACATCTGGGCCACAAAAATGGGACGGACAAATACTGGATGGGGGATACACTTCTGGGCAGTAGTATATGTGAAAGGGATCTTGGGGTAAGAGTGGACTGAAAACTGAATATGAGCAGTCAATGTGATGCGGTGGCAAAAAAAGGCTAATTCAATCTTGGGTTGTATCAAAGGGGCCATAGCGTCGAAATCGCAGGAGGTCATAGCCCCTCTCTATACTGCCTTGGTCAGGCCACACCTGGAGTATTGTGTGCAGTTCTGGAGGCCTCACTTCAAAAAGGATGTGGACAAAATTGAGAGGGTGCAGAGGAGAGCGACGAGGATGATCAGGGGTCTGGAGACTGAGCCCTACGAGGAAAGGCTGAGGGCCTTGGGAATGTTTAGTTTGGAGAAGAGGAGGTTGAGGGGGGACATGATTGCTCTCTTTAAATATTTGAAAGGCTGTCATTTGGAGGAGGGCAAGGAGCTGTTCCAGTTGGCAGCAGAGGGTAGGACGCGAAGCAATGGGCTAAAACTACATGCACAAAGGTACCGGCTGGATATTAGGAAAAACTTTTTCACGGTCAGAGTAGTTCAAAAGTGGAATCAGCTGCCTAGGGAGGTGGTGAGCTCCCCTTCACTGGCAGTTTTCAAGAAGAGGCTGGATGAATACTTGTCAGAGATGCTTTCGGCTGATCCTGCACTGGGCAGGGGGTTGGACTAGATGGTCTGTATGGACCCTTCCAACTCTGTGATTCTATGATTCTATGATTCTAGTACAGTGATTTTCCTCATTCCATATAGAATATAAAATGTCACAACTAGCAGTGTGTTTGTTTGAGCGGCAGCAATTGTCTCTGTATCTGAGAAGTGTGTGACAAGGAGGGGACTGAAATAGGGCTCTTAAAGCATGACAATTCCTTCTTGTTTGTTCAGGGACTGTTTGTCAGCCACTGCAGGCACAAGGAGCCTTCATTCTGTGGTGATGCCTCATTTTTGAGGCAAACATGTATCCAGTCATCATTTGCCATATCAGCAATAATATAACGAAAAGATCCTTCAGGGCATTTTTGTAGCAAAATGCCCATTGTTATGATCTGTTGAGGGTGTGTGTGTGGGGGGAGGGGGAGAGGTGTTATTTTGCAAGGACTTTGATGCCTCTTCAAATTACTTTGGCAAATAAAGGCCTGAGAGCCAAGCTACAAGTGATGCCTGACACAGGCTGGACACTTGTCAGCTTCCCTCAAGTTTTGATGGGAAATGTAGGCATCCTGGTCTTGCAGCTGTAATGGAGAGCCAAGCTGTAAAACTAGGATGCCTACATTTCCCACCAAAACTTGACAGAAGCCAACAAGTGTCCAGCCTGTGTCAGGCGTCACTTGTAGCTTGGCTCTGAGTCAAGCTTTTGGGCCATGTGTATCTGTATGAGATTTTAAATGTACTCCAATAGCTGAATGATAATATTTGACTATGGGTTTAAAGGCCCAGAGAAATGCACAAGTTTATGATTGTGCAGCTGTTGTGACAGTTTGTTTGGAACTCTGCCCCAATCTGTAAACAAAAGAGAAGCCAATTCCTTGCCAAGGCAATTGAGTGCAGAAAAGCTTTTTCTGATGCAAGTTATAAACCTGTTCAAGTCCCCCGTTCCAGCAAGTGCTTCAGTCTGGCATGAGCCCGGCTGTCTTGTGCACCCCCCGCCATCTCAAAGGGGTAAAACAATAAACAAATTGGATAGCTTGAACAGGATGTCTCCTTGGAACAAATCTGGCTTAAACATTGGATTCCAAAATAAATGGAAAACTGGTACAGATAAATTCATTAGTGGTGTTCTCCTTTTGTGGGGAGAGGGTGCTGTTGATACCAAAGGGGCAGGTTCTTACAAAAAAGCCAAGCCCGAAAAAGGCCTTCAGCCTGGTTAGTGTTTGGGTGAACGCAAGGCCAGTTCCATCAAACAGGAATGCTTGGAAACATTTGCACGTGGAATTCAGCACAAGTTGATTCTTCATCTAGTGAAATAACGAATGGCATTTGCTAGCAGTGTGAGGCTTCTGAGTACTTGTTTCTTGGCACTCAAAGCTGAGGCAAGGCAGACAGGTGTTTTTTGCTCCTGAAAAGATCTTGAACTCAGCCACTAACTTACCCTCTGATTTCCATCTTGTTTCATGGTTACAGCTTTTACACATTGTGAAATAGGTCTTGAGAGGCATTGTGTGGGTAATGGGACGGGGCTGTTCTGATGATAGTGGACCACCTTTGTTGTCCTGCATGAGTACACAAGGCTACCAGTGGATTTGTTTTTAAAAAGCAACGGAATGCATCTGAAATCATAAAAACAAGCATTAAAAATCATGAAGAAAACTCTCATCATAGAGCAGTATGGCCAGTGGTAGATTAACCTATAAAGGGATCATGTGTCTAACAGTATAGCTTGTAAGAACTTAGGGCAATAATGGGCCAGGTAGCCCAGTATTGTCAAATCTTGGCAGCTAACCACGGTTGGCCCTGGTCAGTACTTGGATGGGAGACCGCCAAGGAAGTCCAGGGTTGCTATGCAGAGGCAGGTAATGGCAAACCACCTCTGAATGTATCTTGCCTTGGAAACCCCATGAAGTGTCACCATAAGTCAGCTATGACTTGAGGGCACACACATACACAATGAGAATGATTGACCATTTCCTGAAGGAACCAATAAAAAGGGAGCAGATCATACCCCGCAACTTGTAGAATGTAAATTCCAAGTGTTTTGCTGGCTGATCTCAAGTCCCAGACAGGTTTGGCTGAGCAGGAGCCAATCAACTGAGGCTAAGTTCAGGGGTGAAAAATGTTCAACAAAATGTGGGTGGATGGGAATCTTTGGTGGATAGATTTTAAAACAGATCTATACTCTTACGGAATGCATGGGGGGGAAATATATTAATATGACTTTTGCTGCTGCAGCTGCTGCAGCTGCTGACATTTTTTCTCCCTTCCCCTCTTTCCCCAATAATTCCTTAGATGGTTTTGACCTGTTGTATCTTAAGTTCTCCAGCACAGAGTTTGACAGGTGTCTTGGCACCCTTTACCTGGGTATGTTGCAGAAGTTTCCGAAGATAAGAGGCAGCTCCCATTGCTCATTCCTGTGTGAGTCAATAATGTTTGGATATGTTGCCCTCAGATGTGCTCTCTTGCCATAGGGTTATCTATCATGCAACCCAGTTAATACAAACTTCGGAAAGGTCTGCAACATCCAAACACACAGAATTTGTTTCAACGCAGCAATGTTTTTACTGTCAGAATGTACATAAAAGCTGGAGGTTTGCCAGCTTTAAACCAAAATACTTTTCGATTTAAAAACAACAACAGCAAAATGGCATTGGGTTTGTAATTATTTGATAGTTGTTCACCATTTTAACACTAACATTTCTGCACACTCTTTAAAACACCCAAGTATTACAGATAGCTTAGTAAAACCAAACTGGCTACAAGACTCCAACCAAAATATAGGAAAGCCAAAAATATATCCAGCCTGGTCAAAAAATGTTAACCAACATATTTACTAATCTGACTTGGTCACAATTCCAATTGTATTCCAGTGAACCCTGCCAAATATGTGTCAGCCCAACTCCACAAATGGGTTGTCATATACACATTCAGTATTGTGTCCAAAATGAGCCAGACATTAATGGGGGAGGTGAGGTGGAATCCTCTCAGATCAGACTGCCCAGTTTTACTTTAACAGTAAGGTAGATATATAAAAACAACTTTAAAAAAAACATATTTGCAGTCAATGAAATAAAAAAGAGCATCCAAGGCAAGAGGAGTGAGCTGCACTAGGTAATCAGAGCCTCTTTCTATCTTCTGGGCAGAATATGCAGTCAACTAGGGTTGCCAACTCTGGGTTGGGAAATCTCTGGAGATTTGGGGTAGAGCCTGGGAACGGCAGAGTTTTGGGGGAAGAACGTCACTGGGTTATAATGGCTGAGAGCTAAAACACACAAGATGAATTATACAAGGATGCTCAAGTGATGGGAGACGCAATGTTAGCTGGGAAGCTGAGTTCTAAAAGACAAATTGGAAGGCTTTGTCAACTTCCCCTCTCTACAGAGCCAGGGAGATTGCTCCTCAGAGAGTTTATTTCATTTTTGCCTACCAGAAAGGGAGGTGAAACTGATGGAGCTTTCAGGGAGGTGAAGATGAAATAAACCCTCTGAGAAGCGATCTCCATGGCTCTGTATAGAGAGGAAATTGACAAAACCTTCCAATCTGTCTTTTAGAACTCGGCTTCCTGGCTAACATTGCATCTCCCTTCACTTGCACGTCCTCGAGTAATTCGTCTCGTGTAGTTTAGTTCTTAGAGTCCACCTTCCAAAGCTGCCGTTTTTCTGATCCGGAATTAATCTGGAGATCTGCTGACATTCTGAGACATCTTCAGGCCCCACCGGGAGGCTGCAAGCCTGGCAGTGCGGAATCCCAGCAGTGTTGGTTGTATCAACTTTAGATGGGAAGCCTGAACTCCACAGACTTGGCTGAAGAGCCTTGGATGTGGAATTAACATAGTGAAGGAAGCTTCCTGAGGGATAATTCCAGGAGAAGCCTTGTTAGTCTGCTGCAGCAAAAATAAATGGAAGTCTTTCCAGTACCTTGAAGACTAGTGAGTTTTTATTCCAGCACTGGCTTTGATGGAATGAAACTCCAGCCCTAGTCCTTGGAAGTTCATACTGAAGAGAAATACTTATATGCGCTCTCACCCTTTAAAAATGAATTTGCACAAAAACAGTGAAAATATATCTCTGTGTATAATTTAACATGTAATATTCCTAACTCTCTGCAATGCACTGTTATTTCCGCGGCTGCCCGGCTTTCATCTATTCTCATTCTGAATTGGTTTTTTATTCTCTGCTGCTGCTGCTTTGAGGCCTTTTATTCAAATGAGCATTGCTTATATTGTTTTTAATCTTGCCCTTATAAAATCACCTTAAGCTGTTGGAAGGATTGCATTTTTTAAAAGGACAGTTTTTAGTTTCCAAAGAAAAGCCAAGCTATAAGCCTAATAAATAGGTCCCCGAACTGAATTTGTGGTGATTATCATTTGTTACCCTGAGCATTGCCTGTACACACACATATGTTTGGGCTTAGGGCTGCCTAATTAGGGTTGCCAGGTCCCCTTACCCTCCCAGTGGAAGGAAGGGGACCCGGCACTTACTTCTATTCTCATGTGTGGTGTGATGATGTCACTTCCGGGCTTCATGCTGGGCCCATTTAGGTCCCCAAACGGGCTGAATCAGCCCTGCACAAAGCCCTGGAGGACTCCTGGGGCCTGCACAATGACCATTCCTGGGAGCTGCATCATCGCGCCATGCCATGCTCATGCCTCTAGGAGGCCCGTTCGAGCACCCTTCCCCCCTCTGGCCATGCGAGACGTGGCAGGGGGAAAGAGGTGGGGATACCCCGCCTCCCCCTGGGGAATGGCAGCCCTAGGCGAACGTACGGCCTTCTTGGTGGAAACAGAGTGATAGCATTTCAGTCTGACGAAGCGCAGTCTAGTTGGCAAAAGCTTTAGGTTTCAGTAAATCTTTTGGTCATTAAAGAGCCGCAAGAATCTGTTTTATTTCTGATGGTTTGTCCGGACAATGATTATGATTTCATTTGAAACAGAGGAGTGCTTTTGATCATTTTTTTAAAAAAAAATTAAACAAACTTGAAAAAGAAGTCTGACATTTTGTCATTCAAAACTGTTCAATACTGTTTGCTACCTAAAAGCACAGGTGTTTGCAAGCCTGCCAACAATTAGCCAGCATGCATGGTCCTTTGCTGCCATCTGGTGACCGTTCCTGATACTGCAGCTGTGAACTGCACACCCACGCAAAGCCAAATATGAGCTGGAAATTGTTGGTAATGGTACAGGCTACTAGGTTTGAGACAAACAATTGATCCCCAAATGCTTCCAATTCCCCTGACAAAATTTCCAATCAATTTACTAATAGGATCACAGTTTTGTTACATGTCATCCTCGGTCAATAAACCCACAGCATCTTTGTGTGATGAGAATTACTTTGGTAGAGTGGGAAGCTTGGGTGTAGGATCTGGGCTAGTTCTCAAAACTGCATTTTCCCCCTCCCTTCCAGTGTTGAGAGACAGCCCTTTCCTTCAGGTCTTCTTGTATTGTTCGTGGGAAGATAGGGCAGGGGAAGAACTAAAGTATTGCAAGTTCTGAGGTTTAAATATGGCATGAACATATAATGCTATAGAAAGTTAGCAGGTGTTTTACTTATACCGTAAGTCCCCAGCCCTAAGTAAGCCCGCCTCGCTTCAACCAGGGCCAGGGCCTTGTCAGTCCCCAGCCTGGTGGAATGCTCTGTCAATGGAGACCCGGGCCCAGCGGGACATATTATCATTCCGCTGGGTCTGTAAGACAGAGCTTTTCCGCCAGGTGTTCAGTGGTTGAAGGGGGCGGTGCCATGTCGGCCTCCCACCTTTGGGGTGGGGGGGTTCTCCCCACCATTGCACCTGGTTAATTTATTTCATTATTGTTTATTGTATGTTGATTTTAGAATTGTTGTTTTCTTGCTTTTATTGATTTTAACTTGTTCACCGATGGGCGGTTTATAAACTGAAATACAAATAAAAATAAAATAAAAAATATGGATTTCCTTCTGTTTGTAAAATGGCTGGAATAGAAGAATAGAATGGTATTGGTAATGGCTCATATAGGATCAGACCATCTTAGCTTCTAAAGCAATGCTGATTCTGTGAACCTGGGCAGACCGTGAGGGGAAGGGCAGAAGAGGTTGCATTAGTGCTTGGTTTTTGTGGCCCTTCTTACATACCCAAGGTAATACCAATTGCCACCTTGGGGTTGGGTAGCAATATTCCACAGGCCAGTTTGGCTAGGGATCCTAGAGGTGTTTCGCCATAGTTGGGGGAGGGGGGTAGTTGTGAAGTTCCTGCACTATGCAGGGGGTTGGACTAGATGACCCTAGAGGTCCCTTCCAACGCTATGAGTCTATGATTCTATTATTCTAAAGGAGTTCATATAGCGGATACCAATGCCTGGTTAAATCCCAGCTTAGGATCACGGTTTGAGGAGAATAAACAAACTCCAACTTGCTGTGTTTAGGTGTCATGGAAAATTGGAGCTTGATGAAACCAGGAAAGCTTCAACTCAAACCCTTTGCATGTGAGGAGGAGGTTGGAGGAACAAGGATAGCATATTACCTGATCAAACCAGGCTGTTTGTGATTTATTTTCTTGGTCAATCAGAAACCTGACCTCAGATAAAGAGTACAAATCTTCAGTATATTGCGAGGAGATCCAGAAGTGAAATTGCACCCCCCCACCCACCCCCGCCCCAGAAACTGAGAAGCATACTGAACAAAACGAAAAAAATGAGATGGGCCCTGCGTCTTCCTTTCACTGCGTTTGGATTATTGCACTGCTAGATGGAGCCTCGCTTCAGAGCCAAACTTTTCAGTTCTTGGAAAGGAATGTTATGAGCCTTCGTACCTCTAATGTCTGTGTTGTGCTGTAGTAAGTTCTGATCATGTGCTCTTTTGAAACCTGTGTTTAAAAGCTCTGTTTGTCTGCTTCTGTTCAGGCAAGATGACGCGCACTCACAAATATCAATGCAATACAATTCAATGGGTCTTTTAAAAAAACCGATCTTGTTCTGCAGACTTATTTACCATTCCATGCTCAAGTTTTCCCATTAGGTTTCTCAGTAAGAGAGCAGCTTTGCCTCTAACCAGTTGTTCTGTTCATTTTACAGGATACTAAAGTGGAGCGCAGCTCGTGTGTAGAAGCAGAGGACAGAAAAGTAAGTCCTTCATTTTCCTTTCTAGATAGAGGTCACTGAAAAGGCTTAAAAAATGAATGCTGCTTCTTTCCTATCAAGGTTACTTTTTAAAAATGTATGAACACTTGCTATCTGTGTGGATTTTTAAAAAAAAAGTTTGGTGAGGAAATCTGTTCAGAAAAAGAAATGGATAAAGAATGAACTGTCCCCCCTTTCTAGCATGGATATTGTTTTGTTACCTGGATTTAATTCACACCATAGTTTGCAAATAGCTTGTCACTGTGTCTGGTGTCATATTTCTTTAAAACCAGTGCAGTGTATGTTTATGGCATGCTTCATCTCTAACACATCCTAGTCATGGCTTTTTAAAAATACTATTCTTTCACCAACTTGCGTGTAGATTCCTCCCAGTTTCTTTCTTTCTTTCTTTCTTTCTTTCTTTCTTTCTTTCTTTCTTTCTTTCTTTCTTTCTTTCTTTCTTTCTTTCTTTCTTTCTTTCTTTCTTTCTTTCTTTCTTTCTTTCTTTCTTTCTTTCTTTCTTTCTTTCTTTTTGATGTTAGCACTGAATGAAAAAATGTCCATGCTAACCATGGTTAGCTGCAAAACACAATTTACAGTTCATCTGTAACCTTTTAAACAATGGTTTGGAGCTATCCACAGCTAAAGTTAAACTTGTAGAATGTACCATGGATAGCTGAGGAAAGGAAAAGGGGAAGGAATACATAAGGAGGTGGGACTATACTAGCCCCCTCCACAATATGCTTTGTATATTTTACACATTATTTAGGAATTTGGGGATGAGGTTCCGGAACAAAATCATATACAATGGTAAACACAAATTAAAACTGACACTTGAAAACAGCATTTAGGAAGATCATTGTATTTCTGATGCCAGTTGTATTTCTAATGCATGTTTTGAAGGAGGAAATAAATGTTGCTGTTATTTATCATTTGTATAAGCTTTCACAGAAAGTATGAACATAGTTTTATTATTTTTTCTTTCTTTGCATTATGGTTGCACCACTCACCAGGCAGGAAGTCTTGAAAGGACTTAGGATATTTCTTCTCTGATATAACTAATTCAAACTAACTAATTTGCTGAGCACTTACAAAATGTTGTGTAGTATATTCACATTAGAGATGCAATTTCTGTATTTCAGATAGGTATTACCTGAGGTGTTTGTACCAATTTAAAAACCATTCATATCCCTGCAGTCCAAAATGAATATTCCAGAACCGCGAATTGTTTCATATTTGCTTCACTGTTTTAACTGAAAAAGTGGTCCACACAAGTAACGGGCGTGTTTCTGAATTTAGCTTTCTTTGGTCACCTCAAGTTCATTCTTACCTGTGTGTTCGGTTTAAGAATATCAATGACAATGTTGTGGCTGACATCGAAATAATGGGGTTTGAGAGTTGATATGGCGACATCGTGTCATTGTTTCTAATCGTTTCCCTTTGCCTTATTGCTGTTTCTGGTCATATAAGTTTGATAGAATTCTGCATCACCACAAAACCCTACAAAACTCCCCCTCCCACCAAGATGACAATGGTTTATGCATTCATTGATAACATTTTCATACAAATGCAAACTTGTTATCACTTTCCAGCTCTTGTGTCCTAAACATTTTCTTTTTAAAAAGCAAGATCCTTCCCCTTATCAGGGTTTGTGTGTGTGTGTGCGTGCGCGCGCGCGTGCGCGTGCACGCACACGCGCTTGTGCACACAAAAAAACCCTGGTGTAATCCCCAAATTATTCTCTCTCTCTTAATTGAGTCAGTAAAGGCTATATGTTTTCTAAAACACTGCGACAAAGCCTTTATTTTCTGTATGAGATAATTAACAAAGAACTGTGATACCTGCTACGATTTGTTCATTCTGCTGCAAATGTGAACAGAATGCAAGAAAATCAGGCCATTTGAGGGAATTGCTTTCCAAAATAAGCAATGTAAAAATGGCTTTCTGAGACGAATTGGGTATGTAGAACTTGTTCCATGTAAAACTGGGTCTTGGCATTTTGAAGCCCAGCTTTATATCACGGTGTGATAAACATTCATTGGTACCAGTGGAACAGGAGGACATATCCACTTGAAGTGGCGTAAGTGGGAGACTGAATCAGAATCCTCATACCGATCAGTTATATAACCAGGGTTACATTACAGTGCAATCATCAAGTTCAGTTCACTTTTTGAGGGTTCAAAATGCAGCAAAGTATTCCATCGACTGCTTCAAAATTGCTTCTGAAATTGCTTTTGATACTTCCTGTTGTAACCTCAATCAAAATTTTTATTAGATTTTGTAATGCTTTATGTGAGCAAAGGTGCCCCAGAGTTCACACAGATAAAAGGGAGTCATACTATGGCACAATCCAGGCAAAGTTAAGCACTTTCCCCCTTGATTCCAGTACAGGAGACTTACACCGCTCATGCCTCCATTTCAAGTGAGCACTTGGGGGTGGTTCACACGGTTTGGGTAGGGTTCATAAGTGCCCGGAAACAGAAATTGTATTTTATGTAGGTTAAAACGCAGAGAAGTTGATGATGACGAAGCTTCTTATTGATATGGACCTTCCATTTTCCATGGCTTACAAATTGTTGCTAGTTTGATTTCCAGTATTGTTTTCTTCAGCCACAACAGTAGTACTTACTATTTCTACAGCAATGTGAGTGTTTGAAGCACTTTACATATATTACCATGTTTAATATCCCTCTGCATAGAAGGGTCATCATCAAGTTAAATTGGTTAGTAAAGGTGTCCCCAAGCTTGTTGAGCCTATGGGCACTGCTGGACATTTTCTACCGCAAAATGGTGGCCATGGGGTACCGGGGCCAATCACAAAAGGCCAGGGCGTTGCAAGCCGAACATCCTCCTGTGATGGAGGCAACTGTTCCTGGGTGCTCCTTGCAGACACACAGGCAATGTCTTCCTTGCCTGATGGCTTGATTAACCATGCTTCTTTTTGGGGAGAGTTAAACTAGCTGTCATCTGCATTGACGTTTTCCTCATCCTCCCTTGGAGGCCCCCTAATGCTGATCACTAAGGAGCAAGCTGGACGACATGAGGTTTTAGTTCAAGGTCTTTCTGAAACACTTCATTATTCGATGGGGGTGGGTGGCTGGGCGTGAAATGGTTTGTGGAGAGGTGCATATTGACAGAGAAAATCACTTTTTATTTTGCAAGCAAGGAGCACTGAAGCCCTGCATGATCAAAAGCCTCTATGCCTTGCTGTGCTGCAGCAGCCGGTAATGTGATAGGTCAGCAAAGTTAGCAGATTTCCCCTTTGTGCCATAATGCTTCATAACTCTGCACAATCTTCTTGGGGATACAATATGCACAGTTAAAACTTGTGGCTTCTTTGCCTACGGATATGGATTTTTATAGCGCCGTCTGTCAAAAAGTTTTGCAGCACTTCCCAGAGATTAATTAAAAGCACCTGTGAGGAAGGCAAATGCCATATTCATAATAGCCGAGGTACAGATGGGCAAGGTAAAGTGCAGAAAAGGGTAAACGGACCAAGGTTACACAATGTGCCTGTGACAGGCAGAGAGCAACAGAACAAACACCACTGCAGAGTCCAGCTGCTCTTTCCATAAACATTAGGCATGCAACTTAGAGGAAAATAATTCATAGGCCAGCCTTCTAGGTTCTCCACTAACAGAAATACAAGTGGATGTGGCAGGGTTTGTGAGGATGCAGGGAGACACTGCTGTAGTAATACCGGCCCACTGTGCAGGGCAATTGTAAGGGTGTGCTTGCATGGTAGGAAACTAGTTATCTTCCTTTTTTTACCTTTGTTATGACTGATACACACACGTGTGTTGATAAAACACCACAAAAATCAAATCTGCTGTGTTGTGTTTTGTTAAGGGTTGTGTTGTATATTCTAGATACATAGGAGTGAAAGTGCACATCAGTAAAGGGGGGAAACCAAAGAATCTTGATGCAGTCATGTGTTAAGATTGCTTTTTTTCAGTGTTTCAATAAACCACCTGCAAACATAATGCAAAGGGAAACATACAAATTCACAGAGGAATTGCTACAGCACAAGTTCAGCTTTTGAGCTTCAGGCATGGAGTGATGATGACATCAGCATATGGCCTGATCTGTGATTATTTATTAATTTAAAATATTTATATCTTGCCTTTCCAACAACTAGGAACCCCTTCCCCCAGATAGTTAGGGTTAAAATGATATGTCATATGATGTAAAGAATAAAACCATATAAATAAAAGATGTGTGTAATGTGATATTAAGTTCAATTGTAAAAGAAACCGCAGCATAAAGAAAGCAGCTCAGTGGCACAGTCAGTACTTGGCAAAGTTCGTGGATAGCGATCACAGTTTCCATTTGCCCCCCTTTTCAGCAGACACAAGAGGTGGGAACTAAAGGGCTGCTTTATTAAATCACAACAACAGAACTGTCAACACGGTAAGGGCCTAACTAGCGGTACAGGTCAGGCCCTGGGGTCACTCCTGGACCTCCGCCCTGACCTGCCTGGGCGAGCCCCCACTGCCCCAGGTGTGAGCCATCCATGCGCATGGCTGGGACCTGGCCCAGCCAGGCGAAGTGGTTCCCCCCCTTAAAGCTCCTCCACCTGGCCTTAAAGCTGTGGGGGGAGACTGGGTTGTCCAGGGGTTTTCCACCAGGGCGTCTGTCCTCGCAACTGGGTCATAAAGCAGCCAACCACTCCTGACAGACCCCAATTCCCCACCAACGGGGATATGCCAAGGGGGCTCACCAGCCTGCTGATTTCCCCCAACTTCTAACCTGCCAGAAGCAGCTCCTAACAGACCCACCTTAAGCCAATTACCTCTCCATACAAACAGTACAAGGCAGGTGAAAAACTCCTCACCCTGTTGCCAATTGTGGGAAAGGAGAAAAAATTCCTACCTGGCCCTGGTGAACAGCGACTGGCTAAACCTGCACTGAAATTGGATGAGGTGAATGGGCCGAGCACGAGGCATGAATGAGACACTGAAGGGTGGAACAGCCCTATAAGGCCTCTTGCTCCACCCCCTCCAGCATTCCCATATGGCCAGGAAAGCATAGCTGCCTCCTCCTCCTACAGGGAGGCAAATTGCAGCCCCAGCCAAAGCGTCTGTTGCTGCTGGCTTGGTGTGCTGTATTATCTCCAAAGCCCTTCAGATCAACAGAGGCCGTTTTCACACATCTTACCAGCCTCGCAAAATTGCGCGAAACGGCGGCATCTTCCTGGAGTGATTTCCCATCATGACGCTGGTTTGTGGCGTGATTTGCGCCACAAACCTGTGTCGTGACAGGAAATCATGCCAGGAAGACGCCGTAGTTTTGTGCGATTTTGCAAATCCCATGGGATGACATTTAACATTTCTTTAAAGCTTTGTCTTGATTATCTGCTGAACCCACAGATAGCAGAGGTCTCTGACTCAGAGGGCCAAGCTACAAGTGACGAATGACACTTGAACAGCAAGTGAACAGGCTCAGGGCCAAGCTACACATGATGAATGACACTTGAATGGCAAGTGTATTTCTCCCTGTTCACTTGCCCTCCACTCAATCCACTTGCCATTCAAGTGTCATTCGTCATGTGTAGCTTGGCCCTCATATGTATTCCTCCCTGTTCACTTGCGCTCCACTTGTGCTTCACTCGATCACATAGTGATCTTGTAGCTTGGCCCAGAGTAGGGACTCTGATGCTGACGAGTCACTGGGTTAGGTTAATCTGTAAGGACTTTGGCCCCAGATTATTCAGGATTTTAAAAGCTCCAAAGCCTTGCTTTGAATTGGGTCCAGAAACCAGTTAGCAATAAAGGTGTCACAACACTGGAGTTGGATCTATGGTGAATTTCAGTTAATAGTCCTGCCGCTGTATTTTGAATTGTTTCTTGTTTCCAAACATTCTTCCACCCAACATAGATCTTGTTAGAACAATCTATGAAATCTATATGTTCTTGAGTCTAGAACAGTTTTCGCCTTCGGATTTTCTTCTTTCGAATACATTGCTTCGTGCACATCATCTCCTAGAAGAGTATGTTTGTAGGGATTGGGAGAGAGACACTTGAATGGTGTGAGGTTACTTACCTGCTTTTCGAGTCTGGATGTATGTCAAGGCAAACTTGTGTTCCAGTTTGCTAGTGATATTTAACCATTTTACCAAATGAGTCTAAAAGAAGTTCCCATAGCATCCTACCAGTTTTTAACCTGGGCAGTGGGGGGTTTCCGAATATGTTCAACAGGGGAGTGTTGCAAGCTGTGCTGATCGAGGCCCTAATGGGAAGCGTATGTGCCATCGGAATAGAAGTGTTACCAGTCCCACTACAGCGCCTATGTTCCTCCTGTCAGTGTGACAAGTAATTATGGAATTTCACAATGGGGAAGATGACAAGGCCTCCCGTGAGCATGTCTGTGTCTCTCAACTTAAACCCAACTGCATCTAGCATCAGTCATTTGATAAAGTGACAGGATACGGCGGAGGTGTCAAAGCAGTTCTCGAGACCTCCTAGGGAAGTGTCAACACACGGGGCCATGTGGCTCTTCCACACTATGACTGTTTGAGAGATGTCTAGGCAGCAGCTTTTTACCCATGATAGAAAGACTTCCCACAAAGGAAAAAGCACCAAGTAACGAAACAGCAGGGCGATGGTGGAATTGCATTGCTTTGAAGGGGGCTTTCTGCACTCCCCCCACTCTGTTAGGCTGTATTCTGTCAGTTTTAACTGCAATACTTGCAAACAACCCTTCAGCAATTGCTGATCCCTTGTAGTATTTTTTTCTTGGGGTGGCTGTTCTCACAAGAACAAGTATGGGACTTTGATTCAGGACGTGAGCCTGAATGGTACCCGGGACTTCATTTACTCATAAAGAGGGTGTGTGTGTAGCATCATCCCCTTTGATTGGCAGACAGTTTGAAGACTCTATTGGGAATATATATTTAGTTTGGTTTAGTTTAGTAATTTAGCAGAGTAACAGCAGAGTAACATCGCAGAGTTATTTAGTCAGAAGCGTTTAAACCCTTAAAAATGTGCATGAATTAATTAATCTTCAGACAAAATCATAGAAAGATAGAACTTACAGTTTATTGTAGCAGATTTCTTCCATAGCAATATCTTGTAGTAGAAGGGAAAGATCCTAATCTAAAGAGTTACATTCCCTACTCAAATACCATGGCCGGAAGAAGTAGGCAGCGAGGTTGTAGGTGTGGGTCTGTGGACGAAAGGGGCCATGTGGAGCTTTGAGGATTCACATCTTGATCCTTGGAAGCCACGAGGGAGAGAGAGAATTTCCCAAGAGGCACAGAGGCAAGAGAGGAGTCAGGAGGCATTCCCACCTTAGACAAGAGAGTGGCAGATGGCTAGACTTATTCATTACATTCAAAGAGACATGCAGCGCCCCCCGGTGTCCAAAGGCAGGCTGAGTCGCCTATTCCAACAGACTCTGGGTAGCCCAAGTTTAGGATAAGCTCTGTGATCTTGGCCTTAGTTCTTTCCTGGTCAAGGAGAAAACTTCCTGTTGCAGTCCAGGCCATCATCTCAACTGGCATTACTGCCTTTGGCTACAGGCTTTCCCTGCCCCTGTCAATCTAAGCAGGTCTCTGTGCTTGTGGAGTCAGGGATCTTATCCTAGAAACCTTTTGCCTTTCCAGCTTCTTCTCCACCTCATGGCATGATGCTACATTTTCCAGCAACATGCTTTATGGCAGCCTTACAGCAATTTTGCAGCAATGTAACTCAGTCAGAGGAAACACTGCTTTTCCAGTAGCACCTTTAAGACTAACCAACTTTATTGTAGCATCACCTTTTGAGAACCACAGCTTTCTTCGTCAGATGCATCATCAGCTTTTGAGAACCACAGCTCTTTTTGTCCGATGCATCATCAGCTTTCAAGAACCACAGCTCTCTTTGTCAGATGCATCATCAGCTTTCGAGAACCACAGCTCTCTTTGTCAGATGCATTCTCAGCTTTCAAGAACCACAGCTCTCTTCTGGCGATGCATCTGATGAAGAGAGCTGTGGTTCTCGAAAGCTGATGATGCATCTGACAAAGAGAGCTGTAGTTCTCGAAAGCTTATGCTACAATGAAGTTGGTTAGTCTTAAAGGTGCGACTGGACTCTTTACTATTTTGCAACTACAGACTAACATGGCTAACGCCTCTGGATCTACAAGACTTGTAACAGGCCTAGATATCTCAGTCTGATGACTGAACAGTAAGACTGTCCAGTGTGTGTATCTGACTAGAGACTGAAAATATGCTCAGCCTTCTGCCAAAGTGCTTTTATGTACACAATAAATGCTTTGTGTGTTTACAATATGCCACACTCCAACATGTAAGAAAATAAAGGGTTAAATCCTTTCTTTTTTTCCTCCCCATCTCTCCCTTTTTTGAGCTGGTCCACTTTATTGTCCTCTAGATTGATGGGTGTTAGGAAGTCTTCATGCTTTATACATAAAACATGGGCTGTCAGGACATGATTTATGTCATCTCAGCAGTTTTTTGCACAGTTCAGCTGAAATTTTTCCCTCAGTGATCAAGTGCAGAAGTCCCTCGATTGTGTTATTTATTTATCTCAGCAGCCTGAATACTGACGTAATGCTTCACTGCAGTATCATAAGAACAGATAAGAAAGCAGGGGTATACCTTGTGCTAGATGTGAAATGTGTGGAGTGTGATACTTTGGCACAAGCATTATTGAGGGGGTGCCCAGAATTTGGCAGACGCTAGGATTTCACATGTGAATATAGATTATCCCTGTTGAATTTGGAGAATGTCAACACAGTCACTGGTGTGTGCCTCCAGTTGTTGAACAACCTCTTTTAGGTGCCTGCCACCATTCACTGGTGTATCTCTGAGGTGTTTATTTGTTGACGTCTTCATGTTATTGTTGATTTTCACCTAAATTTGAGCACTTGATTCAAGTTTTCACACTGTTGCAAGATGAACTGTTGCCCGGGACTAAAATCATGCTATCCAGCTCATGTCATAAAAGTCATTGCAAAGACTTCCGCAGTCTGCCATCTTGTGAGCAAGGCCGAGCTGAGATGGCTCATGAGGAGCTGGGCATGGACTTGGTTTGACTTCCTTGCCGTCCACCTTGAGGAGCTGCAGCTGTGGTGTTACAGTTTCATTTCCGTTTGCCTTGCAAAAGACTTTTTGTAAACTAATTCTTCTCTAGGGCAGGGATGCTTGGCACAGGTAATTAAATGAGTGGTGGGGGATACTCCAACAATACTCCCTTACTTAAGAATCTTTTCTAGGTCCTTCATGGTGGCCTTCCATATCGCAATTTTCTAATATCTTGGTAGTAAAAAAGAATAAGACTAACCTATAAGACTAATCATATTTATCAGTAGGGTATGAGCTTTCGTGAGTCACAACTCACTCTGCTACAGTCGGCTACCCATCTTGATCTAATTTCTTGGTTATAGTCTCCCTTTTGGTTGATGACATGAATTAGAATATCTTTTATAAATTCAGTTCTCAGAAATTTGCAACATGTCGAATAACAACAACAACCATAACAATAATAACTACACTTAAATACCACTCTTCTAGACAGATGAGCACCTCACCCAGAGTGGTGAACAAGTAAGTGTTATTATTATCCCCACAATACACCTGGGGAACTGGGCTGAGAGGAAGGGCTTACCCAAGGCCACCTACTGAGCTCAGGGCAGTAGTGGGATTCAAACCACCAAAGTGCTGATTCGCAGCCAAACCACTTAACCACTGTGCTACAGCAACCTCTTCCTTTTCTGAATGCAGCTTGAACATGTGGCATTTCTCGTTCCATATATGGTAAGACTCTTTGTTGTAAAATTTTGAGCATCGCTTTGCTTATGTGGGAAATTAATGCAATGGTTGCTGCAATCTTTGATGTCTTCCAGAACTGGAATATAGATTAAGCATTTCTGGTCTGTTGGCCATTGATTTATTTTCACTTACACGTTCAAAAATATTGTGTGTGTGTGTGTGTATATATATAATTTATAATTTTTGTTTTAAAAATCAGGTTACTGAAATTAAAAATTAAATAACATGCCTGAAAGTAATGACCCATCAGTTATTACAGCCTTGGTTTCTATGAAATATATGAAACCATTAAAAGTGTATCTTTGATTAGAGAATGAGAGTTTCTCTAAATGAGATGCCAGGGTGCCTGTCCGTCAAGTGCTGGGAGATGCAATGTTATCCAGGAAGTGTAGTTTTGAAAGACAGAGCTGGCAGAGATTGCTCTGGAGGGGATGGATGCTCTCACAGTCCTCTGCCGCATCTGGTGTGCTTGACTGTCTCCCCTTCCGGAGCTTTTATCCTGCTGCCCTCCCTGCTTAAAACTTTGATTTAACTGAATCTCGGCAGGGCAAAGGCTCTGGAAGGGGAGATGCCAGAGGCGGTGGAGGGCTATGAGATAACCTGTCCACTCTGGAGTGATCTCTGCAGGCTCTGTCATTTAAACTACACTTCCTGGCTAACATCACATCTCCCAAAATGTGTAGAACACATGTCAAAAATATTGTGTAGAGAGTCTCTGAATTTCAGTCACCTAGTAGTTGCATTACTTTATTCTTAGTGATTTGAATAATCTTGTGGGGTGTTTTTTCTGCAGAGTGAATGCAAGTTATATATTTGTCAAAAACAGTAATAAATTGTGTAAATGTATGGGACGGGAAAGTAATTTGCTCAAGTGTGTTTGTATGTTAAGTGTATTTTTTAAAAATCTACACTTCCTAGATTGATACGGTGTATTTTCATGCTAAATAGAAGGAATTCTTCTGCCCACTTTGTAATGTAGGAAAATAACTAACTATAGTCTCTTTTTTTTAGTAATGGGGGGAGGGCTCCCGCTTTCAAAAGCTGCTTCTCTGCAGGGCTCCCTCCCACTGCTTCCAATCCAATGAATATGGCTAGAAACTAAACTGAACTTTTTACATCCAATATTTTCAAAGGGGCCTTTTCTATTTTATTGGGGAGGGGACACATTATTATTGATATTATTTTAACATGGTTGGTAACGTGATTCATAGAGTGTGCACATCTGTCACAGGGCTGTGTCATAAGAAATAGGTGGAAAAGAGCAAGAGTCCAGGAGCACCTATAAGACTAAAAAAAAAAAAACTCTGGTAGGGCAGGAGCTTTCATGAGCCACTGCTCACTTCTTCAGATACCTGGTATCTGAAGAAGTGAGTTGTGGCTCACGAAATCTCATGCCCGACCACTAATTTTGTTAGTCTTAGAGGTGCTACTGGATTCTGGCTCTTTTCCACTGCTACAGACAGACTAACATGGCTACCAATCTTGATCTCTAAGAAATAGGTGAAAGAGATACAGAGTACTGTCTGCTTTGGTAGATATGCTCCTACCAGGTGGTTTCCACGTTGCAAAAGATGTTATATTATTTAGTTAGACTTTGTTTCAGGAAGGTTTCATCTCTGACTTCAGCTTTATGGTTGTTTTCAAATTTTCAGTTTCCTGGGGGTAAAGTGTAGATGACTGGGGAAGGCAATGGCAAATCACCCTGTAAAAAGTCTGCCAAGAAAACATTGTGATGTGACGTCCCCCCATGGGTCAGTAATAATGACTCAGTGCTTGCACAGGGGGCTACCTTTACCTTTACCTACCCTGTTGTTGTCAGGGTTGAAGTGTATGTATGTAACCAAAGAGACTCCATATTAATTCTTTCAGTATTCTAAGTGCTTTGTTCACAGGTGCCAAGATGTTCCCAGCAGCTATCTCACGGAAGAGGATTGTTTTGGCTATCGCTACTCCAGTCCTGGGAAACTTTCACTTTCTCAGCTTCAAAGGGATTGTTTTGAGAACTATGGGGGGAGGTTGGGCCTGCTGGGTTCTGATACTTTTTACCTCATGCTTTGCCTGTCATTCGTAACAATACACGTGTACCAGCCTGGATATTGTATCTGGGCCCGTGGACTATAATGCATTCTTTCTTCAGTAAACTTTTGAAAACAACGGGCTTTTGTCTGATTGCAGAAGATAGTCTGGAGTAAGGACATTATCTAGCCACAGTTCTGACAGTTGTAACTGTTCATTGAATGTCCTAATTCTTCATTGGGTTGTATTTTGCTCAGTGAATTTCACAGAATCACAGAATCACCGAGTCGGAAGGGGCCATACAGACCTGGGCCGTTGTCACATGGGCATCTCTTCCGTTAAATTTACAGCATATAGCGTCCTACCTGTTATCGGCACAGTAACGTTTCTTTGGGTCACCTAACGGCTCTTCGCGCCACCAGCTGTCCACACCGAAGCACTCTGTTCTGTTCTCTCTAACCGCGCAGAAGCAGCTCCTCCCCCTTTTTAAAAAATTATTCTGGTGTTTAATTCCGCTATAACGGAATAACAGTATATAAACATTCCGTTAGAGCAAAACATTACGACCCTTTTGTCTTTCCAACTTTGAAATTATATAAATAGCCCTTTGCCCGCAGAAAACTCCCTGTCTGGCGTGATCCCCATCGCTGAAGACTAGGGGTGTGCAAGCCAAAAATTTTCGGCTATAGCCGAAAGTAGAAAGCCGAAAGAAGATTCTCTATCGTTAAAGCCAAAAGCCGAAACAAGAATCTCTTTCGGCTTTCGGCTTTCGGGATTCTTTCGGCATTATTTCGGCATTCTTTCGGCTTTTTTCTATGGGAAAATGCCTCCGTCTTCCAGGACGCCTGGAGGAGGCATTTTCCCACCGAATAAGCCCAAAATTGGTGGGGACCTTCCTCTAACCCTTCTCTAACAACCACCCAAGTTTCAGACAGATTGGACTTTGGGGGGCCATGTTATGGCCCCCCAAAGCAGGTCCCCCCATTCTCCCATAAGAAAGTGAAGGAGCAGCATATTGTTAGCATGCTGCTGCTGATCTTTCTTCATTATTTCCTATGGGGAAAAAATGAAGAGGCAGGCTTCCTTTGCCAGGGGTGGCATTTTGCATGCAAAATGCCCCCCAGCCCTCAGGGGCCCTTCTCCCACCCCTCCTCCCACCCCCCACCAAGGCTCAGCCTGCTCCCACTTGGGGGGGCCATTTCATGGCCTCCCCAAGTAGGTGCTCTAATCTCTACCACTGACAGCTGGGGGAGGCTTGTGTTGCCAGGGGTGGCATTTTGCATGCAAAATGCCCCCCAACCCTCTGGGGCCCTTCTCCCACCCCTCCTCCCACCCCCCACCAAGGCTCAGCCTGCTCCCACTTGGGGGGGCATTTCATGGCCTCCCCAAGTAGGTGCTCTGCTCTCATCTCTACCACTGACAGCTGGGGGAGGCTTGTGTTGCCAGGGGTGGCATTTTGCATGCAAAATGCCCCCCAGCCCTCTGGGGCCCTTCTCCCACCCTTCCTCCCACCCCCCACCAAGGCTCAGACTGCTCCCACTTGGGGGGGGCATTTCATGGCCTCCCCAAGTAGGTCCTCTCAGCCCCTAAAGTCCACCCCTTACAGCCCCACACAAACCCAATTCCCCCCCAGCTGCCACACACAGACCCAAATCCCCACATTAGCCCCTCACAGACCCAAATCCACCCCCACCTGCCCCACACCCATAACCCCAGGAACAGGCTGGCAAAGGCCAGGCCTCTCCCTTTGTTCCCTATGCTGGGAACTTCTAAACTCTCTTTCCCTGGGCAATTCTGCACAGCCCAGGGGTGCCACAATGGTGGGCACACTTCTGAGTGCCAGCTGGTCCCTGTGAAAGAGCACCTGAACCACAGACACCCTCCCTCAAATTCCCCCACCACCTACAGAGATGGCTGGCCAGCCAGCCCCATTGTTCCCTATGATGGGAACCAACTGCACAACAAAGAATAAAACAAGAACAACACAAAATAAAGTTTTAAAAAAATTATATTCTCCCTTCCAAAGTACAAGTAGGCAAAGCATTATGACACATTACACCAGCAGTCCCCCACACAGAAAAATTAAAACAAAACTCACTTAACATCAGAGAATCACAAAGCATGATTCCTGTCAAAAACACTTTATTTCTTGAACAGCTTTAGGTTACACAGCAGGGGGGAACACCAAAGGGCATGGCAGCACTATCTTACACAAAAATAACACAACTCACTTCACATTAAAGAATCACCCCAAAAAATTGCTGTCAAAAGCACTTTATTTCTGTAACTGCTTTAGGTTACACAGTAGGAAGGCACCACAGAGCAGGAAAGCAGTGTACTACACAAAAATAACACAACTCACTTCACATCAGAGAATCACACAAACACAATTGCTGTCAAAAACGGTGAAGTGGGTTGTATTATTTTTTGTAGTACATTGCTATCATGCCCTGTTGTGCCCTCCTACTGTGTAACCTAAAGCTGTTCAAGAAATAAAGTGTTTTTGCCAGGAATTGTGTTTTTGTGATTCTCTGATGTTAAGTGAGTTGTGTTATTTTTGTGTAAGATAGTGCTGCCATGCCCTTTGGTGTTCCCCCCTGCTGTGTAACCTAAAGCTGTTCAAGAAATAAAGTGTTTTTGACAGGAATCATGCTTTGTGATTCTCTGATGTTAAGTGAGTTTTGTTTTAATTTTTCTGTGTGGGGGACTGCTGGTGTAATGTGTCATAATGCTTTGCCTACTTGTACTTTGGAAGGGAGAATATAATTTTTTTAAAACTTTATTTTGTGTTGTTCTTGTTTTATTCTTTGTTGTGCAGTTGGTTCCCATCATAGGGAACAATGGGGCTGGCTGGCCAGCCATCTCTGTAGGTGGTGGGGGAATTTGAGGGAGGGTGTCTGTGGTTCAGGTGCTCTTTCACAGGGACCAGCTGGCACTCAGAAGTGTGCCCACCATTGTGGCACCCCTGGGCTGTGCAGAATTGCCCAGGGAAAGAGAGTTTAGAAGTTCCCAGCATAGGGAACAAAGGGAGAGGCCTGGCCTTTGCCAGCCTGTTCCTGGGGTTATGGGTGTGGGGCAGGTGGGGGTGGATTTGGGTCTGTGAGGGGCTAATGTGGGGATTTGGGTCTGTGTGTGGCAGCTGGGGGGGAATTGGGTTTGTGTGGGGCTGTAAGGGGTGGACTTTAGGGGCTGAGAGGACCTACTTGGGGAGGCCATGAAATGCCCCCCCCAAGTGGGAGCAGTCTGAGCCTTGGTGGGGGGTGGGAGGAAGGGTGGGAGAAGGGCCCCAGAGGGCTGGGGGGCATTTTGCATGCAAAATGCCACCCCTGGCAACACAAGCCTCCCCCAGCTGTCAGTGGTAGAGATGAGAGCAGAGCACCTACTTGGGGAGGCCATGAAATGCCCCCCCCCAAGTGGGAGCAGGCTGAGCCTTGGTGGGGGGTGGGAGGAGGGGTGGGAGAAGGGCCCCAGAGGGTTGGGGGGCATTTTGCATGCAAAATGCCACCCCTGGCAACACAAGCCTCCCCCAGCTGTCAGTGGTAGAGATTAGAGCACCTACTTGGGGAGGCCATGAAATGGCCCCCCCAAGTGGGAGCAGGCTGAGCCTTGGTGGGGGGTGGGAGGAGGGGTGGGAGAAGGGCCCCTGAGGGCTGGGGGGTATTTTGCATGCAAAATGCCACCCCTGGCAAAGGAAGCCTGCCTCTTCATTTTTTCCCCATAGGAAATAATGAAGAAAGATCAGCAGCAGCATGCTAACAATATGCTGCTCCTTCGCTTTCTTATGGGAGGATGGGGGGACCTGCTTTGGGAGGCCATAACATGGCCCCCCAAAGTCCAATCTGTCTGAAACTTGGGTGGTTGTTAGAGAAGGGTTAGAGGAAGGTCCCCACCAATTTTGGGCTTATTCGGTGGGAAAATGCCTCCTCCAGGCGTCCTGGAAGACGGAGGCATTTTCCCATAGAAAAGCCGAAAGAAAGCCGAAAGAATCCCGAAACGTTTCGGCTTTTTTCTTTCGGCTACCCGAAACGTTTCGGCATTCCCCGAAACGTTTCGGCATTCCCCGAAAGAAGCCGAAACACTTTTGTTTCGGCATTCTTTTGGCATTCTGAATGCCGAAACGCACATCCCTACTGAAGACTCTGCCACGGCCATTGAGTCATTTTTACTTCAGCAAAAAGTTTGCATTGTGTTATGTCGTTATGGCGTTATAAGGACATAATAAAATAAAAAAAAGGGGAGTCGCAGGAAGAAATGGATTCTGGGATTGAAGGGAGGGCATAGGACGTTGCGAGGCGAAATACATCGATGTGAGGCATTCACACTGAGGCACAAAATAGCACGACTATCAAGCACAAAGCAGAAGAGAGAAAATCGCTACAGTGTTGGAATAAGGTGGGTGTTTGCCGGGAAATAGCACCATTTTAGCGCTAAATAAAAGCCCGTGTGACGACGGCCCTTCTAGTCCAACCCCCTGCCCAATGCAGGATGAGCCTAAAGCATCCCTGACAAATACTCATCCAGCCTTTTCTTGAAAACTGCCAGTGAAGGGGAGCTCACCACCTCCCTAGGCAGCTGATTCCACCTTTGAACTACTCTGACTGTGAAAAAGTTTTTCCTAATATTCAGCCAGTACCTTTCTGCACGTAATTTAAGCTCGTTGCTTCAAGTCCTATCCTCTGTTGCCAACCGGAACAGCTCCTTGCTGTTGCCTTCCTCCAAATGACAGCCTTTCAAATATTTAAAGAGAGCAATCATGTCCCCCCTCAACCTCCTCTTCTCCAAACTAAACATTCCCAAGGCCCTCAGCCTTACCTCATAGGGCTCAGTCTCCAGACCCCTGATCATTCTTGTCGCTCTCCTCTGCACCCTCTCGATTTTGGCCACATCCTTTTTGAAGTGAGGTCTCCAGAACTGCACACAATACTCCAGGTGTGGCCTGACCGAGGCAGTATAGAGAGGGGCTATGACCTCCTGCGATTTCGACGCTATGGCCCTTTTGATACAACCCAAGACTGAGTTTGCCTTTTTTGCACCCGCATCACACTGACTGCTCATATTTAGTTTACAGTCCACTCTTACCCCAAGATCTCTTTCACATACACTACTACCCAGAAGTGTATCCCCCATCCTGTATTTGTGCTGCACATTTTTGTGGCCTAAATGTAAGAGGAGATTGAGGGGGGACATGATTACTCTCTTTAAATATTTGAAAGGCTGTCATTTAGAGGAGGGGAAGGAGCTGTTCCAGTTGGCAGCAGAGGATAGGACTCAAAGCAATGAGCTTAAATTACATGCAGAAAGGTAACCAGCTGGATATTAGGAAAAACTTTTTCACGGTCAGAGTAGTTCAAAGGTGGAATCAGCTGCCTAGGGAGGTGGTGAGCTCCTCTTCACTGGCAGTTTTCAAGAAGAGGCTGGATGAGTATTTGTCAGAGATGCTTTAGGCTCATCCTGCATTGGGCAGGGGGTTGGACTAGAAGGTCTGTATGGCCCCTTCCAACTCTGTGCAACACTGTGCACTTACCTATGTTGAATTGCATCCTATTCACAGCTCACTTCTCCAGAGTATGCAGGTCTTGTTGAATTTTAACTCTATCTTCTTGGGTGTTTGCCACTCTTCCCAATTTGGTATCATCAGCAAATTTAATGAGTAGCCCGTTTACCCCTTCATCCAGATCATTGATAAAAATATTGAAAAGTACCGGGCCCAAAACCAAACCCTGCAGCAAGTTAGCCATGTTAGTCTGTAGCTGCAAAATAGTAAAGAGTCCAGTAGCACTTTTAAGACTAACCAACTTTAATGTAGCATAAGCTTTCAAGAGCTATGGTTCTTGAAAAATTATTCTACAATAAAGTTGCATCTGATGAAGAGAACTGTGGTTCTTGAAAGCTTATACTACAATAAAGTTGGTTAGTCTTAAAAGTGCTACTGGACTCTTTACTATTTTGCCACCTGAAATCAGAATCCGAAATGAACATGAAATTTTTTGAAGTGCAGCGGACGCCTTGCAGAAATCTGCATTGTGATTTGAAGTTGCAAAGTACAAGTACAACAATGTACTGATCAATCATACATAGTTTGGATCCTAAACTCTGGGAGGGTGTTGCCCTTGAACTGCCTGGAACCCTGCGGGTCTAATAAACCATCACAGATGAAACTTGTCTATAAGGGAACTTGACTGTTTATTAAACAGCTATATATATATATGTATATGCTGACGCATAGGCGAAAGGTTTTTGGGGGGGAAATGGTTGGTTCTAACAACAACTTCAATGGTTCTAACAACAATTGCAGAGTCCAGCCAGCTTTTGAACTTTTGAGGAAAGTCTTAAGCTTTGTAAAGACAGGCTAATTTCTCCACTTTTTGGTCTCAGGCAATTAATCTTTAGTTAGCCATAGGATAACCTGCTGTTTACCATTCCTTGCAGATATACCACACTGGGTTCTCAAGATTTTCATACTTTAGACTAGAGCAATCCATTCCTTGAGCAAGTTCAACCATTCTATGCATTAAACTTATGCGAAATGTTTTTTTACTAAGCTATGTTATGGTATAGTTTGCGTATTGTGTGTGTGTGGGGGGGGTGTTGGGGGGGACATTTGGCCTGTAGTATTTCAACATGCATCCTTCATTGTATCTCCTGTGAAGTCACTGGTATTAACCATTAATGAGGGCTAATGGGGGCTCATTAAATCAATTGTCAGTACAGGGAGGGAGAAATAATTCCTCTATGGTTAAAAAACAACTATCATTTAACCACTTCATAATTAATTACAATAATTACAAATTTTATATTTGTTTAGCCAATGTAGTACATTAGATAGAGTTTTAGACGAAGAATGCAGAGACCTGGATTAAAATCCCCACACAACTATGGTACTTTTCGCACTCGGGTTTTAAAGCATGTCTGTACCGGTCCACATCCCATATTTGCAGGGGTTTCACATTTGCAAGCTGGTCATAGGACGTGGTGCCGCTCTTTCCCCCCATTACCCCAATTTTTCCCCTGCTGATATACCCCAATGTTAATTTTTAATCAGCTGCCCAGTCAAGGCAGACTCGATTAATGCCAATGTGAACGTTTTGCAGCGCTCCTTCCCCTCTTCTTTTCCCTGGTTGCTGATTGGTTTGTGTGAAATTAACCACACCCACATAACTCAGCTCTCTGAACTCCTCTTTTCTGCCATTTTTTTGGCTGCACATACAGTCTCTCTTACTTTATGACTCTGACATATACTTTTCCTTTAGGTGGGACCTGAAAGGGAGGGGGGGTTGTTTTAACTTCATTCCCCCTTCTCCACTTTATGTGCTATCCCTGCGCCCTGGCGCATTTCATGCGAGCGCTGCCTGTTTACTCTTTAAGCCGGGTTGGGTTGTTTTCCTCCTCTTCTCCTCAGCGTGGATCCATTTCCTTTTCTCTCCCTCTCTCAAGAGCGTCTCTGAAAACGCTGTCAGAGTGGCAGGGCTTCTTTCATCTCCCCCCTCCACCTTTTCAAGCCAGTGAGTGAGAGCGCGAGGTGGGGGAGGAGGAATGAGTGGCATGGATGTTAAAGTTACATTACTGGTGTGAGGTGGGGGGAGAGAGAAAGGCGCACGTGCGCGCATGCGCGCGCGCACACACACAGGCTCTCAACTGGCTCTCCACTTCATGCAGCCCACGTGCTAAGCTCAACCAAATTGTGCCGGTGGTTTCAAGAGCTGCTGCAGCCTCTCCTCTCTGGAGTGCGCGCACGTGCAATCCCCACACATTTCGAAGCCCCTCAGAAGACATGCCAAGCCCCGGCTAGGTGTGACTCAGCAGAGCCAGAGGCGGGTATGAGTCTGCTCTCCCCCCCACCATGCCTAACCCCTGGGGAGGCAAGTCCTGCCTTGCCCCAGGAAGAGTGAGGTGGGGGTGGGTGGTTGAAGGGGCAGCATGGGGGGGGGAGGCTTGTCTGTCCGAAGATGTAATGCAGGGTTGTTACCACGCATGCTCAAAGTTAAAAAAAAAAAAAAAGCTGACATGCACTGCAATGCCCCGAATGTCCGAAACTGAACATAGGCTTCCAGGCAACACAAATTTGGAGCTTCTGATTAGGTGTGAAACTTGCTGGTGCCAATTCAAAGCAGACACGACCGTGAAAACTGCTCATAAATGGCGCAGAATACTCCTAGTGCAAAATCCACCTATGAAATTTGGTTTGGGCGAGTCACTTTTTCTCAGTCTAACTTATCTCCTAAGGTTATGGAGGATAGCAGAGCACACGAGCAATTTATGAACAGTGCCCTGCAGTCCTCGGAGAAGAGGCAGAATAAAATGTCTGTAGATTGATAGATTAAAATGCCATTGATTGATGGACATAGCTCTGTCACACTGTACAGGCTAACAAGATTTTATTCCAGCATAAATTATTTTGGATTAGAACACAGTTTCTCAGCTCCATCAGACTGATAAATCTTCAGATTCTTTTTGATTTAACATTGACTCTCTTTTTCAAGTACATTTTTTCAAATATCTTCTATTGATACTTCAGAATTATATTGACAATTCCTATAATGCATGTTCATTGTTTTTGACAATTTATAAAGAAAGCATAAGAGTTTAGTTTTGCCAAAGTTTTCATTTAGAAATTAATGTCATTCTGTGATCGCCGTGCTGTGCTTAAATATCCAGAAGATGGCAGTACAGGACAGATTATTATCTGTACTTCACTGGCGAGTTAATTAACAGAAGGGATCTTGAATTATAAATCCCAGTATTCTAATATTGCTTCGGCTTCGGGAATAAGCTTCAGGAGCTTGATGCACCTTTCCTTCTTTTGCTCTCCCAGGAACTAATATAAGCAATAACAACCCTTTTAAAAAAGCCAAATGTATCACAAAATATCATTTTGTAATTATCTTGTATGTTGCTAGTAATCTTGAAGCATTTTGATTGAAGTGCAGGAGGTGGGAAAGAGACCCATTACTAAAGCAGGTCTATGTGGGTGGGCATGCTCAGTTTTAATTTGTGTAAAATAGTACCTTTTGTGAGCATATTTATTTATTTACTTACTTCATTTATTCAATCCCTTTCTCCTCAATGGGGACCCAAAACAGGTTACATCATTCTCGCGTCCTCCATTTTACCCGCACAACAACCCTGTGAGGTATGTTAGACTGAGAATGTATGACTGGCCCAAGGTCACCCAGCAAGTTTACATGGCAGAGTGGAATCTGTCTCCAAGACTGTAGTCTGCAGTTAAAACCACTACACACACACACACCAATGGCTACATGTGTGTGTGATTCCCCCTCCCTCAAAACACATGTTTGAAGCAGGGGGGAAATCACATGCCTACATAAACTTGCAGATAATCATGTCCACAATTTACCAGTCCCACACAAATTTCAGCTAATCTGCCCACCAGTGCATACTTGTTTTAATAACTGGAGTCTTAAAAAGAGGTGGGCTCAGGGAAGTACCAGCTTTAGTAAAGCTTCCCGTAAGGATTATTTTTTGTACTGCTGATTAATAGGGTTGGCAACTTTTGCAAGAAACAGTCTGGTAACAGGTAACAGTCTGGCCTAGGGCCCACCCTCCTGGAATGAAAGGTGGCCATGTGCCCAAGGTTGGAACTGAAAGGTATAAGGTTAGGAGCCAACAAGAAAAATAAAACAAATCTATTGTGTTTATATTTTGGTTGGGAAAGAGTGGAGAGGGCTGCCGTCTGGGTTTTTAATTGTATATATATATATATATATTGATTACTCTGGTTTTAATGTATTTAAATGTCTATTTTTGTATTATTATATTGTTGTAACCTGCCCTGAGCCCGCTCGCAGGGCAGGTGCGCTATACATTGAATAAATTATCATTATCATTATCATTATCATTATCATTATCATTATCATTATCATTGTTGTTATTAAATGTATGATCCACAGCTATTCTAGGTACTTGCCATTCTCACTACCAGTACATTTAAGTCAATATGCAAATACTCTGAATCAGATTGAATCATTGAATCTCCCTAGTCGCTTTGTTTGCAAAAGCTTTTTTTAGCATCCAGAGGAGTTAGCCCTGTTAGTCTGTGTAGGAGCAAAATGGCAAAGAGTCCAGTGGCACCTTTAGGACTAACCAACTTTATGGTAGCATAAGCTTTTGAGAACCACCGTTCTCTTCGTCAGAGAACTGTGGTTCTCGAAAACTGCATCTGACAAAGAGAACTGTGGTTCTCAAAAGCTTATGCTACAGTAAAGTTGGTTGGTCCTAAAGGTGCTACTGGACTCTTTGCCATTTTGCCTTTTTTAGCAGAAAACGGTAGCAAGCCCGATTTCATGTTTTTTTCTTTAAAAAAAAAAAGTAATTCTCTATTCTTACCGGCTTGATAACACAAACACAGGGGCAAAATGAGATGGCTTGGGTCAGCTTGTTCCTGCTTAGTTGCCTGTTGGGGTGGCGGAGTGCTTATCATTCCCTCTGCCTGAAGTGACTCCATCTAGTCCTATCCTGACCCCCCTGTTGGACTTAATTCAACAGGGCTCAGTGGACACCACTGTCCCCCTCTCCGCCTCTTGCCAGATGCTTACACCGTGCATGTCTCAGAGCCTTTTAGGGCATCTCTGCATTCTACAGCCTGACTCCGATCAGATTTTCTGCACAACCTGAGAAATTTGCATTTCATGCATATGTTTGGAGGGGGTGTCTGCTAGGAAATTCGTATGGAGTTCATAATTATGCTCATATGCACCTGTTGATGGTTGTGCCGGAGGGGGGTGTCCCATGGCTACACTGTATGGAGAACATCATTATGTGTACACCTATTACATTTCAAAGCCAGGGAGTGTGCTATGTTCTGTGCTGCTTTTGTGGGGAGATTGTTGCCTTTCTTAATGTGAGAATCAGTCCTGACTTACTCCATTGGTGGTCAAATGGCATTGCTTAATATATTTTAATTTGTATGTTTTGTTCCTTCCCCTGTGCACATTTATTTGTAATTAAGCTGATCAGAATTTTGCATGTCTTAACCTCAAATAAACACATCTAGAACCAGGTGATGTGTCTTAAAAAATAAGAATATTTCAATTAGCTTTGTGCAAGGCAGCATTTTGCTCTTGACCTCAATGCTTCCTGTGGGCCATTTCAGTGAGGGGCATTCTCAGAGATTAATGTTCCTGCTTGTCTTTTTCATTATTTATTTTGGTATTCCTTTTGTGAGAGATGGACTGTTTAGACCCACTTTACCTCCTCTAAAATATTAATGGCGACTGAAAGCCCACAGTATTATATAACCAGACATTTTGAAGTGCTTTACAAGGCAAAGAAAAATGTGCCCACTGATGTGACTACACTCAGGCCTGTGTAATATATTGCAAGAACATTCTACACACAACTATGAACAATTAATTCAGGGCAATGTTTACGGGGGCGGGGTAAAGCTTTCAGTTGATCTGCCCGGGTTTTTTTAGCTCCTTAGAAGCCTGAATTTAAAATGTAGTTTCACAGCACTTCCTCATTTTGCCAAACATTAAAACAAAAACCAACCTTAGCTTTTTAAAAACTTTAGAACTTGAATGTCTTGCTTAGAGATGTGACTGATGTTGTTTTTAGATTTAAAGGTATTGAGGTTTTTGTGTTTGCACATTTACACTCAAGCTAAACAATAACCTTTCTACGGCTCCTTCTCTTCCCTGCTTGCGTCCACCCAAATTCTTTCCTTTTCTGTAGATCACATCAATACAAGCGGAAGACCAGAATACTTAATGGGTGAATAGGAAGGTAGTAGCAGGGAGAAAACTAGAGAATGAGGCGATTCCTCATCAGTTTTATTTATGATAAGGATGTTAGCCTAGATTCCCTAGGGAAAAGAAATTTTTTTTTTTTTTGCTTCCATTCTTAGCTTACTCTGTTGCCGGATTGTTCACTTGGTACAACCTGTGCTCTGTACTTGCATATGTGGTAAATACAGCCAGTATCACAAAGATCCCTTTTTGTGACCTCCCATCCTGACTTCTCTGAGGTCTTTGAGTTGTTCCCTTTCCTACGGTTCCATCTCCATTGCTATTCTGCAGCTTTGGAACTGCTTCCCAGAGGAGGGAAGGAAGGTGGCTAATCTTTCAGCTTCCATGAGGTTCTAAAACAGGGTTATTAGAATTATTTCTAGTAATCTAATAATTCTAATAAGAAAAAGAATCATTCTAAATATTCAGATTTTTTCCACATTAAAGTTAATGTGTGGAATTGTTCTCTGTTGTTATTTTCTTCCGTAGTTGCTTGTGGAACCTGGGGGTAGGGGGGGCGTAGAGGCATTTGGAGATGGAAGAACAAGCCGAGGATCAATGGGTAAAGAGGGAATGGCATTTCTGCTCTGGAAATCTGTATTCAAAATCCAGCTGAGTATCCGTCTGTCTCATTGCTGTCCTTCCAGTTTCAGTCTTCTCCATGCACCTGTTGCAAAGACATTAGTATGATGATGGCATACAGCAAGCAGAGAACTCTCAGTGATAATGGTTCTACCCTTTAACAAATCATCCTTGGGGCATTGTTAGCCAGTGTGAAATACTAGAAAGTGTGTGGATGCTGAAGGGGTCAACAGAACTGGCACCCGTTGGATTGTGGTATCTAATATAAGTAGTCCTTTGAATGCAGATACAAATCAGTCTCACGACTGACGTTCTCTGCGACTCTTGCTAGTTAAATTTTCTCCTCTAGCCTGAATAGGTGAATGGTCATTCCTTTCCCAGTCTATAAGTGCAACGAAGCATGGAATTTAAAGGCACAGTAATCTCCTGCAAGGTATAATTTGTGCTGTCCTTGGTTAAGGACCTGTCCTGTCAGTCCTTGGCAGGTAGATTCCCCAAGTTCTCCACAGCAAACATGCAGGTGTATTTGGTTGAAGTAACTTTATTAGAGAGCCATCAAGTTCAAGGTGCTCAGACAACTGAATTGGCAGAAGTGACATGGATGGGGTCGGTAGTGTTAGTTATAGGGAAGGTTCCCGCCATCATGATAGGGACCATTGAAGTTTGGGTGCAAGGAGCCGGGGGGGGGGGGTGGAGAGGAGAAGCTAGGTTTAGGCTAGACAGAACAAAGAATGAAATCATCCCAGTTCCCAAGAAGGATACATTTTGAGCCGGCCGCAGCCGGCCTTCAAGGACACTTGCTGGAGGCAGCGGGGAAAGAGAAAATAAATACTTGCATGATAACCTACTGCCTTAACATCAATAAGAAACTTCTCATGCCCTCAGAGGACCAGTACATAACACAGAATACATTCATAGCAGATATGCAGACGGGCATATATAACATACTGCCCTCCCCAAGAAGACCCCCGCTTGTTAGGGTAAGCCTTACGAAATTTGTTTACAAGCCTCGGGGAATTTACATTTGAAGCTTTTACCCATTTCCTTTGACTTTCATCAAAACACACCCAACAAATCAAGTAGAACAGTTCTCCCCATTTTAATTTCGAGTCCAAAACTTCTTTCACTTCATGGTGCAGCTGTCTGTCCACCACAAGGGGTGGGGGGACTCCACGGTCCAGATGCCATTTATCAGGTTGGGGAGCTTTATTCAGGAGGCTGAAATGAAATAGTGGGTGGACATTCTTTAAGTTCTTGGGTAGGTTTACCTCTATGGTCACCTCAATGATTAATTTTTTGACTTGGAATGGACCTAAGAATTTCCACCCCAGCTTTTTACTGTAATTTCCATGGGGCAGATCTGTTTTTGTCTGCATGTTTTTTGTAATCCTCTTTAGCTTTTTCCAGGGTCTTTTTAATTACTCCCCAGTGAGTCATTAATTTAGACCACCATTCTCCTAGATCCCCTTAGCTGTTGGTGGCTGGAGTTTTCACAAATTGCATTGCTGTGCTCTCATATCCATGTGCTACCATGAAGGGGGAGGCCCCGGTGGAACTATGCACCGAGTTGTTATAACAATAGTCTGCAAAAATTAGGAAATCAGCCGAGTTGCCTTGCTGGTAATTTATATAGCATCTTAAGAATTGCGCCAGCACCTGGTTAACTCTTTCGGTTTGTCCATCTGTCTTGGGATAATGAGTGGAGCTAATGCTTTGTTCAATCCCTGCTACTTGCAGTAGCTCCCGCCAGAAGTTGGCAATGAACTGGACTCCTCTATCGGATATTACTTTATCCGTAAATGATGCAGTCTGACCATGTGTTGCATAAAGAGGGTGGCTAGTTTTTTTGCGGTTGGAATTTTGGAGCATGGAATGAAATGAGCTTGCTTAGAGAACAAATCAACCACCACTAAGATTACAGTTTTTCCCTTCGAGGTGGGGAGGTCAGTAATAAAGTCCATTGAGACCACCGCCCATGGGTGGGAGGGGGTTTCTAAGGGTTGTAGAAGACCAGGAGGTTTACCTCATCTGCTTTTCCCCATCAAACACACTTGGCAAGTGGATACATACTGAGAAATGTTCCTTCTCATGTTTGGACAGCAAAATTGACTTTGTACCAGATGCAACGTTTTTAAATATCCAAAGTGGCCAGCCAACTTGGAATCATGACATTGTTTCAACACCTCCTCCCTTAAACTGGCTGGAATATACAATTTGAGACCCATCCATCTGCTCAAACACAATGGGATGGTCCAATTTACATACGTTCAGCCCCAACCCGGTGACTAGGGCCAGAGCAATCAAATCCCAAGTGCATCCAGAGTCAATTAATGTCCGCACTGAAATCTGAGTCACCCTCAGGGGTTTAACTAAAGTCACTGGCATGTAAAGCAAGGCTGCTTTTGGTCTCACCTCTGGAGGTGCTGGTTCCTTTGTGACCTGTCGGCAGGGCATTCAGTGGAAAAACGGCCCACTCCCCCACACTGCAGGCATAGGCTCTTCATTCAGATGGCTTGCTCCGTGTCCGGAGAATGAAGGCTGAGGGCTCTCTTCTCCTTCCCTCCTGCTCCTGGAAGGGGTTTCTTGGTTGTTCCCTGATGCTGCATCTTCAACAGCTTTGCTACTTGGTTCCAGTTCTCCACCTCACAGGTGAGCTGGATCCATCCCAGCAGGGTTCTGGGGTCATCCTGTACCAAGGCTTTGGCCACCAGAGCAGAGTTCAGCCCAGCCCAGAAAAATTCAATCTTGATCCCTTCCGTCCAGTCGAGCACCTTTACTGCGTACTGCCTGGATTCTGCAGCGTATTCCCTGCTGCATCCTTTTCAGTTTTGTTCTTGCACACTCCTCCTTGAGTGTGTCCTCAAACTGAGCCCACAACGCTCGTATGAATGTATCAAGATTCCATCGTTTTGGGGCCTGGGTCTCGTATAGGGTGACATACCACTTAGCTGCTGAGCCACCCAGCCTGGACCCCAGGTGGCTTACTCGGCTGTGCTCATTTGGGAAGGTATGGCCCCACTTTTGGAAAAACTGCAATAAACGTAGATCCAGAGGAGTTAGCTGTGTTAGTCTGTAGTAGCAAAATGGAAAATAGTCCAGCAGCACCTTTAAGACTAACCAACTTTACAGTAGCGTAAGCTTTTGAGAATCACAGTTCTCTTTGTCAGATGTATCTGACGAAGAAAATTGTGATTCTCAAAAGCTTATGCTACAGTAAAGTTGGTTAGTCTTAAAGGTGCTGCTGGACTCTTTTTTATTTTGCACAATGAAGACGCACAACTCTTCTGGGTCTCCCTCGAACCACATATCCAATTTGTGCTACCCCTGCTGTGGTGGCATGGTGGGAGGGACCCCTTGTGGGGCAACCGGTAATCCTGGGGGCGGTAGAACTTGAGGAGGAGGTGGCTGCAGTTGCAGCGGTTGCAGAGGTGGCCCGACCGGCACCCTCCTAGTGGTGGGATGGCCAGGGCCCGTAGGGGAGGTGGAGGGAGGGGGTGAAATCCCCACGGGCCGAGTGCCGCTCCCAGGGTGGCAAGGCAACTGGTCCTCCTTGGCATGGAGGAGCAACAGGTGGTAGTCCTGTTGGCCTAACGGGCCCTCTCCTTGGTGGAAGGGGGTAGGGGGACATTGTGGCCTAAGCAGCCCACCCGAGGGATCTCCCCCCAGTCCATCTCCATCGGGTCCTGGCCCCATGGGTGCTCCTGCCAGCAGCAGGTGGCACATCATTTCTTGTAGTCCTCACATCACCTGTGCCATCTCCCTCTTTAGTTCACCCATCTCCCCCCATACAGGTGCTCGGGGTTAATCTCTTGGAAGTCCTTCTCATCCAGGGCTGGTATGGGGCCCCTCCTTTCCTCCTTGGGCTCATCCCCTGGTTTCAAGGGTTTCATGGGGTCGTGAGGGGTCTCCTTGTCTTTCGTCGCTTCTGGTCTGAGGAGCTCTTCCAGTTCTGACATGCTGTGGCTGAAAGCCATGCCTTGCCGTCACATCTTCTCCTCTCAGGTCAGTTGGCCCACCGATCTTTGGGGCACCCACTCACGAGGGGTGGTTACTAGCCAGTTCAAGTGAGTTGCCCTTTCTTACGGATCAGCCCAAGCTCTCACCCGTTGCTTCTGAGCCTGGGCAGAGGCTCTGTCAAAAGGTCACTGGCCACCTCATCCCCTGGGCTCTGTCCTGATTCCAGATTGATTAATTGTCCCTCTGGTGGCTCCAAAGTTCCCTAGTCTAACTCATATGGCATGGTGCCTGTAGTCTGATGTCAGGATTTTGGGTCCAGGGGAAAAGAAAAGACTTCTGCCAACATATCAGTCCTTACAAGCAACAAGTCCGGAAATATGCAATTAATGCTGACTTTTATATAAATGTTGCAATAGTGCAAACGTGCAAAGTGCAAAGTGCAAATAAATAACATGCAATGAATACAATAAATATAGTTAATACAATTCAGTTGTCCAAGTCAATGGTCCATTCACCTATGTCCGTCATTCATTTGGAAATGTAATAGGTCTTGAGCAGTCACGTTGGAGTGGATTGGCAACCTTCCAGTTGTACTTGTGCCCAAGAAGAAGTATGTTTCATACGAAACGGGAATTGTATAAGATGCCTGCATAATCCCGTTGGCACCTGTGGATTTTACATCTCATTGGACTTGAGCCACCACCATAAGACTGCCTTGTGACTTCCTCTTTAGTATATCCCCATTGTGGGTCTGTTTCGGACATTTATATTATGACTTGGACAACTGAATTGTATTAACTATATTTATTGTATTCATTGCATGTTATTTATTTGCACTTTGCACTTTGCACGTTTGCACTATTGCAACATTTATATAAAAGTCAGCATTAATTGCATATTTCCGGACTTGTTGCTTGTACTCCTCACTATCCGGTTTTCTCCCCTTGTTTGGCTTAACATATCAGTCCTTGGCAGGTAGATTCCCCAAGTTTTCCACAGTGAACATGCAGGTGTATTGGTTGAAGTAACTTTTTTAGAGATCCATCAAGTTCAAGGTGCTCAGACAACAGAATTGGCAGAAGTTCCCAAGAAGGATACATTTCGAGCCTTCAAGGACACTTGCTGGAGGCAGCAGGGAAAGAGGAAGTAAATACTTGCAAGATAACCTACTGCCTTAACATCAATAAGAAACTTCTCATGCCCTCAGAGGACCAGTACATAACACAGAATACATTCATGGCAGATATGCAGACAGGCATATATGACAGTCCTTGCCCTTATATTTTTCTCCGCTGCCTCTGCATATGAAGTTTAATGTTTTTTTTCCTCATATCTGAGAACATATGAAGTGGTAGCAATTTTTCTTTTTCCGATTTATTGGTATTGTGTCCATACACCATGCAATTTCTGTACACAATTTGTTACAGTATTGATAAGCGGTGCATTGGTTATATGGTTTGACTTAGCAGATACAAACATACAAGTTGCTTTATATGGATTCAGATGATTGGTCTATCAAAGTTAGGTTGCCAATCTACAAGTGGGTAACAAACACGGAGAATCGCAAAAACGGTAACAATACAAAGCAAGTCGTGACCACCTAAGCCCTCTTCTGGAGCAGTACCCGACATCTTGTTAATAGCAACTGAACTGGGAGCTTTTGTATGTTGAAAATTATGTCGGAATATCAACCATCTTTGAGAAAGATTCAGAAATGGGACCTCCAGCCCTAGTCAGTATTGTCTATGCAGACTGGATGCAGCTCTTTGGGATCTCAGGTAGTGATTTTTTTTCTTTTTTAAGGTGGAAGTGCCAGTGGTTTAACTGAGAATCTTCTACATGTAAAGCAGGTGGTCTACCACTTAATTATGGGCCCTCCCTAAGGGATATTGAACTTTACTCTCTCTTCCAGGAGGAGGTGTGTGTGCACATATCCACAAAGATATGACCTGGGGGCTCTGGACGGACTCTTGGTCCAATCTTGGCCAAGATTCTCCAGTACCCAAAGGTTGCTTGCAGGTTATTCAAAAATTACTGAAGCAGGTAGTTTTTCAGTTCTAGGTGGTGTATACATTGGCCCAAAGAGAGTGAAATGTTGTACCATTCATTTTAATTAGAAAGAAGAATCATTTGATTAGGATGTAAAAGGCAAGAGACATCATGAAGTTGTGGAGAAGGGCCATGGAGCACTGCAAAGAGTTCAAGTTTTTTTGCAATACCAGAGAGCAATTCCAAAATAAAAATATTACAGTGGTAGCAATCAGATGTGTAAAACCTATCTCTGTGATTCAAACTCTTCTCCTTCCTAGTAATGAAAGCTTTCCTAGTTGTTTTCTACTTTGAGACATCTGCTGTGTTTGGGGTTTGTTGTTTGTTTGTTTGTTTAATGCTAATGCAGAGACTGGTCTCTTCAAGCTGAAAAAAGAAAAGGATCTCTTTGAGGTGATAACTGGAGTTCATCTTGAAGTTAAAAAGCAAACCAATAATCCTCTCAGATGGCTGGGGGGGGGGGGTTGTTTGAGACGTGGGAGGGGCAAGGAATAAATTTTCAGCTTATTCTTATCATCACGACCAATTTCTCCTGGAAAACTGAGAATTGTCACTTTATGATAGAGATTGTATCAGTTATCTTCTTCAGCATCCCATATTAGTCAGGAGAGATGAACACTTGGCTTCAGGGCTTTTTTTCTGGGAAAAGAGGTGGTGGAAGAGGTGGGTTGCCCTCGGAGAAAATGGTCACATGGCTGGTGGCCCCGCCCCCTGATCTCCAGACAGAGGGGAGTTTAGATTGCCCTCCGCGCCGCTCAGTGGCGTGGAGGGCAATCTAAACTCCCCTCTGTCTGGAGATCAGGGGGCGGGGCCACCAGCCATGTGACCATTTTCAATAGGTTCTGGAACTCTGTTCCCCCGCGTTCCCCCTGAAAAAAAGCCCTGTCCTCTCATCCACGTGCAGGATTAGTATTGATTCCAATGTCCATTTTTCAAATGTCAGGGCTTAACCCGACTCAAACAATGGAGGAGAACTTGACTATAAGTATTGCTAGAGTGGAAGGCTAATGGGCATCACCAGTACAATAAACTGTCCATCCCAGCTAGTTAGATGCAAACTCCCCATTCCATTTAACCTCCCCGTTGTGCAAATCAAACCAATAAGCCTTTTTTTCCTTACCAATTTCCAGTTTTTGCCCCAAATTAATGCATTAAAAATCATATATGGCATAACAATAGGAACAAATAGAAATTCACAGCGACCAAGAATGAGTGGAACAGAAATGTCACCACAAGCTCCAAAAGGGGGTATTTATGTACGTAAATCCTCATGATTAAACATCACTGCCAGTATTCATTCTAATGAAAATGCCTTGCTAGTATGATTTCATAGGAGCATTTTGATCCATGATCCATTTCCATTTGTGTCATATGAAGATACTTAAAAAAAAAATTAAGTCAGCTGCAGTGATAAGGCAGCTCCAAAACTAGATGACAATAGATTTTAGTTCCTCCCTACTAAGCCAATCCATTTTGGATCAGTTCCTAGGGACGCTGAAAACCTGGTGTGGCATGGATCCATGTTTGCCCCAGATCCATCTCTCTAATGTTTGCAGAAGGGGGGCCGTGTGGGAAAGTCAGAAGAAAGTGCAGTTCATTCTCACCCCAGACTACAAGGACATCTGGTTCCTTCAAATCCCCTGAAAATTATGGCTGGCAGGTACTTGCAGGCATCTGGCTCTTCATATGAATAAACTGCTTTGTGCTAGGTGATACTCCAGGCTAGGGGTGTGCATAACAGAAAAAAACAAGCCAAAAATACGCACAGAAATTGCTGTTTTGATCCATTGAAGCAGTTTCTGGAATGGTGGAACCAAATTGGGAAACAAGACTAATGGAGTCCAGACTAGGGGTGTGCACTGTAGGGGTGTGCACCCCCAAAAGATTCAGGTTTCCTGCTTCTGGTTTACCCAGAGCAAGAAAAAAATTTGGGTAAACCTGAAACCCAAAGTGGCAAGCCGCTTCGGGTTCGAATATTTAAGCTGATTCGGGATTATTAGGGAAGATTTGGCCATTGTTTCCAATGGGAAATGCTGCTCCCAGCTACCCAGGGGCCTGGGGAGGCATTTTCTTCCCTAATTACACCAAATTTGCAGGAGACCCTCTCCTAACCCTTCTCTCTCAGCCACCCAAGTTTCAGAGAGATTGGACTTCAGGGGACATGTTATGCTCCCCCCCCAAGAAGGTCCCCCCAGCTGCCGCCTATCTCCATTGTTTCCTATGGGAAAAATGGGGGGGGGAAGGTTCAGCAGAACCATTGTCCAGCAGAACCATTGTCATTTCCTGCAGCCAGGCTCTCAGTTCAGCCAGTGGGGAAACACCACAGAGTAGAACGAGAAAATTCCAAGACACAAGCACAACACAATGGCATTTGTGGAGCACAGTTGCAGACGAATCCCCCCCCCCCCCCGGCCAGCTTCAGGTTGAAAACTGCCTGTGAGGCAGTGTTGGGATCTAGCCTTCATCATCAGATGGCACCCGCCCACACCATTCCTCCCCGCTTCTCACTCCCCTTCAATGAGAACATCTAACAGCAGCAACATTTAACAACATTTAACAAAATTTAACAGCATTTAAGAGAATCAAACAACAGTTTGGAGCATTTACCAGCATTTTGAAACATTTGACAACAGTAAACGCATCAAGGAACCATCTCCTTTCGCATCAAGGAACCATCCCTGGGTGGGGCGGGAGGGAGGCTCTTGGTAGTTGGTGATTCGATCCTTAGACAAGTAGATAGCTGGGTGGCACAACCGCGTTCTGACCGTATGGTGACTTGCCTGCCTGGTGCGAAGGTAGCGGACATTACGCGTGTTATAGATAGGCTGGTAGATAGTGCTGGGGAAGAGTCAGCGGTCGTGGTCCATGTTGGAACCAACGATGTTGGGAAATGCAGTCGTGAGGTCTTGGAACAAAAATTTAGGCTGTTAGGCAGGAGACTCAAGGCCAGGACCTCCAAGGTAGCCTTCTCAGAAGTGCTACCTGTTCCACGCGCAGGGCCAGAGAGACAAACGCAGATCAGGAGTCTCAATGCGTGGATGAGACGATGGTGTAGGGAGGAAGGGTTCAAGTTTGTTAGGCACTGGGATTCTTTTTGGGACAAGCGGGAGCTGTACAAGAGAGACGGTCTCCACTTGTCCCGAGAAGGAACCCGGCTGCTGGCACTTAAAATCAAAAAGGTGGCAGAGCAGTTTTTAAACTAAATGCTAGGGGAAAGCCGACAAGAGATAAAGTGTCTCTGGTTCAGGATGGTTCATCTCAGAGAGATGAAGGGCTAGGTATAACACTTCTACAGGGAGATAGATTAGAGTTGTCAACTGAGATGGAGACAAACAGTGCAGATGACCTAACTACGTCTCGAGGCAAAGTGTGCCAGGGAAGTTACAGGTGTTTATATACAAATGCTAGAAGTGTCCGAGGTAAAATTGGGGAGCTGGAATGTTTAGTGTTGGGCGAATCCATAGACATTGTGGGCATATCAGAAACTTGGTGGGATGAGGAAAATCAGTGGGACACGGTGATTCCTGGATATAAATTATATCGGAAGGATAGGGAGGGAAGGGTTGGTGGTGGGGTGGCTCTATATGTCAGAGAAGGTATACATTCCAGTAAGATTGAGAAGGTAACTGAATTAGATTCGATGTATTGTCGAAGGCTTTCACGGCCGGAGAACGATGGTTGTTGGGGGTTTTCCGGGCTGTATTGCCGTGGTCTTGGCATTGTAGTTCCTGACGTTTCGCCAGCAGCTGTGGCTGGCATCTTCAGAGGTGTCGCACCAAAAGACAGAGATCTCTCAGTGTCACAGTGTGGAAAAGATGTAGGTCATTTGTATCTACTCAGGAGGGGTGGGGTTGAGCTGAGTCATTCTGTAAGAGTTTCCCAGGGTGTGGAATGCTAATGGCGGGAGGCTTCACTGTAACCTGAGGAGGTTCTTTTGCATATGGATTGGTGCTTGATGTGCTAATCTTCTCTGCAGGGCTATTGTCGGGTGTGGAGTGTTTTGTTGGCCTGGTGTTTTTCAGAACTGGAGCCCATGCTCTGTTCATTCTTAAGGTTTCTTCTTTCCTGTTGAAGTTTTGCTTATGCTTGTGAATTTCAATGGCTTCCCTGTGCAGTCTGACAAAGTAGTTGGAAGTGTTGTCCAGTATTTTGGTGTCCTGGAATAAGATACTGTGCCCTGTTTGAGTTAGGCTATGTTCAGCCACTGCTGATTTTTCAGGCTGTCCAAGTCTGCAGTGTCTTTCATGTTCTTTTATTCTTGTCTGGATGCTACGCTTTGTGGTCCCGATGTAAACTTGTCCACAGCTGCAGGGTATACGGTATACTCCTGCAGAGGTGAGGGGGTCTCTGCTGTCTTTTGCTGATCGTAGCATCTGTTGTATTTTTCGGGTGGGTCTGAATACTGCTTGAAGGTTATGCTTTTCCATAAGCTTTCCCATCTGATCAGTAATTCCTTTGATATATGGCAAAAACACTTTTCCTGTAGGTGACTGTTTTTCCTTGGTTGTTTGATTCATCCTGGGTTTGATTGCTCTTCGGATTTCATTTCTGGAGTAGCCATTTGCCTGAAGTGCGTGGTTTAGATGATTAATTTCCTCATTGAGAAAGCGCGGCTCACATATCCGTCTTGCACGATCCACTAATGTTTTCATTATGCCTCTTTTCTGTCGGGGGTGGTGATTGGAGTTTTTGTGTAAGTACCGATCAGTGTGAGTTGGTTTCCTGTAGACCTTGTGACCTAACTGAAAGTTTGCTTTGCGGATGACCAAGGTATCCAGGAATGAGAGTTTTCCCTCACTTTCTTTCTCCATTGTGAATTGTATGTTCAGGTGGATGTTGTTGAGATGATTCAAAAACTCCCTCAATTCTTCCTCCCCATGGCTCCAAATGATGAATGTATCATCCACAAACCGGAACCATACACTGGGTTTGTGGGGTGCTGATTCTAGAGCTGTTTTTTCAAAATGTTCCATGTAGAAGTTTGCTATAACTGGGCTGAGTGGGCTCCCCATGGCCACCCCATCCATCTGTTCATAGAATTCGTTGTCCCATTGGAAGTAACTGGTTCTCAGACAATGATGGAATAAGGCTGTTACATCCTCTGGGAAAATCTGATTAATCAGTGCAATAGTGTCTTTTACTGGAACCTTGGTAAACAGGGATACAACATCAAAACTGACAAGTATGTCTTGTGGATTGAGTTTCAGAGAACTGATTTTGCTGATGAAATCTGCTGAATCTTTGATGTAAGACGAGGTTTTCCCGATGTGGTCCTGCAGGAGATCTGCCAGATGTCTAGCTAATTCATATGTCGGTGAACCAATGGCACTCACAATGGGTCGGAGTGGGACTGAATCTTTATGTATTTTGGGGAGTCCATATAGTCTAGGTGGCTGTGCTTCAGTCTTGCATAGTTTTCTGTGCGTGTCGGGATGTAGTGAGGAATTCTTGATCAGCGCATTTGTTAGCCTGGTGATTTTGCAAGTGGGATCTCGTTTTAGTTTGTACTTTGTCAGACTGCACAGGGAAGCCATTGAAATTCACAAGCATAAGCAAAACTTCAACAGGAAAGAAGAAACCTTAAGAATGAACAGAGCATGGGCTCCAGTTCTGAAAAACACCAGGCCAACAAAACACTCCACACCCGACAATAGCCCTGCAGAGAAGATTAGCACATCAAGCACCAATCCATATGCAAAAGAACCTCCTCAGGTTACAGTGAAGCCTCCCGCCATTAGCATTCCACACCCTGGGAAACTCTTACAGAATGACTCAGCTCAACCCCACCCCTCCTGAGTAGATACAAATGACCTACATCTTTTCCACACTGTGACACTGAGAGATCTCTGTCTTTTGGTGCGACACCTCTGAAGATGCCAGCCACAGCTGCTGGCGAAACGTCAGGAACTACAATGCCAAGACCACGGCAATACAGCCCGGAAAACCCCCAACAACCATCGTTCTCCGGCCGTGAAAGCCTTCGACAATACATCGAACACCTCTACGGGGAGGAAACATTCCAACAGACCCGAAGATTGGAAACACTTCGGAACAAGAAAGCACATCTACTCTGTTCTTTGACCTTTCTTCTACGCTGCAGGGACACAAGAACCATTCCATCTTTTCTCACAACTAAAAGAATCTTCAAAACCACACAGGCGAACCGCATTTATGACCGTCTAGAACAGGCCCTCTTACGTGAGAGAATCCACACTACCCGCAGAGAACTTGCTGCCACAGACAAGGAGCTATTTTGCTTGCATATCAACACCAGCCATAAAATGAGAAGTCAGGATTGGGACAAGGTCGATAATCTCACCTACAGGAAGATGGAACAAGTGTTTACCAACCACACATCCAGACAGAAGCAGAAGTTTAACAAACTACAGGAAAAAAGACAGACAAGCCCAATGCTCGACAATGCACGCATTGTCATCAATCTGACAGACCGTCAACTCTCACCAGAAGAAACCTCCATCTTGGCAAAGGGAGGAAACTTTGCAGTCACTCCCACCAGAATTCCTGTGGAAGACATCATTGCAAATGTAGAAGCTGCCATCCGTCATCTACCTGAAGAGGAAGCTGAGGAAATAAGAGGAGAGACAGCCAGGATTCTACGAAAGGCAAAGCTTCCCACCAGCAATATTACACGCAAGGAGAGAAATGCCATCAAGACCCTCAATGCAGATCCAGACATCATCATTCTACCAGCTGATAAAGGCAATGCTACAGTGATCATGAAAACGGAGGAATACAAAAAGAAGATTAAGGAACTCCTGGACCCCTCCACCTACAAAAAACTAAAACGAGATCCCACTTGCAAAATCACCAGGCTAACAAATGCGCTGATCAAGAATTCCTCACTACATCCCGACACGCACAGAAAACTATGCAAGACTGAAGCACAGCCACCTAGACTATATGGACTCCCCAAAATACATAAAGATTCAGTCCCACTCCGACCCATTGTGAGTGCCATTGGTTCACCGACATATGAATTAGCTAGACATCTGGCAGATCTCCTGCAGGACCACATCGGGAAAACCTCGTCTTACATCAAAGATTCAGCAGATTTCATCAGCAAAATCAGTTCTCTGAAACTCAATCCACAAGACATACTTGTCAGTTTTGATGTTGTATCCCTGTTTACCAAGGTTCCAGTAAAAGACACTATTGCACTGATTAATCAGATTTTCCCAGAGGATGTAACAGCCTTATTCCATCATTGTCTGAGAACCAGTTACTTCCAATGGGACAACGAATTCTATGAACAGATGGATGGGGTGGCCATGGGGAGCCCACTCAGCCCAGTTATAGCAAACTTCTACATGGAACATTTTGAAAAAACAGCTCTAGAATCAGCACCCCACAAACCCAGTGTATGGTTCCGGTTTGTGGATGATACATTCATCATTTGGAGCCATGGGGAGGAAGAATTGAGGGAGTTTTTGAATCATCTCAACAACATCCACCTGAACATACAATTCACAATGGAGAAAGAAAGTGAGGGAAAACTCTCATTCCTGGATACCTTGGTCATCCGCAAAGCAAACTTTCAGTTAGGTCACAAGGTCTACAGGAAACCAACTCACACTGATCGGTACTTACACAAAAACTCCAATCACCACCCCCGACAGAAAAGAGGCATAATGAAAACATTAGTGGATCGTGCAAGACGGATATGTGAGCCGCGCTTTCTCAATGAGGAAATTAATCATCTAAACCACGCACTTCAGGCAAATGGCTACTCCAGAAATGAAATCCGAAGAGCAATCAAACCCAGGATGAATCAAACAACCAAGGAAAAACAGTCACCTACAGGAAAAGTGTTTTTGCCATATATCAAAGGAATTACTGATCAGATGGGAAAGCTTATGGAAAAGCATAACCTTCAAGCAGTATTCAGACCCACCCGAAAAATACAACAGATGCTACGATCAGCAAAAGACAGCAGAGACCCCCTCACCTCTGCAGGAGTATACCGTATACCCTGCAGCTGTGGACAAGTTTACATCGGGACCACAAAGCGTAGCATCCAGACAAGAATAAAAGAACATGAAAGACACTGCAGACTTGGACAGCCTGAAAAATCAGCAGTGGCTGAACATAGCCTAACTCAAACAGGGCACAGTATCTTATTCCAGGACACCAAAATACTGGACAACACTTCCAACTACTTTGTCAGACTGCACAGGGAAGCCATTGAAATTCACAAGCATAAGCAAAACTTCAACAGGAAAGAAGAAACCTTAAGAATGAACAGAGCATGGGCTCCAGTTCTGAAAAACACCAGGCCAACAAAACACTCCACACCCGACAATAGCCCTGCAGAGAAGATTAGCACATCAAGCACCAATCCATATGCAAAAGAACCTCCTCAGGTTACAGTGAAGCCTCCCGCCATTAGCATTCCACACCCTGGGAAACTCTTACAGAATGACTCAGCTCAACCCCACCCCTCCTGAGTAGATACAAATGACCTACATCTTTTCCACACTGTGACACTGAGAGATCTCTGTCTTTTGGTGCGACACCTCTGAAGATGCCAGCCACAGCTGCTGGCGAAACGTCAGGAACTACAATGCCAAGACCACGGCAATACAGCCCGGAAAACCCCCAACAACCATCGTTCTCCGGCCGTGAAAGCCTTCGACAATACATCGAACACCTCTACGGGGAGGAAACATTCCAACAGACCCGAAGATTGGAAACACTTCGGAACAAGAAAGCACATCTACTCTGTTCTTTGACCTTTCTTCTACGCTGCAGGGACACAAGAACCATTCCATCTTTTCTCACAACTAAAAGAATCTTCAAAACCACACAGGCGAACCGCATTTATGACCGTCTAGAACAGGCCCTCTTACGTGAGAGAATCCACACTACCCGCAGAGAACTTGCTGCCACAGACAAGGAGCTATTTTGCTTGCATATCAACACCAGCCATAAAATGAGAAGTCAGGATTGGGACAAGGTCGATAATCTCACCTACAGGAAGATGGAACAAGTGTTTACCAACCACACATCCAGACAGAAGCAGAAGTTTAACAAACTACAGGAAAAAAGACAGACAAGCCCAATGCTCGACAATGCACGCATTGTCATCAATCTGACAGACCGTCAACTCTCACCAGAAGAAACCTCCATCTTGGCAAAGGGAGGAAACTTTGCAGTCACTCCCACCAGAATTCCTGTGGAAGACATCATTGCAAATGTAGAAGCTGCCATCCGTCATCTACCTGAAGAGGAAGCTGAGGAAATAAGAGGAGAGACAGCCAGGATTCTACGAAAGGCAAAGCTTCCCACCAGCAATATTACACGCAAGGAGAGAAATGCCATCAAGACCCTCAATGCAGATCCAGACATCATCATTCTACCAGCTGATAAAGGCAATGCTACAGTGATCATGAAAACGGAGGAATACAAAAAGAAGATTAAGGAACTCCTGGACCCCTCCACCTACAAAAAACTAAAACGAGATCCCACTTGCAAAATCACCAGGCTAACAAATGCGCTGATCAAGAATTCCTCACTACATCCCGACACGCACAGAAAACTATGCAAGACTGAAGCACAGCCACCTAGACTATATGGACTCCCCAAAATACATAAAGATTCAGTCCCACTCCGACCCATTGTGAGTGCCATTGGTTCACCGACATATGAATTAGCTAGACATCTGGCAGATCTCCTGCAGGACCACATCGGGAAAACCTCGTCTTACATCAAAGATTCAGCAGATTTCATCAGCAAAATCAGTTCTCTGAAACTCAATCCACAAGACATACTTGTCAGTTTTGATGTTGTATCCCTGTTTACCAAGGTTCCAGTAAAAGACACTATTGCACTGATTAATCAGATTTTCCCAGAGGATGTAACAGCCTTATTCCATCATTGTCTGAGAACCAGTTACTTCCAATGGGACAACGAATTCTATGAACAGATGGATGGGGTGGCCATGGGGAGCCCACTCAGCCCAGTTATAGCAAACTTCTACATGGAACATTTTGAAAAAACAGCTCTAGAATCAGCACCCCACAAACCCAGTGTATGGTTCCGGTTTGTGGATGATACATTCATCATTTGGAGCCATGGGGAGGAAGAATTGAGGGAGTTTTTGAATCATCTCAACAACATCCACCTGAACATACAATTCACAATGGAGAAAGAAAGTGAGGGAAAACTCTCATTCCTGGATACCTTGGTCATCCGCAAAGCAAACTTTCAGTTAGGTCACAAGGTCTACAGGAAACCAACTCACACTGATCGGTACTTACACAAAAACTCCAATCACCACCCCCGACAGAAAAGAGGCATAATGAAAACATTAGTGGATCGTGCAAGACGGATATGTGAGCCGCGCTTTCTCAATGAGGAAATTAATCATCTAAACCACGCACTTCAGGCAAATGGCTACTCCAGAAATGAAATCCGAAGAGCAATCAAACCCAGGATGAATCAAACAACCAAGGAAAAACAGTCACCTACAGGAAAAGTGTTTTTGCCATATATCAAAGGAATTACTGATCAGATGGGAAAGCTTATGGAAAAGCATAACCTTCAAGCAGTATTCAGACCCACCCGAAAAATACAACAGATGCTACGATCAGCAAAAGACAGCAGAGACCCCCTCACCTCTGCAGGAGTATACCGTATACCCTGCAGCTGTGGACAAGTTTACATCGGGACCACAAAGCGTAGCATCCAGACAAGAATAAAAGAACATGAAAGACACTGCAGACTTGGACAGCCTGAAAAATCAGCAGTGGCTGAACATAGCCTAACTCAAACAGGGCACAGTATCTTATTCCAGGACACCAAAATACTGGACAACACTTCCAACTACTTTGTCAGACTGCACAGGGAAGCCATTGAAATTCACAAGCATAAGCAAAACTTCAACAGGAAAGAAGAAACCTTAAGAATGAACAGAGCATGGGCTCCAGTTCTGAAAAACACCAGGCCAACAAAACACTCCACACCCGACAATAGCCCTGCAGAGAAGATTAGCACATCAAGCACCAATCCATATGCAAAAGAACCTCCTCAGGTTACAGTGAAGCCTCCCGCCATTAGCATTCCACACCCTGGGAAACTCTTACAGAATGACTCAGCTCAACCCCACCCCTCCTGAGTAGATACAAATGACCTACATCTTTTCCACACTGTGACACTGAGAGATCTCTGTCTTTTGGTGCGACACCTCTGAAGATGCCAGCCACAGCTGCTGGCGAAACGTCAGGAACTACAATGCCAAGACCACGGCAATACAGCCCGGAAAACCCCCAACAACCATGAATTAGATTCGCTTCTGGAAATGCTATGGGTTGAAATTACGGGCCCAAATGGAAACTTAACTGTGGGAGTTTGTTATCGCCCTCCAGATCAGAAAATAGAGGAGGATTATAAAATGATGACAGGATTAAAGATGGCTGCTAAACAAAAAAAACTGTGTTGTAATGGGTGATTTTAACTACCCACACATTGACTGGGCCAATGGGTGTTCGAATCGGGGGAGAGAAAGTGAGTTTCTAGACTGTCTCAATGACTGTGCTATGGAACAGATGGTTACAGAACCTACTAGGGGAGAGGTGATCCTGGATTTGGTCCTCAGTAATGCTGAAGACCTGGTGAGAGATGTAAATGTGATTGCACCACTTGGGAACAGTGACCATAATGTTATTGAGTACAACATATGTATAAATAGGAAATTGCCAAATAAGACCAACACAGCCATGTTTAACTTCAAAAGGGGTAACTTTTCTGAGATGAGGGGGTACGTGAAGAAGAAACTGAAAGGGAAAGTAAAAAAGGTCAAAACACTTGGGGAATCTTGGAGACTATTTAAAACTACAATCCTGGAAGCTCAAATTAAATATATACCGCTGGTTAGGAAAGGCACAAGTAGGTTTAGGAAAAGGCCAGCATGGTTAACAAGCAATGTAATAGAAGCTGTAAAAGGTAAAAAGGATTCTTTTAGGCAGTGGAAAACTAGTCGGAGTGAGGTTGATAAAAAGGAGCATAAGCTGTGGCAAAAAAGTGCAAGTCTGTGATCAGACAGGCAAAAAGGGAATATGAGGAGCATATTGCAAAGAACATAAAGAAAAACAATAAACAATTCTTTAAATATATTAGAAGTAGGAAACCAGCTAGGGAGGCCGTGGGGCCCTTGGATGACCAAGGCGTAAAAGGATTACTAAAGGGTGATAGGGAAATGGCCGAGAAGCTGAATGCGTTCTTTGCTTCTGTCTTCACTGTGGAAGATAAGAAGTGCATGCCCACTCCGGAAGCACTGACTTTGGGAGGGGTTTTGAAAGACCTGAGTCACATTGAGGTGACGAGAGAGGAGGTTATGCGACTGCTAGATAATTTAAAAACTGATAAATCACCGGGCCCAGATGGCATACATCCAAGAGTTCTGAAAGAACTCAAGTGTGAACTTGTAGATCTCCTCACAAAAATATGTAATCTGTCATTAAACTCTGCATCTGTTCCTGAGGACTGGAAGGTAGCTAATGTTGTCCCCATCTTTAAAAAAGGTTCCAGGGGAGATCCGGGAAATTACAGGCCAGTCAGCCTGACGTCAATACCGGGTAAGTTGGTGGAAACTATTATCAAAAATAAAATTAGTGGGCACATTGATGACCAAAAGCTGATGAGGAAAACTCAGCATGGGTTCTGTAAGGGAAGATCTTGTCTCACCAATCTGTTAGAGTTCTTTGAGGGAGTGAACAAACAAGTGGACAAGGGAGACCCGATAGATATTGTTTATCTTGACTTCCAGAAAGCTTTTGACAAAGTTCCTCATCAAAGGCTCCTAAGTAAGCTCAGTAGCTATGGGATAAAGGGCCAAGTCCTCTTGTGGATCGAAAACTGGCTAATTAATAGGAAACAGAGAGTGAGCATAAACGGGCACTTCTCACAGTGGAGGGTGGTGAGCAGTGGGGTGCCACAGGGGTCGGTATTGGGTCCAATGCTTTTTAACTTGTTTATTAATGATTTGGAATTGGGATTAAGCAGTGAAGTGGCTAAATTTGCAGATGACACGAAATTGTTCAGGGTGGTGAAAGCCAGAGAGGATTGTGAGGCACTCCAAAGGGATCTGTCGAGGCTAGAAGAGTGGGCATCCATGTGGCAAATGAGGTTCAATGTAGCCAAGTGCAAAGTAATGCACATTGGAACCAAAAATCCAAAATATAAATACAAGTTGATGGGGTCTGAACTGGCGGAGACTGACCAAGAGAGAGATCTTGGAGTCATGATAGATAACTCACTAAAAACGTCAGCACAGTGTGCGACTGCCATAAAAAAAGCTAATGCTATGCTAGGGGTTATTAGGAAAGGGATTGAAAACAAATCAGCCGGTATCATAATGCCTCTCTATAAATCGATGGTGAGGCCTCATTTGGAGTACTGTGTACAGTTCTGGTCGCCACACCTTAAAAAAGATATCATAGCACTGGAAAAAGTACAGAGAAGGGCAACTAAAATGATTAAAGGGTTGGAACACTTTCCCTATGAGGAAAGATTGAGGCGCTTGGGGCTCTTTAGCCTGGAGAAAAGACGACTGAGGGGAGACATGATAGAGGTTTACAAGATAATGCACGGGTTAGAGAAGGTCGAGAAAGATGTGTTTTTCTCCCTTTCTCACAATACAAGAACTCGTGGGCACTCTATGAAATTATTGAGCAGTCGGGTTAGAACAGATAGAAGAAAATACTACTTTACACAAAGGGTGATAAACACATGGAATTCGTTGCCACAGGAGGTGGTGGCAGCTACAAGCATTGCCAGCTTCAAGAGGGGACTGGACAAATATATGGAGCAGAGGTCCATCAGTGGCTATTAGCCACAGGAGATAGATGGTATTCTCTTTGTGGGGAGGTGGTGCTCTGTTGTCTTGGTGCTGGAAGGAAGGCAGTGGGAGGGCTTCTGGTGTCCTGGCCTCACTGACAGTCCTTTAGATGGCACTGGATTTCTAGCCACTGTGTGTGACAGAATGTTGGACTGGATGGGCCACTGGCCTGATCCAACATGGCTTTGCTTATGTTCTTATGTTCTTAAACAACAACAACATGCATAGCTTAGTTTGACTGCTTCCCTGGGTTTCCAGTTGTGTTAGAGTTTACCTAACCTGGCCTGTCTCTCCCCGTCTTCCCATTCCAGTGGCAATGCCAAGCAACATTTCTGGGGCCTCTATTCACATTTAACAGAACAAATTTGTACCCGCAGGGACTGGGCCAGTGCTGCTGCATTCTTCTGGGCGTGCGTGTGGTTGGGGAGCTGGCCAAGTTGCAGGGTGCATCCCTTCTGCCACTGAGTTCCACCCTCCTCCTGCAGGTGCTTTGACTAATTTTAATTGTGGGAAGAGCACCATTCCCCAGGTCACAGACTCGCAGAGGATGCAGGCCGCAAGGAGGTCCCACCTCAGTCACTGTGGAAGTCCAGTCCTGAGAAACAGAAGAGCCACATATTGACCTTCAGGAAGACCAACTGCTCAACTCTCCATGGGGAAAGGTGAGTGCGATGTGAGCTGACAATGTCGCCTGCATAAGAAAAGATGTGCTCCCTGTCCATGCTCATCAGAGGGCGTCCAGTGCCGCGAGGGAGAGGTCCGGCCAGACCGCCTCCTTCTTGGCCCAGTAGCTCAGCGGATTGGTGGACAGCAACTCGCAGGGCTCCTTCACCGAATCCTGTCTCACACGACTCATGATCCCAGAGGGGCTTAGGGCCCGCCGGAGCATCTCCATCTCCATGGACATCCTGGCTGTGGCCATAGGGGTGTCAGGCTATGGATGACAGGATATGGCAGACAGATCCCTGGACCATTGCAACAAGAAGTCCAAGCTCTTGGTTAAATGGTTTTATTCACAAATCAAATCATTTCCATATATATGTCCATTGGAATACAAAAGCAAGGTAAGTATCTAAGCAGTAGAGCAAGAAATTGACAGGAATGGGAACCTTTTGCTCCTTCCCTCTCCCAACAATAAACATGATTTTGGCGGGCACTTTGTGTGAGAACATCTCGCATATTTGTACTATCAAGCTGAGTCACTGGAAAGCAAGACACAGCAATCAACAGGAGTGAGTAGTATACAAGGTCAACAGGACTGAAAGTTTCTACAGTTTGCTAGATAAACACCTGCAATGATTCTGTGAAAGAACTGAACAGAAGGAACATTTATGGCACTGGTAATAGGATAGCAAGGTACAGCATGAGCCAGCATTAGCATTGGCATGGATGGGGCTCAGACATGACAGGGGGGAGCCTGCTCAGAAGGGGCACGAAGGGGACCCGCAGAGCTGGGACCCCTGCCCATCCCCACTGATGACAGGCAACCGCTTTTGGCCTGCCTACGCCTCACCAAGTCTGGAACCAAGTCTGCACGTGGTGCGTCTGGGTCCACAAAGGAGGCCACTGAACTCTAGAGCATGTGCACCAGAGGAATGACCAGACCCATGGTCGCTGTGTCAGATGAGATCGCCACAGTGAAGTCCTTGAAGGGCTTCAGGACCTCCACTGTCTGGGAGATGGTGAGCCAATTTTCTCGGCTGAACTCACCCTCCTGCCTCCGAGCGTCGCTCTCCAAGAGCCACTCCTGGAGGGTGGCCTGCTGTTCCACGAATTGCTCAAGCATGGCACAGGTGGAGTTCCAGTGAGTTGCCACATTGGTGATCAGGTGATGCTCTGGCACGCCTGTTCTGGCCTGCTTCTGGTGCAGTTCGTGAGTGGACCTCATGCTGCGCGAGAAGTGACCCATGAATCTTCGACATTTCTGGAGGAGACACTGGGGCTCATGGGTTGTGGGGTCCTGGGGTTCCCTGGGGGAGCCCAAACCAAGCACATCCTTCACCATGAGATGAAGTTTGTGGGCTGCACAGTAAATGTGCTCCCGGCCCACCAGCACCACCGCTGCCCTCATGTTTCCGCCACCATGTATCCCATGGTAACGCCGCCCTGGCCTATCCAGTTGTCCAACTCCCTCCTCAAAGTGGCTGCAATGTTCTCCACTGTGTGTGCCACATCGAGAACCTCGGTGTGGAGCAGAGCCTTGCAGTAGCTGGTCTGGTGGTCTCCCATCCATCCCTGCCTAATACTGGGCACCCAACCACCACCCTGAAGGACCTCAGGTTGCCACCAGTGAGCAGTGAGCGAGAGGTATGCATGCTGCACACTAGAGAAGGTCCAGATGTCGGACGTGATGTGCAAAGTCCGCACGGGACAACTGTGCCTTCACATGGTCCCTGGCAGCCATGTAAAACAAGGGCACCATGGTCCTGCTCAATGTCATGCAAGCAGGGGTCATGTACCAGGGATAGTCATCACGGAGCAGCCCCTGGAAGCCGAGGTCATCAATTATGGAGAACGGCTGACCATCTAGAGCTATCATGTTGACGATATGGTGCATGACGCGCCTGCTCGCATTCTGGATCCCCCCTTTGGGCACACTAGTGCCCTGTACACCAAGCATCTCCGTCAGAGAGGCTTGGCATCCAGGCCCTACAGGAAAACATGGGGGGGGGGAGAGCACCAAAGGAGCCTTCCTCCTGCTGACTAGCTGGCAGCCATGTGGTGCCACTTGAATTCCCCCCCCCCCATGTTGCCTCTTCACATGGTTCCTCATGCCAGGCATGGAGAGATGATTCAAATCCCTCCCTCGACTGATCTGTGCCCTACAATGTTGGCACTGAGCAAACGGGGGGTCCTCCGACCTCTGGATATGTTCCAAGATTTTGGAAGAAATGGAGGTCCTATTCTGCACTGAGGCTGCGTGTTTGGGCCCTCCAGGAGACACCTCCTGTGAGGTACTTGAGGAGGACACACCATGCCCTGGCTTTGCAGACAAAGATGGCTGAGGCTGAAGGAGAAGAGATGTGGCCTCCACACTCTCTTCCTTTTCCTCAGGCATCCTCTCCTCCTGCATAGCCATGAGAGGCCTGCTGCTGGCCTCAGAGAACACCGGGGAAGTCTCACCGATGGTGGGCCTCTCCTCTAGGCCCTCCAAAATCCTCTGAGTCCCTGGGGTGAGTGTGAAGGATGGAAAAGTCATGTTCCCCACGTCCACCTCAAGGGACTCCCCATGCTGCCCCTCCTCCTGGGTCTCAACAGCTGGAGGAGCGGGAGCCTCAGCAGCAGGCCCCTGCCCAGTGCCAGCTTCTGCCTCAAGCTCCTGGGTTGGGGGTGGGCCTCCAGCACCTGCCTCAGCAAAGAGAGCCTTCCGAACCCTCTTGCTGTCACCACCAGAAGCCAGGCTGGTGAACGGCAGTGTGGAGGTCCTCTTTCTCCACTCAGGTGGGGGGGAGAGCCGCAGCATCTCCCTCCCCCTCCCTTCTGCCCATGTTCTCTTCTCCCTCACCTTTCCCCCCCGACCCATCTCTGACAAGAATAATCAGGGGTCTGGAGACCGAGCCCTACGAGGGAAGGCTGAGGGCCTTGGGAATGTTTGGTTTGGAGAAGAGGAGATTGTGGGGGGACATGATTGCTCTCTTTAAATATCTGAAAGGCTGTCATTTGGAGGAGGGCAAGGAGCTGTTCCAGTTGGCAGCAGAGGGTAGGACGTGAAGCAATGGGCTAAAACTACATGCACAAAGGTACCGGCTGGATATTAGGAAAAACTTTTTCACGATCAGAGTAGTTCAAAAGTGGAATCAGCTGCCTAGGGAGGTGGTGAGCTCCCCTTCACTGGCAGTTTTCAAGAAAAGGCTGGATGAATACTTGTCAGAGATGCTTTAGGCTGATCCTGCACTGGGCAGGGGGTTGGACAGAAGGTCTGTATGGCCCCTTCCAACTCTGTGATTCTGTGATCTCCTGTTTCTTCCCACTATATACTATTTTTCTTCCCACTATATACTAACCTTATTAAGCCGGCCCACTGACCAAAGCACCTATCCACAAATGAAGTTTAGTCTTAAGAACTAACTGCCTGCCTACTCTGAAAACTTGCTTTTTGTGGCTCTGTTCCTGGAGATGGACACAGAAATGTCTTTTCAAGGCCCTATTTGTGGCACTACACTAGCAAACAGCTGAATTCCTGTTCAGGAATTAAGCTGGCCCTGAACCCCAAAGATCTATAGGGAAGCATATAACAGGAAGCCTTCTTCTAAATGTGCCAGCTCTGGTTCCAAGGAAGCCAGAGATGGGCAGGAATACCCTAGTTAAATGCACAAATGGGCAGCCTATTTATCAACACAACTTGAGAACCTGAACTCTTGCTAATCCCTACACAAGCCTATTAATCACGAAAAAGAGGCCTTAGGTCCCTAGCTAACAATTCAATTCAGAGGGCAAAAGTATAAAGAGACCTACAACTAAAAAAAACCTTTTAAAAGCCTCTTTTTTAGAACACTCTCAGAAACCACCCCAAATATGCAATGCAACCCCCGCCCCTCCAGTCAACAGCACCCACCAAAGCAATTCAGTAAACAAGAAGCAAATGAATCAGTGGACCCCCAAAAGCAAAACTGCACCAAAGAAGCCAACACACAGCAAAGGCAACACCAAAATCAGCACAGCAGCAGAAAAAATGTGTCTCCCTCCGAATTGCTCAGCAAAGCTGGGTTTAAATGCAGCAACAGAGAATCAAGACACACTACCCCTGGAGCAGAGCTCCACAGAACAAGGCCAAAATGCAGCCCCCCCCCTCTCCAGCCCACACACAGCAATGATTAAACAGAAGCAATAATTAAGAAGCAATAAGAAAATTTTAAAACTACCACAATTTCCCCTTCTCTCAAGCCACCAAGACTAGAAAGTCAACCACCACCCTCTCCTCCCAAATAGGAAAAAACCCAGTGTGAGTCTAGTGACTCTCAGACCAGTTGCAGACAGTCCAGTCCAGGTCCACCAGGGTAGCCCAGTAAGGTCCAGTTGGTCCAGCACCAGCAGCAGCAGATCACTCAGCAGCAGCACAGCCAGCCCAGAGAGGCAAGCACATGGCTTAAGCAGGGCAAGCGTGTCAATTTATGGCTTAAGCTGGACAAGCCCCCAATTCAAACCAGCCAGTCACTGCAGCAGCATTGGGAAAAAAAATTCAAAAAATACTGTCCTCCCAGAAAATCACCCAATCGGCTGATCTCACTCCGCTCCTTTCCCTCCCATCCCACGAAAGCCACGGGAAGGGAAGAGTTCTTTGAAGCTTTTTTCCTCTTGCCGTGTCAAGGGGGAAAGGCTTCACAGAATTTCCCAAAGCAACCCGAAGCACCCCCCAGAGAAGGTCCCCCCAGCCACCGCTGATCTCCATTGTTCCCTATGGGGAAAATGGGGAGGAAGGTACCCAGGAGGCTGGGGGTGGCATTTTACTAGCAAAATGCACCAAACATGCGGGGGACCCTCTCCCAACCCTCGTCTCATGGCATCCCACGTTTCAGGGAGATTTGACTTTGGGGGGCCATGTTATGCCCCCCCCCAGAAAGTCCCCTCAGCTGCCGCTGATCTCCATTGTTCCCTATGGGGAAAATGGGGGGAAGGTTCCCAGGAGGCTGGGGGTGGCATTTTGTTAGAAAATGCACCAAACTTGCAGAGAACCCTCTCCCAACCCTCATATCATGGTATCCCAAGTTATAGGGAGATTGGACTTCGGGGGACCATGTTACACCCCCCAAAAAAGGTCCCCCAGCCACATTATTCCCTATGAGGACTAACTTCACACCAGAGAGTCTCAATAAGAAAAATTTGATTAAAAATACACAAAACCATATGCAGCAAATGAGTGTGCAGCTATAAGTAAACTACTGGACAATGCCCTCAATACAACCAAACTGATGAAAGGGGAACTCCAAAGACTCATCCAATGAATTCAACCCAAACCGTATGGCAAAAACTAGTGGGCCATTCTAAGGCTGTGGGGGTGGCATTTTGCAAGCAAAATGCACCAAATTCTTAGGGGATCTACTCCTACCTGCCCTCTGAAGATCATCACCCTATTGTCAGGGAGACTGGACTTCAAGGTAACCCCCAAAGAAGGTTGACCATCCCAGCCACCCCACTTGTCTGTTTCTATGCACTTCCACTTACCACTCACAGCCCGAGCAGCCCAACAGAACCAAACTCAAAGCTGCCCAAAAGCCCAGCAACCCCAGAACTGGCTGGCCAGCCAGTCCCCATTATTCCCTATAATGGGAACTTAAAAAAATTATTTTATCTGGGGCACTTATGCACACATCTCTGGGATAGCCAAACAGAACCAAATGCTCCAGAAGCCCCCAGAGCAGGCTGGTCAGCCAGTGCCACTTTCCATTGTTCCCTATGAGGACCAACCTTCACATCAGAGGATCACACCAAAATTCAATTTAAATACATTTAATTTATTAGGTTTATGGGAACAGCAATCATTAATGTTACATTAACATGTATTACATCAGTATTAAATTATTAGAAGAGGGACTACCCCCCCCCCACGCTGGCTTCAGACTGAAACTATGAGACACTCTAGGGGAACCTTAGGAAATCTCTACATACAGCATGGAGACAGAGTCTATCCAGCAGGGGAAGTCTCTCAATGTCTCTTTGTAGGCCAAGGAAAAATGTAGGCTGGTCAAAAGGCAAGCCTCCAATGTATATCCCCTGCAGCATTTCCTTCCAAATAATCCATTGTCTGGAAGGAGGATGCAACAGTAGGATTGGACACTCCTAACTCTTCCTTTCCTTCTCTGATCTCCCTCCCTCCTCCCCCTTGTACTACTATCCCTCCTTAACTACCCTGCCATTCAGAAAAAAAGGCAGGAATCTCTGACAGCAGCATTTTTCTTGCTGTTTGCAAGCAACTTTGCAAACAGCTAGGAAAGTGCTGCTTTCAAGCTTCCTGCCTTTTTTTACCAGATGGGAAGGGGAAGGAGGATGTTGTAGTGAGTCACTCACTCCTCCCCCTCCCCTCTGCTAAGAAAGAGTGGGAAGCTTGCATTTTGCAGAACTTTGCTGGCTGTTTACAAATGCAAATAGGCCAGCAAAGTGTTCCCTGTAAATCTGAAGCAACCCTAATCGCTTTGAGTCGCTTTGCTTCGGTATTTCCAAAGTGGCTCCAATTCGGGAATACCAAATCTTCCTGAATCGGGCCTGATTTGGGTATTTAACCCGAATCGGAATCCTGAAGTGCACATTCCTAGTCCAGACCACCAAAAACAGTTGCCCCAAAACCTAAAAGGTTAATTACACCTCAGACTTATTCCACAGCACTAGCTGTAAATTTCTGCCTCCACACTCCACTCAGGTTTCAGTATTTGGGGAGGGAGAGTATATTGCATGCTTTGGTGTGAAAACACAATGCAATCAATATTTGCATCTGTTTTGCATGTTAGGAAGAAGACACACTATAACTATAATATATGAAGCCAGTTTAGTTTTCTTTGGGGGAAAATTAGGTCATCCTGTTGTGTCTGAATCTTCAAACTTCTGTTCTGTCACAACTAGATCCTTCTTTTTTTTAAAAAAAATCACTCTTTGGCTAGAACACAGCTTTTTATTACGGATGTTTTCAAAACATAGATTGGTGCTAGAGTGGATATTTTTCTGCCTTAGTTTTTTTAAAATGTACATTAAATGCAAAAAGAAACGTTGCTGCTTGCTTATAGTGATTCCCAAAATAAACAGCAGGGTCTCCGTAAAAAAGAGCACAAAAAGCCTATTGTTTGCTACTTATTCTATCCTAAATAAGAAATGAAATGATCACCTTTTGGAGGGAATGACAACTCATTTTTTTTTAAATAATGGTGGAGAATGTTTTTTAAAACTCCTCTATTCCTCCATTCCCTCACTCCCTTGAGGTAATGAACAATCTTTGTGCAAATGTCAGAAACAGCATAAAAAATAAATCTCAGGGGTTGGTTAATGAAATCTTTATGCCCGGTGGCAAGTGGCAGCAGGGCCCTTGTCTCTGTGGCAATTGGCACTAGATGCTTTGAGGTGTAATATCTCAAGGATGGTATAATGCACTCCATCACCGGGCTCTAATTTACTTAAAGTCTCCCAGGTACCTGGCAGTGAGAGAGTGAGAAACAAAAGGCAGTGAAGCTGTTACAACATAATTTCTTTCCCTACCACCTCTTTCTTGCCTAGCTTTGCAACTTGGGGAAAAATTGTGTCATTATTTCCCATTTCTACCATACCGCAAGATTCAGAACTGGCCCACTGGTGCGGTGTGGAGAGATGGCTCTAATGTGGGCCCTTTTGAACACCATTAAGAATGGCGGGATGCAAGAGGAGCCAGCCACCCCAAGGAAGCATGCTGGCAGAAGCCTCTTTTAAATAAATGGGATGTCAACCACGAGCACCCAAATGTGTTGGGCTGGCTATCATAGAGCAGGGATCACCCAAGCCCAGGATAAAATGGGTAATTTTCTTGCATTTCTGCTGCTTCATTTTGGCCAGAGTTGGTTTAATCATCAGGCTAAGTACTCCACAGTGTGATGCTGGAGCCAAACTCTTCCATCCCACTGTGGTTGAATTATTAAAGTATTTACCACTAGAAGGAAAATTGTGTCTGGTGGTCAATCTTCCAGCAACAGACTTTTTGAAACTTTGCTCTGTCACAAGACAGAGGACTCAGTACAGAAGAAAAAAAAAGTTCAGTGATCCAGGAAGGCTAGACATGAAATAGGCTGTGAGAGCTTGTTTGTTTATACATGGATTCTGGCAGAAAAGAAATTGTGACATCTGAATATTGCCATAGGGAGTTAGATTTGGGGTAGGTTTTAGGTATATTCAGGGAGGCAATATTTGACTAGGATTTTGGAGACCTCTCTCAGATGCAAACTCTGACATGAAATTTCCTAGGTAATATATCTCTAACTATAAGATATGCAGTTAACAAGAAAAGTCCTGCTTACTTAGGATCAGTTTCAGGGCAGATTCATGTGTTTATTGAGTCTTAAATGGAAGCCTTGAAAGGTGCCAGCATTGTGGTTCCGAGAGCAGGTTTAGCACAACAGAAACATATCTTTTATTAATGTGGCAGGGCATGTAGCGCCTCTCTTCCTCTTTACCAGGCCTTCCTGGGCAAGAGAGAAACTGGAGTCATCACTTTTGCATTAAACAAACAGCTTTCTTGGGGTAAGAGTGGACTGTAAACTAAATATGAGCAGTCAGTGTGACGCGGTGGCAAAAAAGGCTAATTCAATCTTGGGTTGTATCAAAGGGGCCATACCATCGAAATCACAGGAGGTCGTAGCCCCTCTCTATACTGCCTTGGTCAGGCCACACCTGGAGTATTGTGTGCAGTTCTGGAGGCCTCACTTCAAAAAGGATGTGGCCAAAATCGGGAGGGTGCAAAGGAGAGCGACGAGGATGATCAGGGGTCTGGAGACTGAGCCCTACAAGGAAAGGCTGAGGGCCTTGGGAATGTTTAGTTTGGAGAAGAGGAGGTTGAGGGGGGACATGATTACTCTCTTTAAATATTTGAAAGGCTATCATTTGGAGGAGGGCAAGGAGCTGTTCCAGTTGGCAGCAGAGGGTAGGACCCAAAGCAATGGGCTTAAATTACATGCAGAAAGGTACCGGCTGGCTATTAGGAAAAACTTTTTTCCCCCAATTTTTTAGGAAAAACTTCTTCACGGTCAGAGTAGTTCAAAAGTGGAATCAGCTGCCTAGGGAGGTGGTGAGATCCCCTTCACTGGCAGTTTTCAAGAAGAGGCTGGATGAATACTTGTCAGAGATGCTTTAGGCTGATCCTGCACTGGGCAGGGGGTTGGACTAGATGGTCTGTATGGCCCCTTCCAACTCTATGCTTCTATGATTCTAAGTGGCATCTGCTGCCACTTAGCTGGATTTAGAGGAAGTCATTTAGATTCATAACTGACGGGCATAAGAAACAGCTGATTTTTCAAGAGAGTTGTGATCCCCTTTGCCATTGATGTAGGAGCTCATTGAAGTGGAGTTATTTCTTTGTGATGGGGCTGGACAATCTGTATGGCAAATGCTTTCAATCTCTCTCTCTCTCTCTCTCTCTCTCTCTCTCTCATGGCCTAGAAGTGCACTCATGTCCTTGTGCATAGTCTTTGTAGATGCCTTCCCATCCCCAAGGACAACAATAATGCACTGGATTGGCCTGATAGCAGTTGCTTTTGTAAATAAATTACTGAGGGGAGCTGGAACGTGGTTTGTGGAGAAACATTATGCAGCATCGAATGCTGCATAATTAGACGTCTTTGGGGGAAAGGGGAGAGAAACCATTAAGTTAATTTGATAACACAGTTTGCGAACTTGCATCTCCTGGAGATAGCAGGTCTTCCAGGTCAGAGCGGCAGTTGGTAGCTGGGCTGCCTTGCAGCACCAAGCAGTCGATTCTGCTCCTGGAGTTTAAATAACCTCTGATTGAAACAATACCAGTGCCCCAAATAAAAGAAAGAGGCTTGTTAACTCGCCTCTCTTCTTTTACAGTAGCATTTGGTAAGATTTAGTAAGAGGATCTTGGAATTTTCCATAGGATTTGTATGCCTGGGAGGATGAGGATTTTTCTGTACTCCTCTCATTTTTAAAACTGGAAATTTAAAGATTTAAAGAAGATATCTTCCCCCCAAATTGAAACAAGATAATTATTTGGCTCAGCCTGGTAGTCCCTGGCATTTGGAGTGGGTAGGTAAGAGCGTTTAAGCAAGCCCCTAGAAATTGTTGATTCAAATGTCCTTGTGATCATGCCATGAATTGATAGACTGATTTTAATCTCTTATTCCACGTCTCATCCAAAAACAAATGTTTCCCAAAGCAACTTCTGACAATTGAAATATAACACAATGGACAGATTAAAATTCCAACAGAATTGGGAGGGGAGCATGTTCTTCCATGGCTGCTGCCTGCTCTACTTCTGACAATGAAAGGTGATCTTCTTTCTCAACAATATTTTTTATCTTATTTGTAATTCTGGATTCCACCGTGTTCGGGATTAGAAGATTCAACTGAGCCAGGGAAGAAGCCTGGGGGGCTTCCTTTCCAGAAGTGGTGCTGCCCAGAATGACAAAGGGCATTGGATACCAAATGCAAATGTACACCTTCTTTTGGCTGCCTAACAAACACAACAAGAACACATATTCATGTCATGATGTACTAATTCAAGAGTTCACAGTCTTAAAACTGTACGTCTAAGCAATCAGTCTTATCACTTGCATGTGTGTGTAAAGGGAGGGAAGATACACCAAACTCTAGTGTGTACAACAAAGGTATGGAGCTAGTTCACATATACTTGGTTCTTTTTTGCTGGATGATGAGGACACAGGAACAATTAAAACTTTTTGTTCTTGGTATAATTGGCAAGTTCCAACATGTTTCTGTTCAGGCCTATTTTCCAGCCAGGACTCCATGGAACAGCGTTCTGGCACCTCTCCCTGAAGCCCAAGACTTCCCCGTGGGCCAGCTGAAGCCAGGGAAGCCCCAAGTGGGCTTTAAACTTCAGCTGAGAGGAGGGGGATTTCCCTCCTCCTAGCTGAAGCCTTCCTCCCTCCCTCCCCATGTCTTTCCATGTCTCCTTCCTTCCTCCCTCTCTCTCTGTCTGTCTCTCTCTCTCCTTCTTTCCTTCTTTCCCTCCCTCCCTCCCTCCTTCCCTTCTTTCTTTCTTTCTTTCTTTCTCCCAGGAAGGGAGGGAGCATGCCATGTGTGATAAAGTCATTTCCCAGAAGTGATGTCATCACATGGTCCCAGGAGCGTGCACACTTTGTGCACGTGCGTATAGTAAACCAACAAAAGGAACCCCCTGGCTATACAGACAACACAAGTACAACAACCAGGGTCACAAAAATTAATCATGCAAGGTTGATATAAATTTTTGTATTAAATCCAAAGTGCAACAGTGCAGAGGTGCAATATATCTCAAACAAGATTTAAAGTGCATATATATACAAGAAGAGGTAGTCTATCGGGTAGACAATAAATATATTTCTATATACAATGAATATTCTGGTGGTGGGAGAGTGTAGACAGATGGAAGGATGCACACAGGAAATGTCCATATGTCCAAGAGTGGAAAAAGGACGTGTCCAGAGACACCTAGCCGACGGGCTACAGCTTGCTATTTCCAATTCCCGTTTCGGTCTTTCTTCATCCTGGGCTAGACTCTATGGATGTCCACTGGCATCTCCCCTCACTCCACACACCATTGCAGTTCCAAGTACACCGATAGTTACCACCGATAACTATCGGTAACTATCGGTGTACTTGGAACTGCAATGGTGTGTGGAGTGAGGGGAGATGCCAGTGGACATCCATAGAGTCTAGCCCAGGATGAAGAAAGACCGAAACGGGAATTGGAAATAGCAAGCTGTAGCCCGTCGGCTAGGTGTCTCTGGACACGTCCTTTTTCCACTCTTGGACATATGGACATTTCCTGTGTGCATCCTTCCATCTGTCTACACTCTCCCACCACCAGAATATTCATTGTATATAGAAATATATTTATTGTCTACCCGATAGACTACCTCTTCTTGTATATATATGCACTTTAAATCTTGTTTGAGATATATTGCACCTCTGCACTGTTGCACTTTGGATTTAATACAAAAATTTATATCAACCTTGCATGATTAATTTTTGTGACCCTGGTTGTTGTACTTGTGTTCACATGCGTATAGTGACAGGTGCACCACGTCCTGGCAGGGAGTTGCCCCAGGTGAGCGTTCCCCCACCTTTCCCTCCAGAAAAAAGCCCTGTTTCTGTTGGACCTTTAGTGAAAGACCTTGTTTGATATTACATTAATTTAGCTCATTTAGCTTAGAAGTGGTGAGATAAACAGCAGTCTTTCAAAATAATAATAAATAAATAAAATAGCCTTTCATATTTCAGCAGAAAAAATGCATCCATTTAATGGCCTGTGATTGTAAAGAAAATTCTGCCCACTTGTTAACAAGCTATTGTTCCAAAACTCTGATAATTATTAATTTTTTAGACAAGTTTCACTGCAGTGTTTTCTCCCCATGTGTGGAAATGTCAACTGCATCATATGATTCTCCACAGATAATTCTTTCCCATGATTTAAGATGCCCTTAATTGCTTTACTGAAGGGAGAGAGAGCACCTTTTAACCAAACAGCTGAGCGATTTGCTATGACAATTCTGCCACTGTGCATTCACTTAATTTCCAATTAATCAAACATTCAATAAATCATTAGTATAATTACACCTGCTCTGATTTTTCCTCCCCCCTCCCCCAAAGCACATTAGCTATGTTCAGGCGGGTTCCTGCTCCAGCAACATGGATGGATTCATTTGTCTGACCTACGTGGCTGAATGCCCTTGTTCCTCCCAAGACTTAAGAAATGATGGGGCAGAAACTGCTAATTATTTATAGTACTAGAAGCTGAACAGTATTTTTCCTCCTCCTCTTCCTCCCCATCTTCTTTTCTTGCTTCTCACAAGAATGCTCTTACAGCAACTTAAAGCAAACATCAGTGCTACAGTGACTGGTTAATTTCTCACGCTTTTTTAATCATTTTTATTCCCCTACTGTGCCACTTTTCTAATTACACTATCTCCCCAGGTGTGCAATAATTCCCTCATCACCATATATCTCAAATACAGATTATTAAAATAATGTAGCTTGTGTCATATAAATGTAGCAGAAAGTATCTTAAAGAGGCTTTATCGAAAGCCAGTAAATTGATTCAATAGAATAATCTTTTAAGGGACTTAAAACGAAAAAGTACATTTGAACAGATTCTGATCTTCTGAATGACTGTGTATCCTAACAGAACTATTTAAAAAAAAGTTTTAAACTCCCCTATTTATTTTCTGCATCTCTCTCACTCCTGCAGAGCAAAACATCAGAAAGGTATCCATAGGGTAAATAAATACTTAAGGGTCGAGTTCTTAAATTGATGTCTGTCACTTGAAGGCAACCATACCAAGCTATTTATTTATTTAGATATTTATGCCCTGCTTTTATCCCACAAGGGGACCAGAAACAATTGACAACATCATTTTGCCCTCCTCCGTTTTATACTCACAGCAATCCTGTGAAGTGGGTCAGTAAGGCAGATTGTGTCTCACTGGTCCAAAGCAACCCAGCAAGCTTCCATGGCAGAGTGGGGAATTGAACCTGGGTTTGCCAGATCTGAGACTGAGGGCCAAGCTACACATGACGAATGACACTTGAACGGCAAGTGGATTGAGTGGAGGGCAAGTGAACAGGGAGAAATACACTTGCTGTTCAAGTGTCATTCGTCATGTGTAGCTTGGCCCTGACACTCATACCCTTCACCATCCTGGCTATCTTTTCCCATCAAGGGTTGGTGTGTACGTGTGAATGGACCACCATGGATACAATCATAAAAATGTGTGTGTGTGTGTGTGTGTGTGTGTGTGTTATGTGCTGACATGTTGCCTCTGACCCATGGTGACCCTATGAATGAAAGACCTCCAAAATGTCCTATCATTAACAGACTTGCTCAGATCCTGCAAACTGGGGGATGTGGCTTCTTTTATTGAGTCAAGCCACCTCGTTTTAGGTCTTCCTCTTTTCCTACTGCCTTCCACTTTTCCTAGCATTACTGACTTTCCCAGAGAGTCTTGTCTTCTCATGATGTGACCAAAGTTCGATAGCCTCAGTTTTGTCATTGTAGCTTCTAGGGAGAATTCAGGCTTGATTTGATTTCGTATGCAATTATTTGTCTTTTTGACTGTCCATCGTATCCGCAGAACTCTCCTCCAGCAGCACATTTCAAATGAATCCGTTTTCTTCCTGTCAGCTTTCTTTACTGTCCGACTTACACATCCATACATAGAAATGGGGAATAACATAGTTTGGATTATTGTGATTCCCAGAGAGACATCTTTATCTTTTTTTTTTTTTTGAAAAATTTTTATTGGGTTAGAATCCATTATTTCCACATTTACATTCAATTTTCCCCAATTTTTTCATCTCTAACCCCCTCCCTTTCCCCCCCCCTTTTTGTTGACTTCCAACAGCTTTCCAACCCTTTGTCCCCTTTCCCTTACTTTTATTAGCTTCCTCTATCTAAAACAAATATATATTCTCCATTATTCTAAGCAGTACATCCTTAACTATTTTTAACATTATATGCCCAAACTGTAAGTCTTTGTTTCCATCTTAGATAAACAATTTATCCCAATTTTTCAATTTCAGATATTTCTATATATCATAAACCATATAGATCATACATTCGTTTATATCAAACAATTTGACTTATTCTCTATATATATTACTCATTCTATCTTTTTATAATAGTTCTATATATCTCTCCTCACGTAGTCAATCAATTTGACCCATCTATATCTTCAGACATTCAGTTTGGTACAAAACTTATCAGAAAAAAAGAAAATATTGTTAGTTAATCGCTCCTTATATTTAGTCCTTATAATTAATTATTTTCTCTATGTTCTGTTTGTTAACCTATATATATCTATATATATGTCAATCTATTAATCTGACTGCTTATTAATTCACATTTATCTCTTCTCCCCCCGGTAAAGTCTCCCCCCTCTACTTCAATACTTCAGTAGTTCTCAAACTGCCACAGTTTTCCTCCCACCTCCCATTTCTTCTCCAGATATTGTTTCAGCTTCTCCCAGTCTGTGTTGAACTGCCCTGAGTCCAGATCTCTCAGTTTTCTTGTCATCTTGTCCATTTCAGCCATATACAGCAATTTGTAAGTCCAATCTTCAATAGTTGGCACTTCTTGTACTTTCCATTTTTGCGCATACAAAAGTCTAGCTGCTGCTGTCATATAAAATATCAACGTCCTGTGTTGGGCTGGAATTCCCTCCATTCCCAAGTTCAGTAGCAGGAGTTCTGGGTTCTTATTAATTTGAAATTGTAAAATTTCACTCATTTCTCTTATTATTTCCCCCCAGTACTGCCTGGCTACCTCACACGACCACCACATATGATAGAGGGAGCCCTCATGCTTCTTACATTTCCAGCATTTATTAGAAGTATTCAAATTCCCTAGCGCAATCTTCTTTGGTGTCATGTACCAACGATAGATCATTTTGTAAATGTTCTCTTTGATATTAATACATGTCGTTGTCTTCATTGTAGTTTTCCACAAGTATTCCCATGCCTCCATTGTTATTTCTTTATTAAAGTTTATAGCCCATTTCACCATTTGTGTTTTAACTATCTCATCCTCGGTATACCACTTCAACAGTACTTGGTATACCTTGGATATTCTTTTCTTATCTTCTTTAAGAAGGGTCTGCTCTAGTTCCGAATTCTCTATTCGTATACCTCCCTTTACAGAGTCCGAATTATATAAGTCTCTGATCTGTCTATACTGGAACCAATCGTAGTTAGGTGATAGTTCCTCTTGTGTCTTTATTCTAAGTTTGGATGCTTCAGTTTTAGTTATTTCTTTATACGTTAAACATTGTTGTTCATTATCAACAGCTCTCGGGTCTATCACCTCATATGGAACCACCCACAAAGGGGTTCCTTCTTGTAGATAAATTCTGTACTTCTTCCAGATTATGTATAGACTTCTCCGAACAAAGTGATGCAGGAACATCGAGTTGACCTTTACTTTGTCATGCCATAAATATGCGTGCCATCCAAATATTTTTTTATATCCCTCTAGGGCTAATAGTTTCTTGTTCTTTAATGTCATCCATTCTTTCAACCAAACTAGGCAGATTGCATCATGATAAAGTCTCAGATTGGGCAGTTGCATTCCGCCTCTTTCCTTTGCATCTTGTAAAACTTTCACTTTCACTCGAGGCTTCTTGCCTGCCCAAACAAAATCTGATATTTTCCTCTGCCATTTTTCAAATTGTTTGGAGTCTCTGATGATTGGTATTGTCTGTAGCAAAAACATTACTCTTGGTAACACATTCATCTTAACTGCTGCAATCCTGCCCAACCATGACAAATTCAATCTATTCCATTTAATCAAGTCTCTCTCTATCTGAGTCCATAGTTTTTCATAATTGTTTTTGAATAGATCTATGTTCTTTGCAGTTAATTCGACTCCCAAATATTTCACTTTACTTGTTACTTCACAATCCGTTGTTTCCATTAACAATTGTTGTTTCTGCTTAGTCATATTTTTGCATAATATCTTTGACTTCTTTTTGTTAATGAAGAAACCTGCCAAGTCTCCAAACTCCTTGATCTTATCTATCACTCTTGGCATGTTCTCCAATGGGTCCTCTACAATTAACATTATGTCATCCGCAAATGCTCTGACCTTGTATGAATAGTCCTTTATTTTTATTCCATGAATTTCATCATCTTGACGTATTTGTATCATCAGAATCTCCAATACTAAAATGAACAACAATGGAGATAACAGGCAACCTTGTCTTGTTCCTTTACTTATCGTCAATTTCTTGGTCAATTCATCATTCACCACGATTGCTGCAGTCTGGTCTCTATAAATTTCCTTAATTGCTCTGATGAATCTTTCTCCCAATTGTAGCTTTTCCATAGTGGCAAACATAAAGTCCCAGTTTAAATTGTCAAACGCTTTTTCAGCGTCTACAAAGAAGAAACCAACCTCTTTGTCACAACGCTTGTCATAATATTCAATAGCATTGATCACTGTCCTTAAGTTGTCTCTTATTTGTCTGTCTGGCAAAAAGCCTGCTTGTTCCTCCTCTATGACTTCCGAGAGCCACCCCTTCAATCTCTCCGCCAATATCTTCGCAAAAATTTTATAGTCATTGTTGAGTAGCGATATAGGTCTATAATTTTTCACATTAGTCAGGTCTTGGCCCTCTTTTGGGATCAATGATATATTCGCTTCACTCCAAGTTTCTGGAATCCTTTGATCCCTTAAAACCCCATTCATCACCTCTTTTAGGAATGGTGCCAGTTCATTAGCCATTGTCTTATAGAATTTAGCCGTAAGTCCATCTGGCCCTGGCGCCTTTCCTAGATTTGCAGATTGTATTGCCTTACTTATTTCCTCGTCAGTTACTTCACTGTTCAACTTATTTCTCCAAGCTTCCGAGATTTCTGGAAGTTTGGTTTTCTCCAAATATGACGCTATTGATTCTTTGTTTACTTCTTTTTTATTATACAGCTTAGCGTAAAATTTATAAAAGGCTCTACTAATGGTAGCCTGCTCCAAATACGTTTTGTTATCTTCGCAAATTTTATTTATTATCTTCTTTTCCCTTTTCTTCTTCAATTGCCATGCCAGGTACTTCCCAGGTTTATTAGCACCCTCAAACGCTTTTTGATTCAGTCTTTTGAGATTCCACTCCAATTCTTTATTGCTCATTGCTGTTAGCTGTTCTTGAAGTATTTTAATTTCCTGGTATACCTTCTTTTTCCTTGGTCTCTTTTTTAGCTGTATTTCTTTGGCTTTTATTTTCTCCTCAATCTCTTGTCTTTTCTCCTCTTTCTTCTTTCTTGCTCTACCATTTAAGTCCATTAGTATGCCCCTTACAACCGCCTTGTAAGCATCCCAAACTTTATTGGTTGGTACTTCTTTATTCACGTTGTATTGTATAAAAAACTTTGTCTCTCTTCTCAATATTTCCATATTCTCTCTTTCCTGTAACAAGTCCTCATTTATTCTCCATGCTTTCCTTTTTCTCTTTTTTCCAAATTTCCACATAATTAGGTTGTGATCTGAGCCTACCATAGGCATTATTTCTACCTCCTTAGTCCATAATGCTAAGTCTTTTGAGGCCCAGATCATATCAATTCTTGATAATGTAGAATGCCTTGCAGAATAAAAAGTAAACTGTCTGCTTTTAGGATATTCTCTCCTCCATACATCTTCAAGAGTCTCTTGTTGAATCAACTCAAAAAAAAGCTTTGGTAATAGTCCTCTTTTCTTTTGTGCCGTTGTAGTCTTTTTGTCTAGTTCCAAGTCTGTCACTCCATTGAAGTCTCCAGCAAGTATTATCTGGTCATGTGCAAGATCGTCTAAATGCTTCCTTAAATCCTCAAAGAAGCTTTCTTTTGCACCGTTAGGTGCATAAAGTCCGACTACCAACACTCTCTTTAAATTCCAAATACATTCCACTGCTACAAATCTAGCTTCCACATCTCTCATAACAAATTTTGGCTGTAGCTCCTCTTTTATGTACAACACCACTCCTCTTTTTTTCTTGTTGGAGGCCGCTACAAATTCTTTGCCCAGTTTTCCAGATTTTAAATATTTTACATCCTGCTTTCTGATATGGGTCTCTTGCAAACAAACAATGTCACATTTTTGTTTTAGTAGCCAGTGAAAAGTATTTTTCCTCTTATTCGGTGAGTTTAGTCCATTTACATTCCAAGATAATACTTTACACTCCATACTCATGATCTTGTTGGTAAGTCTTTTTCATTGTCCTTAATAAATCGCTCCATCTCTCGCTCAGATCTGATGCGTTTTTTGGCCCCTCCAAACTCAAAGGACACTCCTTCCGGTAACTCCCATCTGTACCTGATTTTCATGTCCTTCAAAATCTGAATTAGCACTTTATATTTTTTCCGGTCCAGTAACACTGATCTGGGCAGTTCCTTCATTATAATAATCGTCTTGCCATCAATCTCCAATGGATCTTGAAACTGTTTTGTCACAATCCTCTCTTTCATATTTCGTGTTGTAAACTGCACAATCACATCTCTTGGTAGTTTCCTCTGGGTTGCTATTCTCGAATTCACACGGTATGCCACATCTAGGATAGCCACAACTTCCTCCTCCTCCTTCCCCAGGTACTCAGCCAACACCTCAGTCATCTGTTCTTGCGCTGACTTTCCTTCCACTTCTGGCAAGCCACGAAAACGTAGCTGCTTCTCCATATGTTTAGTTTCTGCAACTGACATTCTCCCCTTCACCAATCTCATCTCTGTTTGTTGCGTGTCTGCTAAATTCTCCATCGCGTCTTCTACTGTTTTAACTCTCTGCTGCGTTCCTTGTAATTCACTTCGTATTGTTTCCATACCTTTTTTCACTTCTGACAGCTCCGATTTTACTGTCTGTGTAACCTCTTTAACCTCTTTTATCAGCTCCAATTTCGTGTCCTTAAGTTCTTTAATCATATCTAAAAGTTTTTTGTCCAGGTTTTTATCCAGGTTTTCTATTGCCGATTGCCACTCTTTTTTTGACATCGTGGGGCTTGCTTTAGCTCGCTCCCACGAATCCGCTCTCTTCCTTAACTCCGTGGCGTAAAATTTAACGTTTTTCTATTTTAAATGTCCCGGTCTTCTTATAGAAATTAAATTTTAAAGAGTCCAAAATGTCGGGCGTCTTTTCTCTATGGTTTCTCTATGATTTTGTAATCCAAGATGGCCTACTTCCTCTTCCGCTGAAGCCGTGACCCTTCCCCTTTCAAAAATGGCGATTCCCTACTTCCTGCCCTCCAGCAAGGGCCGCTTCTCTCCAGCCACTCTATTGTTATTACGCACTTCCTGTCTCCCGTCTTCCCACAGCAGATCTCGCGATGGTGTCTTTTTCTCACAGCTCCAAAGCCACAGGTATTCAAAACAATAGTCCCATTTCTTTAATAACTTCTTTAAACTTAGTCTCTTTTTAAATTCAATTCCTGCCGAGTCTTCCCCTCCTTTTCACTAGTCTGTTGCAGTTTAAAAATCTACTTTTTTTTCCTCTCTGTTTTTATCAATCTGTCCCGTCTCAGAAGATAATGATCTTTACCTTCTCTTCACTTTTCTCGGGTTGTAATCGCTGTTTCGATTTTAAGTTCTCCTCTCAGCTTCTTCCCCCAATCGAAGCTTGGGTATGTAGGTCTTATGCCAGCCGAATTGGCCCCAAAACTGCCGCAGAGATTATAGCCGACCCGTCGCAAGGTGGGACCTCAAGGATCGGGAGGGGACCCGTTGTGTAGAGCCCCCCCTCGTCCGAGATCTAGCTCACCCTAGGGTCTTGAGCGTTCTTTGCCTGCTCCCCGCCTGAGAGCAGTCGGCCGCGGGCTATTTTCACCCCGCCGGCCGGTTAAAACGGCAGTCCGGTCAGCTCCGCAAGTGGAGCTGCGTTAGACCTCCATGGATCCCAAACAGGAAGTCCCCGAGAGACATCTTTATCTTTAAGGATATTTTCTAGCTCCCTCAGAGCTGCTCTTCCGAGTCTCAATCTCCTTCTGATTTCTTCATTGCAGTCTCCCTTTTTGTTGATGATTGAGCCAAGGAATAGAAAACCTTGAACAATTTCAATTTCCTTATTATCAACTCACTGTCAAAAATATGTATTCATTCTTTTTTACCAACTTAGGTTTCAGTGAAACGAGTCTGCACCTTCAGAGCTGACCTGCAAATTACTCAGAATAAGGCAGTGTGCTGAGATACCAAACTAACACATGATCCGACGTACTCAGTCTATCTGATTTCAGCTATGCCTCTTGATTCCTGTCCAGGATGATTGTATGCAATGAATGAGGTGATACTTTAGTTCCCCTCTGATACAACACCAGACTGGGGAGGCATCTCACCCACCCACCTCCACCCACCATTCTCCTTATTCTCTTTTTGCTTGCTCCCAGCCCCTCTCCATTCATCCCCACTGCCTAAGATTGCTGACCATTGTCTAGTCAGTTGCCCTGCTCCTGACTTCCCCTTAGCAGTGGTGTAGCATGGGTTGCCAGCGCCCAGGGCAAGGCAAGTATTGCCCCCCCCCCAATCACGTGGACCGTTAGCACTCCCTGAGTCCCTTCCACCAGTCCAGGGCCGTTTCCAGACGGCTTACCTGGCTCCGGAACATTGCGCCATCTTGTGGTGAAAACGCGAAATATCGCGTTTTCTCGCGTGAGTTTTGCGCGACGTCGCATGACGTCGCGCAAAACTCGCGCAAGAAAACGCGATATTTCGCGTTTTCACCACAAGATGGCGCAACGTTCCGGAGCCAGGTAAGCCGTCTGGAAACGGCCCAGTATTGAACCCCTTATCCCCCAAGCTCGCGTACTGTATTTTAAGAAAATACTGATGTAATTAAAGTAAAATGAATTTAATGCTAGTATACTCAAATTTATACCTCTATAGAAATATAACAAAGTAATCCTAATTTTAAGCAATACACATTATACTGAGAGCCAGTGTAACCTACCTCACTGGACTGTTGTGAAGGTTAAATAGAGGAGATGAATGTACGCTGCTGTGATATCCTTGGAGGAAGGGTGGGTAAAAATGTAGTAAATAAAATAAATTCTAGAGCATTATCACACAAAGAACACTATAAAATCCCTTAAATGTGAGTGTGAAAGAGAAAATAAACTTACACTTCGTTTATATTTTGAAATGAAATAATAGTTCTTTTTTAGGAACTCAAAACTCTGATAGGAAAGGAAGAGACATAGATCCTATCTTCCCATCTAGTCTAAGGATGAACACGGATGGGCAGGACAAGTCCTACATCCATGGTGGAAGATGGAGAGAAGGGATAGAAGTGTGACCAAGCCAGGAAAAGAAGGATGTCATGAGAGAGGAAGTCCTGAGAATAGCAATCTACAAATCAAAGGACAGCAGAGCATTAAACAGTAAACAGTAAACATATGCCCTGACCCTGACCTCTCTATCTTTCTAACTCTTTGGTTTGTCCCCCTCTGAAACCTGAGGGAAGGAAAAACTCTGTGCCACTGGCACCCACCTGCCCATGGCTGGGAGCCAGGGGGGGGAGCATCAGGGTGGCAGCAATTGGGGGACTCTCCTGACCTTATTTTTATTTTTTAAATTTTATTTGACTTATATCCCACCCTCACCACGAATGGGCTCAGGGTGGCTCACATCATAATTAAAACACAAACATGAACAATACACATAGACTACAATAACTAACACACTCGGTATAAAAACAACAAACAGAAGCAAAGCAAGCAGTGCAAGCAGTCCGCTGGCAGCAGCTTTGTAGGCTGGAGCAGGCAAGGGGTGTGGCCAGGCAGATGCAAAAGCCCAGCCCTTGATGGAAGAAGCTCCCTTGGCGGCGGCAGCAGCAGTGCAGGCAGACCTCTGGCAACAGCCTTTGTAGGCTGCAGCAGGCAAGGGGCGGGGGCGGGCAGATGGAAAAGCCCAGCCCTTGATGGAAGAAGCTCCCTTGGCAGCAGCAGCAGCAGTGCAGGCAGACCTCTGGCAACAGCCTTTGTAGGCTGCAGCAGGCAAGGGGCAGGGCCGGGCAGATGGAAAAGCCCAGCCCTTGATGGAAGAAGCTCCCTTGGCAGCAGCAACAGCAGTCTGCCCAGGAGTCCATAATTGTTAAGAGGGCCGCTCACTCTGGCACCCGGAGTGGTTCTGCTGGAGCCCGGGCTTCCCTGCTACACATGTGAAGATCCTCCATGTTCAGGGGCAGTCAACCCTCAGAGGCACAGCAGTCATTGTATCATAGTAGTATCTTGTTTTGTTCAGAGTATGCCTGTTCCTTTCCCTGCAGAGTTAGGAATATGGTGTACAAACTGATTCTCCATGAAATTGAATTTTTTTTTATTTACTATTTCAGTTGTTATTACTTCCTCGAGTGATAAAGGAACAGTTCCCACTCTCAGAATGATAGTATATCAATCCACTAGACAAGAGAGACAACAATAATAATATCTGGATGTGTAAACTTATCTATCTTCAAACTTGTAATGTTAAGTATAGTGATTCTCTGTTGATTCTTAGTCTGATCTCATCCAAATGGTTAATAATCTGTGTACTATTTAACCCCAGCGCACACTAGTGGGAACGGTGATCACAGTAGTCGTGATCACTGTTCCCACTAGCATGCGCTGGGGTTAAATAGTAAAGACTGGGGTTCCTCTGGGGTCCTTCCCTGTCCCTGTCCCTTTGCTGATGGATCTCTTTCGAGACAGTTGAGAAATTCATGGAGTTTGGGGGGGGGGGTGCCTGGTTAGGGGAGCGACCTCAACAGGGTACAATGGGGTAGAGTCCACCAGGCAAAGCTGCCAAGTAATCTCTGTGGCCTAGAGATCATTTGTAATTCCTGGAGATCTCCTGCCACCACCTGGAGTCTGGCAACCCAGCATCGTGGATGTGAAGAAGCACTTTGGTCACCTGCAGGGAAAGGAACCAGGATTGCTGGCTGGCCTATCCTTCCCCCGGGCCCATGCCTATTTTTTCACCCCCTGCCCATCCCTCCCCGCAGGGTCCGGTAAATGCTCATCTCCCTCCACACCCACGCATGAGGGTGGTCGTGCATGCACGCTTTCAGCTTGGGGTGGGTGCAATGGGTGCCCCTGCCCAGCCACGGAGCTTCTGCTGGGGCAAGAGCTGCTGCGCTTCCTCTTGGCTGTCTCAGCTCCTTCCCGTGCAGCAAAGTGACCCCTGGCTCCCACTGGGCATCGGCCGCTGCTCCTGAGCGTGCCTGCAATTACGATGCCCGTGGGACTACATCTCCCAGCACGCTCCTGACCCAGCTGGTCCTCCAGCCATTGAGATCAAGCAGCCCCATGCAGTGTCCGATTAGGAGGCCGCAGCAAGGAGAAGGGCTGTTTGGTGCGGAGGTGCAGAGATCCAGTGTGAGTGGCCTCTCAGGGAGGGGAGGCTGGATCATGGTGAGGAATGGGTCTGGCTGGAGAAATTTTGCGCCCTTAAGAAGTCTTAAGAAGATTGCACCTGGGGCAACCGTCCCTCTTGCCCCCGCCACACTACGACACTGCCCCTTAGGACCGCTAACTTTTCTTTCACTGCCTGAAGGTAGAGAGGGAGGGGCAGCTTTTTAAGATGCTGAGCAGTGACAGTAAGTGCTTGGCTGATGTTTGCAGCACACACCCTCTTTGTGGAACATACCGATGAGTTCAGTGGGCGAGGACTGCAATCCCCCCTTCTCTTTTTTTCCTGTCTTGGTCTTTTGTGGAATGTGGTAGTGATTTGGAGCAATAAATATGGTGCGGTGTCTCAAAACTAGCCCACCCATGTCAATATTGTTGTAAGTGTAAAATGGCGGAAGGGAAACCAATGTATCCCCCCAACCCTGAGCTTGAAGAAAGGGTGAGCTAAATATAAACCAAATAGACAATAGAACTGCAGCATGGTATAAGACACAAATAGTATTGCATGTGGCTCATACAACCTTAAAAATGTATTTTGAATACCGGGCCTGAGTTGGTAGAATCAGAAACCTTGTACTGCAACAGGATATGCATTTAATTATTTCCAGTTGTTCCCTATGTAAAAAAAAATCTGTGTTCCATGAAATATCATATTAGAAAAAAGAGCTTTTAGCATTGCGTCCTCTTTCTTTCTTGTTGTTGCTATTTGACTGAGGGCTTGTAAAAAAACTCTGAATAAAATTGTTCCTCCTTGTAAAGTAATCTTCCCAAAGGATAGGTATGCACTCCATCAAAAGAATGCTGATACAGTTTTTCCAGCCACATAAAGATTGCTTTTTTGCAGTGTTTTATCAGTGCACATGTCGACACTGATAACATAGGGAATGGAGGCATTGTGGAGGCTGAAGTCTGCCACAAACTGTACAAACATCACTCTGTGCAAAATTTAAACAATAAAAACAATAATGAAGAATTGATAGTATAGCAGTCCCAAACATCACACAGTGACACCTGCTAACACCTTTCATTGTGTCGACCAAGTGTTTTTAAAAGTGGGCAAGGGGTTTTGCACAGCAAGGCTTCTGTTTGCCCACTAAAGATCTGATTGGCTGTGCAGATTTTTTTTTAAATGTTGCTTCAGCAGCAGCACAAGCACCTTCACTGCATGGTCTAAGAGAAGCTGTGTACATGGGAGAAAATGTTTTTAAACCTTAAGTTCATTTTAAAAGGCATCCTGTTAAACATTCACCTGAAATGTTGAAGAATTATACATAATCTCGCTGACATTTTGTGGTTGGCTCTGTCTTCCATGGTGGCCATTTTGTGATTGCATCCATAACCCTGTGTCCCACCGCCCAGTTCCCCCCATTAAGCACCCTTTCTGAGTTGGCAGAGCTGCTTGTGGATATGGTCTTGGAGGCACCTAGATTTATTGTCCTGAGGGATTTCAACATCCATGCTGTGTTTTCTACATCAGGCCCAGCACAGGAATGTATCGCTTCCCTGGCATCCCTGTGGCTTTCTCAAATAGTGACAGGACCTATACATGGAAGAGGCCACACTTAGGACTTAATATTTTGCATTGCGCCTTTGAGGGAAAGTCTTGTTTCAGCATTGGAGAGTCAGCCTGAACCGTGGTCAGATCATCATCTGCTGAAGGAAAAAGTAAATATGGCCCAAAGGCTCATGGACCCTTCTAGATTCCAAAATGCCCTGGGGGATCTTAGAATTCCAGACACGTGCTCTGTGGAAGTCACTGTAGGAACGTGGAATGCAAAGCTCCTTGAAGCTACAGACACCATTATTCCTTGATGACTCCTCTGGCCCCTGGGATGGAAGCCAGCCCCATGGTTTACCACAGAGCTCGGTAACCTAAAGAAGGTGGGAAGATGTCTAGAAAGACACTGGCAAAAAACCTGCACAGAAGCTGATAGAGCATGCTACAGAGTCCACCGGAGTACCTATGGAGTGGAAATGAAGATGGCAAAGAAATGATATTTCTCGGCAATCATTGCACCAGCTAGTTCATGACCATCCCAATTGTTTAAGATATCTAGACACCTTCTAACTTATAAATCTGAACCTTTACAGTCCCAGGAACAGACAAGTAGCTGCAAAGCCTCTGCTGTGTTTTTTGCTGATAAAATAGCACAAATACACTCTGATCTTGATGCTAGCTGCAATGCAGACGAGATAAAAGAAATGTTTAATGCAAAATCTGGCTTATATTTTGACTGGCTTGAACCAATTAGAATGACAGATATTAACAGGATTCTGACATCTATGAAAGACACTACTTGTGTGCTCAACCCTTGCCTATCTTGGCTGTTAAAATCAAGAACCACGTAAGTGAACCACTGAGGTGTATTGTAAATCAATTGCTCACTCAGGGCACTTCCCTCTGGCTGCTCAAACAATCCGTTATCCATCTGTTAGTTTTAAAAAAAAATCCTTAGACAAAAATGATGTGGCCAATTATTGCCCAGTCTCTAATCTGCCTTTTTGGGGCAAAGTAATTGAGAGAGCAGTAGCTGACCAACTCCAGATTTTCTTGGATAACTCTAGCTCTCTGGACCCTTTCCAGTCTGGATTCAGACCAGGGACAGAGACGGCACTAGTAGCATTAGTAGATGATCTACATCTAAACATAGACAAAGGCCTTATTGCTCCTCCTGGGTCTATGTGCAGCCTTTGACACAGTAGACCATGCCATCCTGTTGAGGCATCTAGAGACAGAAGTGGACATCAAAGGATGTTCCTTGGAGTGGTTTAAATAGTTTCTCATAGAACGGAATCAAAGGGTTGCTGTTGGAGATCAGCTATCTTCAGAACGGGAGCTATCTTGCGGGGTTCCGCAGGGCACAATCTTATCTCCCATGTTATTCAACCTCTGAGGGCCAAGCTACAAGTGACGAATGACACTTGAACAGCAAGTGGATTAAGTGGAGTGCAAGTGAACAGGGAGAAATACACTTGCCATTCAAGTGTCATTCGCCACTTGTAGCTTTGCCCTGAGTAAAGCCTTTTGGAGAACTCATTCACAGCTATGGAGTTGGATGTCATCAATAGGCAGATGACACCCAACTCTATATTTCGCTGTCCAGGGGCCCATGAGATTCAGTAGAAATCTTGGATCACTGCCTGACAGCTGTGGTGAAATGGCTATAAATGAACAAATTGAAATTAAACCCAGACAAGACAGAAGTGATGCTTGTTGAGAAGGAAGAGATGTGGGAGGACATTGTACTCCCCACTTGTGATGGGGTTCATCTGACCATTGCAGACTTGGTTAAGAGCCTAGGGATTATTCTGGATCCAGTATTATTACTAGAAAAACAAGTTAAGGCAGCTGCAAAAAGTGCTTTCTACAACCTCTCCCCAGCCTGGAAAATGGCTTCTTACCTCAACATGGCCGACCTGGTCACTTGGATCCATGCTATGGTAACATCAAGACTTGACTATTGTAATGCACTATACATAGGTCTCCCATCTAAACCAACTAGGAGACTCCAATTGGTGTAAAATTCTACAGCTCAACTGTTATCAGGAGCAAGCGGGAGCATGAACATCACTCCCATCCTGCAGTCACTCCACTGGCTACCCATTAGTTACTGTGCTCAGTTCAAGGTATTGGCTATCACTTGCAAAGCTCTTCATGGTCTTGGTCCAGCATACCTACGGGGCCACCTCCCTCCCTCTGCTCCTCCACGGCAGCTTTGCTCTTCCAAACAGAGTCTCCTGCAAGTGCCACCCTACACCAGCCTGTACATGGACTTTCTCTGTGGAGCCCCCCCCCCCCATGAGATGGCCTGTCTGAGGAGGTCAGGAAAGCCCCCACTTCCCTGGCTTTCCACAAACGATACAAAACTGAATTATTCAAAAAGGCTTTTTACTCAGATAGGAGGGCTGTATTGTAGGAAGGGGATCTCAGATGATCCGCTAATGAGTTAGGAACCATAGATGTCACCACTATGTTGTATTAGATTCCTACTAATGCTATGACTTTGTGAACTTGTATTTATTTACCCTATGGCATTGTTTATGGAAATGTTCCTGATATTGACTGTACTAATCTCACACTGTGTAATCCGTCTTGAGTCGCAGTGAGAAAGGTGGACTATAAATGACATAAATAAATATTGTCCATGATACCTAAATAGGTCACCCATATTTAGACGCAGTGTATCTCTGAAATGTCAGGAACTACAATGCCAAGACCACGGCAATACAGCCCGGAAAACCCACAACAACCATTATCTCTGAATACCAATTGCCAAGGGGAAACAGCAAGGGAGAGCTGCGGCATCGTGTGTGTGGAGTGACCTCAGGGGTGTGACTGGCCTTTATTGGGAGCAGGTTGCTGGGATGGCCTTGGGGTGATCCACCAAAGCAATTCTCGTGTTCCTAGGAGAAATGGCGAAGCAGTTCGTATCACCCAAAGGTAAGAGCCATAATGAAAAGTGCCTCTCTTCTCTTCCATCATTTGTGCTGCGTTCAGGGGGAAAAAGTCATCATCGCCTTTGAAATCTTACTTTTCTGCACTGCGGTATTGGCAAGCGTTCTCCTTTGCAGGTACCTGTGAAGCTTTTGCTTTAACTGTTGATCATTTTAATTAGATAGTAAGCATCATGTAAAAGCAGGATAAATACATGGCGCTTTGCCTTCTAAATCAGGGAGCAGATTCCATTTGGGCAATCACTTCCAAGACTAATAGATGCTGTTAGCATCTCCCTCATACAGGCCCCCAAATTATTATTTTTTAAAAGTTAACTGTATCGCATTTGGGTACTCTACAATTAGGTGATTTGTCTGTGCCAATGGAAGGAAAGGGCTCTGCTCATCAGCTCTGTGTGGATTGATGTGGGCACTGCTTCATCTGCCCATTATTGAGTTCCTGCTTTAATCCCCCCCACCCCACCCCGCTGCAAACAGATGGATATGTTGGCCGCAGCATCAGTCAGCAAAATATGCAAAAAGTAAGACAACATCTGGCGAAGGTTTGAGCTCCCTAAGAATGGTGTGAATATTGCTTCACTGCAGTACTTCATTTAATACAACAGAACAACAAAAAAGTGACCTAAAAAGTAATCCTTTTTTCCTCCTTCTTGTGTCAGAGAATCCAAAGCAGAAAAGAGCAGGGTTTGGTGCAAACTGAGGCTGGGGAGTGGAGCAGAGCACATTGTTCTGTGGTGGTGGTATGTGTCGTGGGCTGGGTCAGCACAGGCAGGATAGTCTGAGTCCAGTCCGAGGTCGGTGCATGAGTTCAAAGCAAGAGGTCCATAAGTCAGTTACCAGTCAGAGCAAGGTCTATCCAGAAGCAGAGTCAAGGCACAGTCCGGAGGTCGCAGGGCAAGTTTCAGCAGAGTGGCCACAGCAGGAACAGGATTCCAGCATGTTGCTTCCATGCCTCCTGGCTGTCTGTGGCAGGCTTTTATAGATAGGCTGGGCTTGCAGCCTGCTGCTTGGAAGCGATCCTGTGCTCACTCCTCATCTCTCTCAACAAGCAGCTGGTGCCTGGCCAGGAGGCGTGCCCTTTGCCTCCTTGCCTGCAGTTAAGTCCTCAGCTTCCATCTACGGCGCTCAAAGGGTGGAGGTGAACCTGGGCGGCTGGGATTGGCTAACTGGGTTTCACCTGCTGGATCAGAGCTAGAGGGAGTTGGTCCTGCCCCAGCTGCTGGTGGTGCAGGCTGAGCAGCAGGTATTCCCTGCTGGTCAGCTTCTGTTAGCCCCCCTTCCTCTGAGGAGTCCCTTAGCTTCTGGCTGTTCAAGGCTGGCTGCATGGAGCTCCTCTTCCCCTGAGGGGTCCTCACTATCACTCAGCCCTGGCTGACTCACGACAGTAGGCTTGGGAGCCTCTCTTGGTCCTGGTAGGTGACACTGGGCAGCACCGCATGGGGGGGCTAGTGAGGTTTGCATGATCCAGGGATTTTGAACAGCAGCTCATAACATAGAGATGACTCTGCGTGGCTGTAAGGGGGCATGAGGTGCCCTCTGAAAGTATTTCTTAGTACTCCTCATTTTTTCCACATTGGACAAGATTAAGTAGCAGAACTTCTTAACAAACCATTCATCAAGGGATCACGGTTGATCAGTATGAGTCAGGATTAAAGTCTATAGTTTTAAATAAGTATCCAGCCTCCTTCCCTCTCTGTCCCCTGCCACCTCATTCATGGCAACCATGAACCTTGTTATAAGGGACTCAGCTTTCCAGCTGATATGTCTGAGGTGGTATTTTAAACCCCACACCTTCTGAATAGCCAGATAAATCAACAAAACCCTTCTTCCTCCAGGAATGAACGGACTTTTCTTGTCCCTAACACCGGCCTCTTTCATTTTCTCTTGAGCAGTCTAATGCTTTTTATACTATCCATACCCCATTTCAACTACTTAACCTGAAAAGAAGGCATCCTTCTCGTCATGTGGCAGTTAACCACTTCAGATAGCACGTGGAAACTTTCAGAACAGACTGCTTCTTCATACAAACTATCCCTGAACATTGGCGAATCCTGAAGCAGACTCCAGAGGGTGCAGAAAATACTAAATAGCGTCAGAGAGAAGAGTACTAACTAACGTCTTCCTTGACATATTGATTTTCTATGGAGTTTGTATGTTTGGAGGGGAGCATTCAGATCATTGAGTGGTTGGAAGTGGTGTGAGTCACGTAAGACTTAATGTCAGTCCTTGGCATGTAAATCCCCAAGTTCTCCATATCAATCACACAGGTGCTTTGGTTGAAGTAAACCTTTATTAGAGATCTATCAGGTTCAAGGTGCTCAGACAGTGAAATTGGCAGAAGTGATGTATTGAGGGACAGCATGGTTAGTTATAGGTTAATGTCCCACCCCCATGTTAGTAGCCCGTTGGAATTCTGCCGCAAATGCCAGAGACAAAAAGTATCAGAGTTTAGACTACGATGAGCAACAATAGCAAATTGGGTATGAAACCATCCCTGTTCTCAGGGAAGATACAATTCAGACTAGCTGCATCCGGCCTCAAGGCTGTTGGCTACAGAAGTGAAAGTGTTTAACTTCAAAGCAGAGATAACACACTGAACTTCCACATAACAGGCATTGACTGGTACTCAGAACTCTCCATAGTGTCAGAGGATTAATAGGTTGCCCATAACATACACATGACATGTACTGCAGGTAGGCATACTTGATGTACTCCCCCTCCAAAATCAACTTCCCTCCCCCCTTACATGGGTCCCGGTTTATGAGGGTAAGCTTTATGGAATTTGCTAATCAGTTTTGGGGCATTTACATCAGAGGCTTTCACCCACTCCCTCTGCCCCTCATCAAAATCCATCCAATGTATTAAGTAAAACAATACTCCTTGCCTTAGCTTTGAGTTCAGGAATTCTTTGACTTCATAGTGCTGCTGTCCATCCATGAGAAGGTGAGGGGGGGGGGGGGCGGGAATCCCTCAGTCTGGATGCCATTTGTCAGGAGGGGGAGCTTTCTTCAAGAGGCTGAAATGGAAAACCGGGTGGATATTCTTTAAGTTCTTGGGTAGTTGTACCTCCACTATTACTTCATTTATGATCCTTATGATCGGAAAGGGGCCCAAGAATGTCCAGCTGAGCTTCTTGCTTGGCTGCTCTCCCCGTAAATGCTTAGTAGAGATGTATACATAGTCTCCCATTTGTAACTCACAAGGAGCTGATCTCTTTTTATCAGCATATTTTTTGTAATCCTCTTTGGCTTTTTCAAGAGTCTTTTTAATTATATCCCATTGTTGTGTCAGTTTAGTCCACCACTCCCCCAGGTTACCCGGTTGCTTAGTTTTTGGGGTCTGGGTAAAGGACATCGCTGTGCCTTCATATCCTTGAGCCACCATGAACGGAGAGGCACCTGTGGATGTGTGGACTGTGTTGTTATAACAGTATTCAGTGAAAACTAAACATTCAGTCCAATTATCCTGTTGGTAATTGATATCACATCTTAAGAACTGTTCCAGTACTTGATTAACCCTTTCAGTTTGACCATCCATTTTGGGATGATGGACAGAGCTGAGCTCCTGCTCAATCCCTGCTACTTTCAACAGCTCCCGCCAGAAGGTGGCAACGAATTGTACTCCACGATCTGAAATTACCTTATCAGGAAATGAGTGCAGCCTTACTACGTGCTGCATGAATAGACTGGCCAATCTCTTTGTGGTGGGGATTTTAGAACAAGGGATGAAATGAGCTTGTTTAGATAAAATCCATGGAAACCACTGCCCATGGTCAAGAGGGGGTCTCTAAGGGCCGTAGCAGTCTAGGCAGCTTGCCCCCTCTAGGCTTCCCCATTAGGCAAACTTGGCATGCAGAAATGTATTGGGAAATATCTTTTCTCATGCCGTGCCACTAAAATTGTCTCTGCACTAGGTGCAATATATTCTAATATCCAAAATGTCTGGCTAGTTTGGAGTCGTGACATTGCTTTAACACTTCCCCCTTTAAACTTGCTGGAATGTACAATTTTCCCTGTTTGTACCAGCCTCCTGATTTGCCTCTTCACAGTACATCCTTGGGCAGAGCATCCCCCTCCCTTTCGGACTTCTTGGAGACTCCCTCCTCCCAGCCTGTGGGAATGGTATTTTGTTTCATTTGCGGTGATTGGCTTCTGGTGATTACAGCCCCTCCCAAGTGGGTTGGTGAAAACATAGTGTTTATTACTTTCTCCCTTTGGCTTTCATGTTGGGGAATGTGTGATAAAGCATCTGCAAGGAAGTTAGATTTGCTGCGGAGGTGCTTCAGTGTGCAAGTGAATTTGGAGAAGAACTCCACCCACCTTGGATGTTTGGCGCTGAGCTTGCATGGTGTTTCTAATGCTTCTAGGTTTTTATGATCCGTCCACACTTCAAAAGGTACTTTGGCCCCCTCTAGCCAATGTCTCCAGGTAGACAGCGCCAACTTAACCACGCTGGCTTCTTTGTCACAGATTGCCCAGTGGCGTTCAGTCTCAGAGAATTTTTTGGACACATATGCACAAGGGTGCAGTTTCCCCTCATCATTGGCTTGCAACAGGACCCCTCCCATTGCCATGTCACTAGCATCCACCTGTACAATAAACATGGTTTTCATCTGGGTGCTGTAGCACTGGCTCTGAGATGAACAGTTTTTTTAATTGTTCAAATGCCTCTTGGCATTCTTGAGACCGGGCTAATTTTGCACATGGTTTAGTTCCTTGGGCCCCTTTTCCTTTGGTTTTTAGCAGGTCAGTGAGGGGCAACGATATCTGGGCAAAGTTCTTTATGAAAGGTCTGTAAAAGGTGGCGAAGCACAGAAATGATTTTAACTGACTCCTGGTTGTGGGGGGTTTCCACCCCACTACTGCTTGTATTTTCTCAGGGTCCATTTTAATCCCTGCCCCGAAACTCTATAGCCCAGAAAATCCAGTTCCTCGTGGAATTCATATTTGGACAGTTTTACAGGCAGGTAATTATCATGCAGGGCTTTCAGTACCTTCTGGACCAACTGGAGATGTGACTCATAATCTTTTGAATAAATCAAAACGTCATCCAAATAAATGACCACACCTTTGTGCAGGTACTCATGCAAGGCTTTGTTGATTAAATTCATGATCATCCCAGGGGCCCCTTGTAATCCGAAAGGCATCACCATGTACTCAAATTGTCCCAAAGGGGTGTTAAATGCTTTCTTCCATTCATCCCCCTCCCTTATTCATACCCAGAAATAAGCATCTTTCGAGTCTAATTTCGAAAAGGTTTTCCCCTGAGCCACCACGCTCAATAAGTCTCTGATGAGAGGGAGGGGCTAGGTGTTTGACATTGACACTGCATTAATGCCTCAATAGTCAGTGCACAGTCTTAAACCCCCATCTTTCTTCTTTCAAAACAACACTGGTGCAGCATGGGGGGAGCTGGCGGGTCTGATGAATCCTCGTGCCAAGCTTTTTTCAATGAACTGTCTCAGTTCCTCCCTCTCCCTCCGGTTCATGGAATACAATTTCCCTTTTGGCAGCTTTTGGCTGGGGATCAATTCGATGGCACAGTCCATAGGCCTATGGGCGGGGAGCTGGTCCACTTCCTTTCCATCAAACACCTGACTTAAGTCCTGATATTCGGGGGGGGGGGAATCTGCTCTAATTCCTCTTTCATAAGCAGAACCACTTCTAGGAGGGGGGGGTAGCTTCTCACCCGACTCCGCTCTCCACACATGGTCAGGGCAGTTTTCTATGTTAAACTGCAGCACATCTTCTTCCACTTTACATACGAGTCGCGGTCCCAGAGCCATGCTGATCCCAGCACTAAAGGGAATTTAGTGGCTGTGCTAACCACAACAGTCCTGGTTTCCCAATGGTTCCCCATCCCTAGAGGGACCGGCTCCGTTGCATAAGTAGCGGGGGGCCCTTTCATCCAGGACCCATCCATCTGTTCAAATACTATGGGGCGGTCTAATTTGCACACCTCCAACCCCAGCCCCATGACTAATGTAGGGGTAATTAAATCCCGAGTGCATCCCGAGTCTAGCAATGCCCACACTCATATATGAGTCCCCTTTTTGGGATTTACTAAAGTCACTGGTATGTAAAGTAGGGTCCCTTTAGGTCTCACCTCATCAGGTGTTAGTCCCTCCTGGACCTGCTGCCAGGACCTCTTTACGGCAGGTCAGTGGCATTTCCCGTCAGCTGGATAGGGCACTCTTCCTCTTCTTATGGGTCTTTGCTCAATCCCTCTGAGCCTCCCTCAGCGTTGAGGCTGGTCGCCACTTTGCTTCTTTTCTTGGCGGGTTTCTTTGGTGTTTGGGGAGCTGGTGGGGGAGGTCTCACTGCGCAGCTGCAATCTGCTGCTCTTTCTTTGTTTCTGGGGCACTCAGAGGCGAAATGGCCCATGTCCCCACATCGTAGACACTGCCCTCTCCTCCAGCAACTTGCCGCCTTGGACTCTTGGACACTGGTTTGGGCAAGACTTTTCTCTTTTCCTCCCACGTCAGGGGTGAGGTTTCTTGGATCCCACCTGGTGCTGCATCTTCAGCAACTTCACTACTTAGTCTCGATTCTCCACCTCATATGCGAGTTGAATCCACCCTAGCAGGGTTCTGGGATCATCTTGCACTAGGGACTTTTCTACTAAATTGGGGTTCAGCCCGGCCTGGAAAAACTCAATCTTGATCCCCTCTGTCCAGTTACCACCTTCGCTGCATACTGTCTGAATTCGGCGGTGTACTCACGCACGCGTCGGTGGCCTTGACGCATCCTCTTTAAGTTCATCCTAGCCCACTCCTCCTCTAGAGGATCTTCAAACTGGGCTCTCAATGCTCTCACGAACACATCAAGGTCCATCAGTTCAGGAGCTGTCCAGGGTGGGACAGCCAGCCTATCCGGCCCTTGTGGGGTACCTGTTTCAATCCTTGGTGTTTCCATGGTGGGATAGGGGTTGGGGGGAGTGTTGGTTGGAGCAGTGTGTTCCCATTTCCTGCAAGATCCTGTTGCTGCCGGGCATCCTTCTCTGGCAAGTGCCTCATCAGTTCCTGCAGCCCCCACGCCACCTGGGTCATCCCCCTTTTCAGTTCCTTTCTCTCGTCTCACACTGTTTTCAAATCTTCCTCCTTGGAGTCCAAAGTTTCTTGACGGGTGGCAGAGCTATCTCATCGGTTCATTCCTATGGCCTTGTAATAGTCCTCTGTTCTCAAAGCACCCAGGCTGGTGGAGCAGGGTCGGCACCCTCTTCCTCCTCCACTCCGAATCACCTGGGTTCGAGGCTCCTTGGGGCCAGTGTGTCTCGATAGCTCCCTTGCCTCCTCCTCCCTGAAAAGGATATCCAGTTGGGTCATAATTCTCACTCTGGCTTGACAGTCCAGTAGATTCCAATCCAAGCGCAGTCTCTCTATCAGCCTCCTTCGCTCGGTGGAGGGTTCAGTACCCCATGGTACGTAGTTATCTCGCCTGTCAACTGGGCTTAGTCCTGGTTTGTGCCTGGTGTCCCACCAGAGGCCTACTCTCTCTCTCTCATCAGTGCAGCTGCACTGAGCCCATGCAGGTGTGCGGGGTCTTGTAGTTTGTAAGTCCCTGCAGTGCAGCGTCTTCCCACCATGGCAGCTATGACCTCGTTCAGGGTGATATTTCTAGGGGCTTCTGCCAAAATGTCAATCCTTGACAAGTAAATCCCCAAGTTCTCCACATCAATCACACAGGTGCTTTGGTTGAAGTAAACCTTTATTAGAGATCTATCAGGTTCAAGGTGCTCAGACAGTGAAATTGGCAGAAGTGACGTATTGAGGGACAGCATGGTTAGTTATAGGTAAATGTCCCACCCCCAGGTCAGTAGCCTGTTGGAATTCTGCCGCAAATGCCAGAGACAAAAAGTATCAGAGTTTAGACTATGATGATCAACAATAGCAAATTGGGTATGAAATCATCCCTGTTCTCAGGGAAGATACAATTCAGACTAGCTGCATCTGGCCTCAAGGCCGTTGGCTACAGAAGTGAAAGTGTTTAACTTCAAAGCAGAGGTAACATGCTGAGCTTCCAAATAACAGGCATTGAAAGGTACTCAGAACTCTCCATAGCGTCAGAGGATTAATAGGTTGCCCATAACATACACATGACATGTACTGCAGGCAGGCATACATGACACTTACCCTATTAATAAATACTAGTAATATGAATTTGTGGATCTCTTAGGTTCTGGCTGTATTGCAAATCAAGCATAAGTTCCTCAAGAATTTCTGTTCTCAGGGACTAATGGCCAAGGGAAGAGAAAATGTACTCATTTCCACTGTGTGCATCTCCCCCCCCCCTTTGCCTTGTTATCATGCACCTCAGTTGTGCATGTACTAGATGAGGATTTTCAGCCACATTTCAAATTCTTCTCATGTCTGCCCTACCACATGTCTGTGATGGAGATCTGGTGAGCAGAGTCATAACCAGGATGCTATTCCAGGATTCCTTTCAGTTTGGAGCATGCTTGTTACCTTCCTTTAAATCGGTAGCTTTAGAAATGTGTTTTAGTATTTGCCCACAAGGTGGGGTATATCAGATTTGTCATGTGTTTGAATCTTGAGGACAGCATAAATTTCCAACTTAAAAAAAAATATTAAAACATTACCCTCAAGCTTCATTAAAGCCTATATTTTGGATCATAGTGAGGGAGAGACAAAGGCACTTGAGTTTGCTATCCAGCAGCTTTACCCAGAGACTTTTATACGTGTCTTCCCTCAAAAGATGCAAAAGACCTCAATGGGAGTTTGAAACTGAGAAATGAGACTTTAATCTCAGATCCAGACTTTAATCTCTAGATTCCAGTGAATATTGTGCAAATTCCATTCTTAACACAGGTCCTGTATCACAAGATGGTACTCTGGCAATTCAGCAAAGATACAATAAAAGCGAGTGATCAATAGCTTCAGAAACAAGATTTATCCAAATAGCTGCTCCATATAGAATTTATAAGAGTACGTTTGCATTAAAGACCTCAATGGCTGCTGGTAAATATTGCCCTCCTTTAGAATGGGGGGAGGGGCATACAAGAGCATTTATATCTACTTTGGCCATTTTCTGAGCTAAACAAATATGGGTCTTCCATGCCAAATTGTAACTAAACATTACTTCTAAATATTTAAAGTGGGTCACCTGTTCAATTACCCTTCCATTTATGGACCAAGTCTTACGCTTCAGTCTTCTGTTTTTGAAAACACCATAACTTTAGACTTTTTATTATTAACTGACAATCCCTCAGAGTTACACTAGCTGACAAACATTTTCATTGCTTTTTGAAGTCCTTCCTCTGTTCTTGAAAACAACAAAGTGTCATCTACATAAAGCAAAAACGGAACATCACAGTTTAGCTAACTGTGTGTGACACCTTGAATTCTGCAAACAGGAGATCATATTATTCACAAAAAGTATGAAAAGTAAGGGGGCTTAGAGAGAGAGATAATAACAGACAATTGACCTTTTAGGCCACATCGAACTTGGTCTGTAGGTTTCTCATATAATTTAGAAATTAGCCAAGGAAGTTCAACCTCCTCATTTTATAGCCCCTAGGGAATCTAGATATGTTATGGGTATGGCCAAATATCTCACTCACTTGGATATCCCATCTTATAGAAGAGCTTTCACAATGGCCTGATGTGAAGTTATCCTCTCAATGGTCATCGAAGGGAAATATAGGAAGATACCATACAAGGACAGATGCTGCCGTTGCTCCATTGGTGAAGAGGAATCACTTATTCATATGTTCTTTCTCTGTCCTTTCCATCAAGTCTATAGGGACAAGTTTATTTCCCCACTCTTAGACAGACCAATTGCAGAGGCAAATAAGGCCTGCCTGGAGAAACTCCTAATTGATGAAAATCCAACTATCTCCAGGCAAATAGCCAAATTCTGCCTCCATTTGGTTAAATTCCATAATAAGAAGTATGGCCATACATAGTCTGTCTTGCTCTTTTTACATTTTTAACTATGTTAATGTCAATATTTTAAATATTAGAATCACTTCTGTTCCTAGAGAACTATATACATTTTAATGTGTCTTCTAAGGTTTTAAATGCTAAATGTATTTTTCTATGTCCTTCTACACTTTTATGCCGGAATTAATTATTCTATTGACTGTTAAGGATGTATTGCCATTGTAATGGCCTCTGACAGTAAATAAATAAATTCATTCATTCACCATGGGATGCAATCAAAACTTAAAACATTTATATGCAAATGTTCAAATGACTGGATAAACATACATGACCACACTGATGCCTGTTCATACATATTTTATGCATGTTCCTCAAATATGCATATTCCTTGTGTTTTATTTCATATTTGTCCATCCACTGCGACCCCAGGAGAATGGATGAAGCATACTAAGTGTGAAACAGTGCACCTCCAATTTGCCTTCATAATGTAATACATGCATCATAGACCAAAACCATTGGTACTTCATTAGAAAGCGAGCTCTGTAGACAGATATTTTGAGCATGAAGTCAAATGATCAGTTGACAAGGCAGATTCGAGGGACTGCTTGAAGATGCACTGCACATGTACTGCAGACATGAAGGAACTGATGGTTATGGGTGCTTGTACATTTGCTTGAGAAATATGTAATGTCTGATTATAATAAAGCAGAATTTTGCATCTGTATCTACAAGGCAGTATCCAGGCAGATGTTTAGGCATTATGAACAAAATGAACATTGGTTGTTGTGGATTTTCCAGGCTGTATAGCCGTGGTCTTGGCATCGTAGTTCCTGACGTTTCGCCAACAGCTGTGGCTGGCATCTTCAGAGGTGTAGCACCAAAAGACACAGATCTCTCAGTGTCACAGTGTCGAGAAGATGTTGGCAGGTAATTTATATCTACTCAGGAAAGTGGGTTTGGGCTGAGTCATCCTGTACAAGTTTCCCAGGGTGTGGAATGCTAATGGAGGGAGGTGTCACTGAATCCTGAGGAGGTTCTTTTGCATATGGATTGATGCTTGATATGCTAATCTTCTCTGCAGGGCTATTGCGGGATGTGGAGTATTTCGTTAGCCTGGTGTTTTGCAGGGCTGGAAGCCATGTTCTATTCATTCTTAAAGTCTATTCTTTCCTATTGAAATTGTGTTTATGCTTATGAATTTCAATGGCTTCCCTGTGCAATCTAACAAAGTAGTTGGAAGTGTTGTCAAGTATTTTAGTGTCCTGGAATAGGATACTGTGTCCTGTTTGAGTTAAGCTAAGTTCAGCCACTGCTGATTTTTCAGGATGGCCAAGTCTGCAGTGTCTTTCATGTTCTTTTATTCTTGTCTGTATGCTACACTTTGTGGTCCCGATGTAAACTTGTCCACAGCTGCAGGGTATACTGTATACTCCTGCAGAGGTGAGGGGGTCTGTACTGTCTTTGGTGAACGTAGCATCTGTGGTATTTTTCTGGTGCATCTGAATATTGTTTGCAGGCTGTGCTTTTTCATAAGCTTTCCCATCTGATCAGTGATTCCTTTGATATATGGCAAAAACACTTTTCCTGTGGGAGACTGTTTTTCCTTAGTTGTTTGATTTGTCCTTGGTTTACTCGCTCTTCTGATTTCATTTCTGGAGTAGCCATCACCTTGAAGTGCGTGGTTTAGATGATTAATTTCCTCGTTGAGAAAGTGCGGTTCACATATCCGTCTTGCACGGTCTACTACTGTTTTTATTATGCCTCTTTTCTGTCGAGGATGGTGATTGGAGTTTTTGTGTAAGTACCGATTTTACATTTTTAGATTATCTGCTTTTTTGTTCTGGTCATAGACAATACACCCACTTTGCATGAAATATGATTTGGGGAATGAAATTTTTTTTGGCATCACCCTAAACTTAACAGAGAAAAGTAAACAGTACTTGTGGAAATTATATGTTCCTAGTTTGGTTGGGGGGCTTCTCTATGCTTGGTATGACAAACTTTTATTTATTTGAAACATTGGTTACCCCACTTTTCAGTCTAAGCAGCTTAGCAAGGATTGTCTGGTTTCTTTTTCTTCCTGGGTTCAAGAACTTCTTTAGATCTCTCCATAGGAGTCTCTAGGAGTTTGGTACAGCTCTGTCTGAATTAGGATTATCATCCATCACTTGGCCAAAGTACACACTATGAGCTTTGGTGAGTCAGCAGCTACAGGGCTACCAAAGGGCTCAACTATCAGGATGATCCGCATCCTTCCTTCTCAATTTGATTTTGGAGCCAAAACTAGCAATTGCAATTGTAGAACATGGTACTTTGTCTCTGTCCTACATGGGAACTTGAAGACACTTTTAAAATCTAGTTATTTCAGAACAGAGGATGGAAAGCAGAGGGTATTTACCCAGAGTGCAGCTGCTGAGTTCACTAGCCCACCCGAAGCACAGACCTGCCCCATTGTGAGATCCTAGCTTCACTTTAAAGAATACATTTTTAAAGAATCTGTGGATTTAAAAAAATGATATGTAGTGTCATGTCATGCCATCTAGTAGTCCCTTTAATAAACCCAGAATTAAGCTGGGAAAGGAAGTCTGTGTATGTCACACAAAGCCATGATTAATACTAACTGTGGTTAATAAAACAACTTTGAACCATAGTTCCAGGTCTTCTCTTGATGGACCCAAAGCCACCCTAATTAGAAGCGAGTCCTGTATTGGGCCATCACATTAACTGTAGTTATTTTAATTAAACTATAATTCTGCATTAATGATTACCCTGAGCCACAGACCCTCGGGCTTGGCAAGAAGATTATAGAAATTTCTGTGGATTGTGACTGTGAGCACACTTTCCCCTTAATTTCTCTAAAGCCCCACTTGAGAATGTGGAAGCCCATCCTGCGGAAGGAAGGAAGGAAGGAAGGAACAAAAACAACAACATTCAATTTATATACCGTCCAGTGCTGACCAAGTAGTAATCAGGGCATAACCCATATTCCCCCTCAGTTAATCAAAAACACAATAATAATAATAACATTCGATTTCTATATCGCCCTTCAGGATGACTTAACATCCTCTCAATAACATCCTTTGGTTTACAAAGTATGTTATTATTATACCCACAACAAAACACCCTGTGAGGTGGGTGGGGCTGATTTAGCTCTGAAAGAGCTGTGACTGAGCCATGCTCACCCAGCTGGCTTCAAGTGGAGGAGTGGGGAATCAAACCCAGTTCTCCAAATAAGAGTCCTGCTGCTCTTAATCATTACACCAAAGTGGCTCTCTAATTCTTCAGCTCTAATTCTTCATCCTCTTCCTCTTAACTACCCATTCATCCAAAGACTGGGCTCTAAACGACCCTGCAGCAGTTTTGGAATTTTTTTCTTGGCCTAAGAGGATGGACACGACAAGAATATGAGAAGCAGTGCAAACGTAGGGGCCAAGTACTGAAACATAAGCTACACATTTGAACTGAGAAAAGGAAATACTCTTTTACATGCTATTGAAAAGAGCTCTGTTTCTGTCTCTTTCATGCACAGACATACAGACACACACACACCCTTTAGTAGGAAAGAATATTACATGTTAGGTATGACAAAGTAAGTATACTGATTTAGTAAGTATATAGTCATGTTTTCCTTTTTCAGTATTAGATTTCGCTTTGACAAGACTGACATATGGATGTAATTGCTTTTAAAAACACACACACTTTAGAAGAGTTCAGAAAGTTTAATAACTTTGCAGAAATAAAATAGCTGTGATATGAAATGGTTTGTGGCTTCTTTGCAGTACGTAGCCACCCACAGAATTTTGTGGTTTGGTCAAAAGCATCTTTTGCACTCTTCTGCACACACACACACGCTATAGCTTTCTTTCTTTCTTTCTTTCTTTCTTTCTTTCTTTCTTTCTTTCTTTCTTTCTTTCTTTCTTTCTTTCTTTCTTTCTTTCTTTCTTTCTTTCTTTCTTTCTTTCTTTCTTTCTTTCTTTCTTTTCTTTCTACCAAGCCAGGAGGGGGCAGTAAATTTCTTTGCATGCTTATTTTTAAAAACAAGCACAAAGTTATCCACAAAGAAGTCTTTGCACCTTTTGCTGTCTTTGCAGTCAAATGCTTTTCACAAGGGAAAGGGTTGCGATGGAGGATAAGTCTTAGCTTTATTGCCTCCACCATTGTAAAATATATGGTTATTACTTTTACATGTTGCTATGGGATATGTTTTTGTATGAAACAAAATTGAGGGTTATCTGGACTTTAAAAGGCAATGGTTATTTTGTATGAAAGATATTACAAAACTAAACCCGACTGAATTTCTGTCTGTCAGTCCCTGGCAGTTGGGTTCCCCAAGTTCTCCAAAGTTAACATGCAGGTGTTCCAGCTGAAGTAACTTTATTAGAAATCCATTCAGTACAAGGTGCATAGACAGTGGAAATTGGCAGAAGTGACGTAGGTGGGGCTAGCAATGTTAGTTATAGGGAATGTTCCCGCCAAGGGAAAGAGGACCGTTGGGGAAATGTAAACAACATGAAGGTTCATTTTATCATATGTGGTGGTCTTGTGACAAGGCAAAACAGTTCTGGGGGGATATAGTAAGGGTAATGTCAGATATTTTACAAAGAAATATATTTAAAACTCTGGAATTGTTGTTATTATGCATGAACTTAGAAGACTTTGATAAAACGGACAGAGTTATGGTATTTTATATGATTACGGCGGCCAGAATGTGTTACGCACAGTTGTGGAAGACTCAGGAGATACCATCTATGGAAGACTGGATTTTGAAAGTTCTGAATATGGCAGAAATGGACAAATTAACGAGGAAACTGAAAGAGAAAGAAGTATTGGAATATACATTAAGTTGGGAAAAATTCAAGAAATATGTGGAGAAAAAGTGGGGCATGAAGGGGAAATTGTGGTCTTTGGAGAGCTGTTAAGAAACTTACTTAAGGTTAAAAGGGGGTATATTTTATTATATTTCATGGGATTAGTATACAGTTATGGTAATATGTTATTATAAAGTTAAGAGTAAGATAGCGTATTTATATGGGAAGTAATAAGGTTGAATAATAAGAATGTATAGGGAGTATATATGATATTTTAGTGATGTAACAGAAGTAATAGATTTATAGTATAGATAATAGGTATTTAAGGATTAGTATATTACATATACATATATAGTACATATATATATATATATATTTTCTCTTTTAGTTAGTATATGTACTTATTATATTTTTATACTCTTAATATAGATAAGTATTATATTAAGATAGTTAATACAATTAACAGATTAGATTAGTATGTGTTATATAGATATATATTATATATATTATTATTATAGATTTTAAGAATTTATAGTATATATTCTTTAGGTTAAGTTGGGTATGGAAAACTGTTGGGAGTCACTAGATAAGGGAGGGGGGAAAGAATGGGGGAAAATGTAATGGGGTGGAAAATGATAATGATTATCATGTTTATGTTTGTTAACCCATCCAATAAAAAAATTTTGAAAAAAAAGGAAAGAGGACCGTTGGGGGGGGGGAGGGGGTTGTAGTGAGACATTGTTTTAGAGCAGACAGTGAGAAAGATGAACTTATCTTTTGTTCTCAGGAGGAGCACCCTACTGGACGGACTGGACGGTTTCCTTGCCCCTATTTGCTTTAGTTGTGTTTGGGCCCATTCTCCCTCCAGTGGGTCCTCAAATTGAGCTTTCAACGCTCGTACGAACACCTCGAGGTTCTGAAGCTCTGGGTCCCCGGCCTCATAGAGGGTAACATACCATTTGGCTGCCCGACCCCCCAGCCAGGACCCTAGATGGCTTACCCGGCTGGGGTCAGTTGGGAAGAAGTGCTCCCATTCTTGAAAAAAATTCATGGCTTGCACTATGAAGTAACCCAAACGTTCAAGGTCCCCCTCGAAGCGTGCTTCTAACTTCCACAGCCCCTGCTTGGGCATTATCTTGTTAGGGACCCCTCCTGGTGGGGCAGGCATCCCGAGCAGTAGCCAGGCCGGGAGGGGGCAAGTGGGTGGCATGGGTTGTAATGGTGCTCCCCTTGGAACACCTCTGAGTGATGGGATAACTGACCCTCCTGGTGCCACTGGTATGCCTAGTGGCGGTCAAGCGGGGAGGGGTTGAACTGGCGGCAGGGGTTGTAGTGGGGCTCTTATCGGTGCACCTCCGAGTGGTGGGATGACTGGGGCCCCAGCTAGTGGTTGAGGATCCCGAGGAGGTCCTGCAGGTTGTGCTGGTGCTCCTGGCTGCTGCAGGATTGCTGGGCCCCTTTGTGGTGGGGGAGCAACTGGCTGGCCAGCCATGGGTCTAATTGGGCCCCTCCGTGGAGGGATAGGGGGGAAGGGTTCCTGGTAAACCATTCCCTTGGCCCATCCCAGTTCCATCTCCTTCAGGGCTTGGCCCCTGGGGCACCTCTGTTGTCTGCATCCAACCCATCGTGTCTTGTAATCTTTGCATCACTTGCACCATATCCCTCTTTAGTCCATTCATTTCCCCCCCCATACAGCTTGTAGCTGCCCAGAATCAGTCCCGGGGGGTTCCTTCTCAGTAATTGTGGATTTATCCTCCGACCTTGGAGATTTAGTCAGGTTGCTGGGAGCTTCTTCCAACTTGAGGAGCTCCTCTACATCCTTCATAGTTTGATTAAATGCCATGCCTCAGCGCTGCAATTTCTGTTCTTGGATTGGCTGACCCGCCAACTTTCGGGGTGCCCACTCCTGAGGGGTCACTACTAGCCAGCTTAGATGGTTGCCCCCCCTCTTTGGGATGCCCCCCAGATCTCTTCTATGCATGAGTTCGCCTGCATGGTTTCTGGATGCCCCATCTCCATGGGGTTGCCCTAATTCCCAGTTAATTACTTTTTCCTGGGGTAATTCCACTCCTATGGGTCTGATAGGGATCCATCTCAGCTTGTGTTGGTGCTGCAGTTGCTGCACTGAGCCCACACCATCCGGTGAGGTCTTTGTGGTAGGTTGTAGGGCCCTCTGGGTCATCAGGGCTTCCCGCATTTGAATAACTCGCCATCGTGCAAGTGGTCTCATTCACGGTTCCAGTTCCAGAGGAAAATAGGACTTCTGCCAAAAAGTCAGTCCCTGGCAGTTGGGTTCCCCAAGTTATCCACAGTTAACATGCAGGTGTTCCAGCTGAAGTAACTTTATTAGAGTACAAGATGCATGAACAGTGAAAATTGGCAGAAGTGACATATGTGGGGCTAGCAACCCCCCCCCCCCCGCCCATTGGGGGGTTGTACTGAGACATTGTTTTAGAGCAGACAGTGAGAAAGATGAACTTATCTTTGGTTCTCAGGAGGAGCACCCCACAAGCCAGCTTTGGCTAGCTGTCAAGGACACTGGCTCAGTGGAGCGAGAAAGTAAACATTTGTAACATTTGTAAGATAACCCACTGGCATGGAGCAATAAAGAACTTCCCACACTCTCAGAAGCCAGAGGCAGAACCCATATACATTCATGGCAGATATGCAGGGGCATATATGACAGTCTCATTTTAAAAATAGATCATTTATAACGTTGTGATTGAACAGAATGCATCTCTGACACGTGAACCCAATAAAAAGTGAACCCCAACAATCAGTTATCTTGAGGGGTAGGAAGCAGTGGAGACTAAATTATGCTCCCAGTATCCTTCTGATTGACTAACTCTCAATTTATAAACCCTTAAAGGGTCTATACGCAATGAAGCCCCGATTTGTTGGATTCGGCTGTGGAATTCTTCATGCAAGATCCATTTGTATGCTGGAGTCTAACTAGAGATATGTAGAAATTAGCTTCCCTACATATAGTGTTAATACTTGAGCAGAACACTATGTTGGGTTAAGCCAAATCTGCAAAATCCCGTTTGGCCCTCGGACAGGCATACTGAGCACAGGCCAACTGGTAGCTTTGTAAGAAAGTTATCAAGGGTGCCTTGGGAAAGAGCCATCCTGCGATCTGGCACCATAAATGCCCTGCTGAAATATATTGTCTTTAGCTGTTGGAGGAGCATTTCCCAAATGTTTCCCAAGACAACTTTTCTTTTTCTTTAAAGGCTTGTAATATCTCCATTTAAAATGTGTTCAGTTGCTGGTTCATGATCCACAGTGTACCATGCAGGATAATGGCTTAGCTCATCTCGAGTACAAATTGCTTTTTGCAAAATGTGCAATGTGTGTTTGAGTACTATTATTTACTGCTGTTATTACTGCTGCCATTATTATTATTAGTGGTGGTAGTATTATTATTACAGCGTGGTGAGCACTAGAGGAAAAAAGAAACCAGCTGTGTTTTGTTTATGGGAAAAGTAGTTCTGCACTGTCATCAGCTTTCGGATGATTCTGTAAACTTTGGAGGAAAAGGGGACCTCTTTCAGTCAGATTTGCATACACCTGTCCTGATTACCTTTATGCATGTGTTAGGCCTTACAGTGGTTGGTATTGTTTTAGGAGGACATTTCTTGGCAGCCTGCTGAGCTATTGGAGATGATAGTGTTTTGTTTGTCTCCGATTTTGGAGGAAAAAGCTAAATTAGCCAAAGGCATCGTTGTAATGTGCAATTACCTTCAGGAAAGCTAAATCTCTTTCGGCAGTTGATTTGTAACTGAACCTGGTTTCAGCTAACTCCATGCATGCCTCTCTGAACTTGGGATGCACTCAAAATTCTTCTCACCCAAATTTTCTCAGACTGTTTCAGCGTTTCAGATGATCTGGGTTTCTTTCTGGAGCTGAATCCCTGCTTTGGGAGAAACCTTCACTGGCCTGCTTTTTTTGCTTTTCAATTTTTTACATAGTGCCTTGTCATGCAATTAGCAGTTTCAAAGTGACTGCATGATTCAAGTCCAGACCTACCTGAAACTGTCTCCATGGATGTTTATTTCCTGTCTCCCTTCTCTTTGAGTGGTAACCAGAGGCACCCAGTTCCTCTTCCTTGTCCACACTGGGGAGCCTCCTTAACTCTTTGCTATCACAAATTGCACAACAAGCTGCATGTGCTCTGTAGAGCTTTCAGAAGCCTCTTGCAAGAACTCACTGCCATTTTGATTGCCCAGGAAATAGGCAAGCAGAAAAGCAGGAACCTCATAAGAATCTGAGAACTGGCATGCAGGGCTTTGCCATGCTGTTTTTATAGTCCCGTGGGAGCAATGAGATGAGGTTGAGTATCTCCCTTGGCCCATGTGCAGCTGGCAAGTGGGAGGCTGATAGATAGTACAGGAGATTTGCCACCCCCAAAATCCAACACCTCAGGCAAGTTGCCTCAGCAGGCCTAATTATGGAGCTGGTCTTGTCTCTACCAATTATGCAGATACCCACAGATAGGTGGGGTGTTTTTTTTTTTGCAGCATTCTATCTTGATACAACTATTTAAGTATAATCACATTATTTTTTATAACTTTCAGAAACATGTGCGTGCACATTGGAATGGGCAGGGGTGGGGCAGATAAGTGTTCCCTGTCCTAAATTCCATTCTTCCCTTATGAAGCTGTTGTGGGTTGTGTGTGCCAGTTATGGAACTTATTTTTGAAAGTGTTCTAATTAAACTAGAAAATAGGAGGAGTAGAATTAAGGACCAAACATGCTTTCCAAATAATGAAGGAATGGAAGGGTGCTCTAGACATTTGTACATGTGCTCTAGACATTAATGATAATAACAATAATTAATAATGGAAATATCTCTTGGAGGAAGAGCAGGGGATGGATATCTAGCTTAAGACATCTGAGGCATTTCTGTCACTGGTCACTGTGCAAAGCTTTTTGAAAGCTGGTTTTTAACATCACATCCTCTGCTCATAGATGAATATCTACCGAATTACTTCGAATTACCAAGCCAGTTTAAATAATGCTTTTACACTCCGCTCTCTATTAGACTTCTTTGAATAAAAGTCTGGGGAAATTAACCATGAGTTTGCATGCCCTGTGCTTCGAATTGATGTTACTGGTCATTGGTATTACTGATCACCCAGACATTGTTAAGGTCACAAAGCATCTCTCTGTGTTAACTTTATTAACTGGGTCTCTTTTGTCAACCATTCCTTGCTGCTTCTGTAGTCCTGTGCGTTTGTTATGGACTTCCAGAATGCTAGAAAAATCCTTCAGACTAGTTCATATTAAAGTACTTCGGGTTGCCAGGTCCCCTTACACTTCTTATGGGAGGTTGGAGACCTGGCACTTACCTTTCTGGTGCTGTGATGTGCGCGCAAGAAGCACGTGCACTCTCCTGGCCTATGTGATGGTGTCACTTCCAGGAAGTGATGTCATTGTGCAGGTCACATGCTGACCCTGGGAGTGCTCCTGTGCTCCACAGGGGGCCGAATTGGGCCTGAATTGGCCCGAATCAGACTGCTGCAGAGCACAGGAGCCACCCAGGAGCATGCCCCATGATGTGCATTGCTTCCCACCGGCCAGGTAAGCAGGGGTGGAGGGTGGGAGTGGGGGATTCCCCGCTTCCAGCGGGGGACTGGCATCCCTACAAGTACCACTGGCCAGACTTACTTCTGGATCATGCACCACACGTCCTTCCTTTCTTCCCAGCTCCATATGACAAAGTTCAAGTTAGATTAAAACTGTAGCACAAACTTCATGACATTTTTTTGGATTTGCAACAAAAGGACAGTCATATGTTCGATGGGGGCAAGGGGAGATGATGCTTGAGAAATTCCTAGCAGTTTTAATGGACAAAACTGCACTTTGGTTAGGAAATAGACAAGAAGTTTGCACATTTTCTTTCAAATCTTTTTGGAAGTATGCTGTGTCTTATTTGCAGTGCAGGGTTTTTAAACAGAAGAGGAAGGAAGATGTCACTTCCTTCCACTCAGGAAAGGAAAAATATAAAGATAGTTATTGCAGGATGAGAAATTGGATTCTGTTTTATTTTAGAATGCTACTCAGACAAATAAGCCATTATGCTCAATATTCACAATTATTCATTCTAGGAAGAAAATGCTGCCTTTAGATTCTTCTTTCTTTTTAAAGCTTCTCAGCTCTAGCTGATGCCTAGTATTGATTTTGAATAATTTAAATGGCAATAACATTGGGTTTTTCATGACAGTCAATCAGAGACATTTTATATTTAATGTTCATTTAAGGAAATGCAGTGCATTCTGGGCTTCTGAATTTCAAAGCCATAAAAGTAATTGTAGGTCATTAAGCCAAAAGAATTTTTTTGAATAATCATAAAAGTTAATCTTATTTATATGCCATTGAAAATGTTGGCATTAAAACATGTTGCCTTTTTTAAAAAAAAGAACACTCTAAATGGGGTTTTGGTTACAGATTTTGTTTATTTATTGCTTATTGGCTAGCTAGCTACAATTATATGCCACCTTTCTACCATACTGTTCAAGCTGTTTAGAATTTACAATTGTGGCCTAGCGATCCAACGTTGAAGGAATCACCCAGAGTGTCATGTCTGTGCCCCATTCATGCCATTATTTTCATGCTGAACCAGTAATGCTATTCTGAACCAAGGTTTCATGCTGTAACTTGATGTCATATTACCAACGCCATAACTGTTTTGCATTCACAGGCTTATAGAAACTACAGGTGTCTTATCTAACGGACTGTAGAAACTCTCAGTGCTTCTGACCTTGTCCCCCGCTCACTTCCATGCACTGTTATGTTACAACTTTGATCTCCTGCTTTCTCAGTATCTAGATTTGATAGTACAAATATGTGAGACGTTCTCAGGATGTGTTCGTGCCAAAAGTCCTGTTTAGCTGATGGGAGGGGGAAGGAGTAAATGTGTGAGTTAAGAGGAAGGGTTTTCTCACATGTTGCCATTCCTGTCAAATTGATCCTTACTGCTTAGTAGCTTACCTTGCTTCTGAGTAACCATATGGACATACCTGTGGATATGATTTGATTTCTGAATAAAACCATTTAACGAAGAGCCTGGATTCTTGCTGCAATGGGACAGGGATCTATCTGCCATAGCCTGTCATCCATAGCCTGACATTTTGACAGGAATCCTTCCTTAATTCCTCTGTACCTGTAACCTTTGGAGAATGGCTACCGGCTTCGAGTCATCAGAGTCAAACCTGGGGTTTATGGAGCCAGGGGACCCTATCAATAACCCAGACCCGCATCTGGGACCAGGTGCAACTCCTGGAGGACATTCTAGAGAGCTGGTGCCTGTGTCTATTATGACTACCTAATAGACTCTAATATATTTGAGATGAGGGGACTTGGAGCTGCAGGGACCCTCCCGATGTATCCTGAACTGGGAGCATTCTCCAAGGCTGGGCCTACCTACCAACAGTAGAATTTACCACCCACCCATGAGTGGACTCCTCGCAGATCCATAACTGCAGAGAGAACCCAACGCCATGGGAGGGCGGTGTATTTTCAACACTCCCTGGAGATAGAGGAGTATTTCGCTGATCCGAGAGTAATGGAAGGCCCCAGTGACCTGTTGATGGTAAGACCAATTGCTGCCATGGGGTCAGGGGAGAGGAGCGCACCTGAGACTACATCGATGGAGCGCCGGGTTGCTGAGATCCTCGAATATTGACTTCACGGAGCGTGGGAGAAAGTGGGGGAACCTGGATTACCCCCCAGCAATGCCACAAAGTATCATGAGCTTGCACTGGAACCTGGAAAGGATCTGTTAAGCACGTGGGAAATGGGAGCTGCAGCTGGGCCAAGCAATCAGGATTGGGGCCAGACGCCACAGCTACCCATGCCACAGGAGACGGCAGTACAATTGGTGCTTGTGGATATACAAATACAGGGGGATCCTGGATTACCTCCTGGCAATGAGCAAGACTTTGTGGAACTTACCCTTGAGGATGAAACCGACAGCTCGGATATAAGTGAACTAGGAGCTACAGCCAGGCCAGTAAAACCAAATGAGGGCCAGATGCTGCAGCCAATAGGGTCAGAGAAGAGATCCACACCAAGTTTCTTTACATGGTACCCTCTGCTGGGCCACAAACAAGTTCTGCAAGTGGCGTATGAGTCAGAGAATTATCGATCCCTGGAAGAACAGGTCCAGGCAATTAGGATACAGCAAGACTGGGAATGAGACGTCCAAAGAGTGCAAGCGATGAGGATCATGTTGGTGGACTCAGCTGGAGAACCGCATGAGGAGCGCCAGAAGTCAGAGCCAACCACTTCCCTGCAGCAGCCTCTGCCTCAGGAGCGAGGGAGAGCCTCAAAGATTGGCCAGGCACCAATAATCAATGTAGGGCTAGCGCCTTCGGGAAGGGGAAGGGCACTTTTAATGACTCCCTCACAGTTCACAAGAGCTCAAGTAATTCCCCCAACTACTCACCTTCCTACAGTAATGGAAGCAGGGAAAGGAATGCCTGTGCAGGCCCCCCTATTAATGACTGGGTTGAATGTGCCACCCCGAGGAGTGGGGGTCGATCCAGCTGGGGGAGCATTGCCTTTGATTGTTCACACGGCCGCAATTGGCAGAGGGGCGCAACTTGTCACAATTGGAGGGAGAGTGTCAGGAAACTTACAAGTTCGAGCTCCCCCTACAATAGTCACAGCCCCCATTTTGCTACCCCAGGGAAGAGTGCGGCCCCAGCCAGGGGGGATGCAACCAATGAGGACTCCACCTGCTATAATGAGTGTAGGGGCAGGGATTGACGCAACAGGGATGAGAGTGCCCTAAAGTGCTCAGCCACAAAGGAGTCCCGATTGTAGTCCCAATGGGGACAGGATTACAAATGGGCCATCTGCTCACAGGAGGCCCCATAGTATACCCCCCTTGAAGAGTATTGGGGGGTCAAGCACAAGCCTTTCAAGTACCCTATAGGGGGTGCCTCAACCCACCCCTATAGTGTATAGAGCAAACAGGGCACACCAAATACCCTACATGGCACAGGGACCTTTCCAGCCACCCCCCAGAGCGGCCCCGATCCAACAGCCAGCAGGGCATCAGGGAGTCGAAGCCCCTGGCACAGGACTGCCACAGGGATGGTTTAAATTGGAAGCCAGATTTGATGGAAACCTGAGGACTTGGGGGTTTTCATAGTAGAACCCACGGAATTTTTTCAGGATTGGGGGCATTTGTTTCCAATGGAACACAGTCGAGTGAGCCATTTAGGATCTCGATTAGGGGGCCCAGCAGCCGCATGGTATGTGACCTTATATGCAATGGGAGCACCCGAATTATACGATTTAAATGCTTTTGTGTATGCTTTGAAAGCCCAATTTGAGGACCCGCTGGAAGAGGAAAGGGCTTGAACAAAGCTGAGAACCATAAGGCAGCGTTCTAGACCTGTACGAGAGTATGCTGCCAAATTTAGGCAATTAGCCACAGAAACTCATGACTATCATGAAGGAGTTAAAATTGAACTCTTCTGAAATGGACTAAATGCTGACCTGCTAGATAGAACCCTGATGCAAGACGACCCCCAGACTCTGTTGGGATGGATCCAATTAGCAAGTGAGGTTGAAAATAGAAACCAAGTTGTGAAACTCGTGCAAATGCAGCAACATTCGGGGCTGAGGATACCAACCACTGAAGGAAGGGAACGTACACAACTAGGACCAAGGCACCCCATCCCAGGAGTGGGAAGAGAATTACTATAGAGACAAGGACTATGTTTGAAATGTGGAGGCGTTGGACATTTTGCAGCCCAATGCCCTGTACGGTCAGCACCAGGGGGAAGGGGCCAAGGCACACTGAAACCCGCGGCCCCTCCTAAACCGCCTGGCCGAAGATTGCCTCTGAAATGTGGGAGGCTTGAGATCAGGTTGGATGCCGAGGAGAATCCCAGAGAAAACCGGGAACCTGCACAGAATGAGGCAGAGGAAAGCCTCTCACCACCGTCAGGAAACAAGACAGACCTGCCATGAAAAGGTGTTTGAACAAATGGACGGGTCCAGTATGACTCCAGCCCCTTTCAGAACTGAACCCACCCCGATGGGCATGGGAAATCACTGGGAGAATAGAATGTATGTGGTCAGTGATGTGGCCAAATATCCCTTAGTACTGGGAAGCTGCTGGCTTTGGGACCATGACCCGAACATCAAATGGTCCACTGGAGAAGTAATTTTCAAAGGAGATGGTTGTGCTAGGCATGTATGGACTAAAGTGTGGGGACCAGAAGCACCGTCCCTGTTAGAAACTGTATTATTAACCACCGAGGAGGAAAAATCCATTCCCCTCGAATACCAGGATTTAAAACAAGTGTTTGATGAAAAAGAAGCTGATGAGCTTCCCCCCCTTAGAGACACAGACTGTGCTATTGAATTAATCCCAGGGGAGAAGTTACCTGAAGGAAAATTGTATTCTATGAGCCCAGCAGAAAGAAAGAAACTAAGGGAGGGAGACAAACCAGCTAACCTCTGCGCAAAAGAATAAATGGACACAAATCTGACATTAAAAATGGCATCATCCAGAAACCAGTGGGAGAATACTTCAATCTATCAAGACATTCCATCAAGGACTTAAAGGTTACCATAGTTCAACAGAAACCTTTCAAAAACAAAATCCAACAGGAAGCTGCTGAATTGGAATTCGTATGTAAATTTGACTCAGTCAGACTTGGACTGAATAGACACTATGAATGGTTATCTCATTATCAGAAGTAACTGATTTCATTAACAGAAGCAAACATTTCATTATCAGAAGCAAACTGGTTTGCATCTACTCCTCCCTCCCCTCACCACCTATATATATCTGGCCGGTTTCTTCTTACCCTCCATGCATCTGACGAAGAGAACTGTGGTTCTTGAAAGCTTATGCTATAGTAAAGTTGGTTGGTCTTAAAGGTGCTACTGTACTCTTTTCTATTTTGCTACTACATACTAACACGGCTAACTCCTCTGGATCTTTGAGGTGGATAAGGCTCAGGGGGGAGTACTGAGCACATGGCCCCCTACTCCACTTAATTGCCATGTGGGGATTTTTATGTGGGTCTGTCTGGACCTATAACCACTATAGTGTATTGACTGTATATGGAGTTCCCTTACACGGTTCTTTGTGTGATAACGAATGTGAATTACTTTGGATATTTGAAAATGTGTTAAGCCATTTTCCACCAAAATATATTAAACTAGTTGAGGCAATTCAAATCTCGCACTGAGCCCTCATCATGATAAGCAAGTTTGAAATCTAGAACCATGATTAGTTTGCTTAAGTATAATTAATTAATTTTTTGGCACATGTGACATTTCCTTTTTTGTGCACAATGTACTGGAGATCTCTGAAATGCAAGGTAATTAATTTCAAAAGAGATAATTTATCTTCATTTGACATCACCTTGAAAATAACGCAGAATCTTTTGCTCCTTTCCGTTTTTATTCTACTTGAATTTGCGGGGGGTGGGGCGGGGGCGGAATGCATTTGCTAAAAGCACGGCAGCTTTATTGCTAACCTATAAATGTTGGCATGACATACTGGGGGAGAAGAAAAAATCCAGGCTCCCAGGGTGAATCTCCACTTCAGAGAAAGCACTTAACTCTGCGTGCTTCAGACCCCTCTTTACTCAAGTCTGCACTTAAATACTGCTTATATTTAATCTTTGAATTCCACAGGCTCTGTGAGCTGGTGCTTAAGCATGATACACTTTTTGAAATCAGAGATCAGGAGTGACTTAATGTGGAGCAAAGCCTGGTTTGTGAGACCCTCAGGAGCAAAATGAGCGCAATGGAGTGCTCTTTTTCTCGGTTGCTTTTTCTTGGTCTTTTGCTTTTTGCTTTCATGAATCTCCCTCTTCCTCTTTCATATGACAAGGCTTAGGGAGAACAATGTGTGTTTTTTAAAGCTGTGCTTTATATACACAGTCGAAGTATCACATTCCTGTAATGCTGTAAAGTGTCTGAAGAGTTTTATATTTGTTACTCTGCTATCACCCTTACAACAACCTTCTAAGGTGGGCCAGTGTTGTTCTCTTATTGTGGGAGGGGGTCAAGGGCAGAACAGGCTGCCATGCAGGCATCTTTTAAATTGAGGGGGGAGGCAATTGCCCCAGGCTTCACAAATAGAGGCATCACACTGATCAAGTTCCAAACTAGAGGAGACATGCAGGATCCATCTGTGAGACCTTCAGGGGTTGCAATGTGGGATTTAATCAAGATTGCTGATAGTAATGTAAGTGGTCAGACTGGCCCTCGCCATATCAGAAGGCTTATGATTATGGTCATGCCAGAAGCCCCTTCTCAGAATGAGCTTCCAGCACTAAAACCATTACCCAGACAGGCAGAACCGTGGAAGTCAGATCCTGCCCAGGAGACGGAAGGTCCAGACGTGGGGAATGACAGGCAAGGCCAGCTCACCCCCTCCCATGCCCCAGAGGTGCACTAAGGATCCTGACACAACAGGGCCTTCCCGGAGTTCCTGAATCAATCAGTGCAACACACCCTATCAATCTCCCCTTAACCACTTTCCTACTCTTAAGTGATTCCAAGAGCTGATAGCCTCACCTGTCCACTTAGTGGGTCATCAATCATAACTGATAGCTTTTGTGCTGCCTGGGGAAAACCCAATCATACCTTCCTAGTTCTTTGTCACACCATGGAGACGGTTTACCGGCTTATTGTCCCACTTTGGAGACAGTTTGCCAGCTCTTTGTCTCGCCCCAGAGTCAACTTCTAAATCCTTTGTCCCACCCCAGGAACAGTCATTCAAGTCTTTGTTCATAGGGAAGAAAATGCAATCCTGCCCCTGGGTAGGATCCATATTATAAATTAGGCTGCCCCTCAGCCCAAAACTATGTGCATACTTTGGATCCAGCATCTACACTTGAACTCTGTTTGAACCCTTCTGCCTTGAAGTGCAGGCAGGGGCTGGGCCTGCCCAAGCTGATAGTCCAAGCACCAATACAAGCCAAAGGGGTCTCCAAGAGGCAAAAGCCAGGTCGAGTCCATAGTCAGAGCACAAGGTAAACACCAGGGGTGTGTCCAAAATCCAAACGCCAAACCCAGTCCAGTCCAGAGGTCAGAGCACACGAGTATCCAGTCAAGATGCAGGCAAGAACACAATACAAGGTTTCAGGGAGCAGTTGCAGATAATCAACACATTGCTTCCACACCTGGCAGTTGCTCCAGACTGGCTTTTATAGCCAGGCGTGGTTTTCAGCCAGCTGCTGGGGCTCCATCCTGATGCTACTCATCGTTGCTCTCCAGCAGCTGGCGTCGGCTCAGGAGACGAGCACTGCGCCGTCTCTCCAGCAGTTCCAGTCTCTGGGGTTGTCTGCTGCGTGGGCGAACCTGGGGGGTGGGGGGGTGGAGGCCCCTGGCTGCGCTGCACCTGTGGTATTGGGGCCAGAGGGTGCTGGTGTCTCAGCTGCTGGCTGTAAGCTCTGATCGGCCAGCAGCTGTTGCTCCTGATCACTGGCTTCTGCTGAGTCAGGGCTAGAGCTGGTTACACAGAACTCCTCTTCTCCTGAGGAGTCCTGACTGGCTACACGAGGTTCCTCTCCTCCCGAGGAGACCTCACCCTCAGACTGGGCCATGACAACATTCCTCCTCTCTCCCAGATGTCTGGATGGTAAATATCACTTGATCCTTGAAACTTTATCCAACTTTCACCAGTGCTTTCTGGTTAGCTCCATATGCATGTTTTGTGTGTGCGCATTGTGTGCTGTTGATCCTTGTTATCCATAATAAAAATCCTTTTTGTCTGAAATGCCTATCTGTTTATTGAAAGGAGTTCTCTAGCTGGGGCAATCCTTGTATACATTGGTGGAGATCCCTCAGTTACCCCTCTCGCTGCCTTCTCCTTGCTGCTAATTCCCTCCACAAATCTCAAGGAGACCTTCCCTTTGGGTAAAAGATACTCTCATCCAAGTACTGCAGATGCTAGATAGATGTACTCAAAAGGTCAGGAAGAATGAACTAGCAGGGATGGATTTCATTACTCAAGTGCAGTTAATTCTACACCTTGTATTGTTAGTGGATGTCTTTCATGACCTGTCATGAAACACCTATGGCTTGCCAAAGACGGTGTGTTCTGGGTCACAGCAGTGGGCACTGCGCCTCACAGTTGTTCTACATGAACTGAAAACTTACCCTAGAAGAGTGGTCTTCAGCTTTTCCACACCTGGGATTCACAGGCATCACAATCATGTGACAGAAAGTGAGGGAGGCAGTGTTATGACCTCATTGGTAACAAACCCCTGGGCTGTTAGCAGCAGACCGCAGAAGTCAGAGCACTGGGAAGTGTACCATAAGTCAGAGCCATGGAGGAGTCTTCTCTGCCACTGGCCAATTCCACACGGCTTACCTGAAGCCAGGACGTTGTGGAACATTGCAGAACATGCCGGAAAAAACGAGGAAGATCGTGTATTGTCGCGCAAAACTCACACGAGAAAACATGATCTTCCACATTTTTTCTGGCATGTTCTGCAACGTCCCGGCTTCAGGTAAGCCGTGTGGAATCGGCCACTGAGTCATTTTGCCACACTGTCCCCTCAGTGTGTGTGAAAAGGCAGGAGTGGCATGCCTGCTCTCTCCAAGGAGATAGACTAGTAGAGGATCTTCCAAAAGACAACAAAACAAAATGGCGGCTGAGTTACCTAGAAGAGGCACACTGCATATGAGTAATAAGCATTGCTAGAGGATGCCTGATAAACTATGAAGACACTTAAAGGTATCCCAGAACAAGTCTGCAAAACATTGCATTGCCATTTGAAGGAATACACATACGCCTTGGTGTTACTGTGTCCGTCGGCTGTAGTGACTAGAGATGGGCACGATCTGGATTACGATAAAAAAAAACCCCACGATAATGGCAATCTCCCAGTCGTGACCTGGTGGATCGTTGTCTTCCATGGCAAACAATCCAGCAGTCGGGACTCCGGGGCGATCGTGATAGGACCAGGAAGCTAGACATTCAGGCGCCAACAATCTGTTCCCCTGGCAACGGAGGCAGGGGAATGCCTGAGCTCTGTTTGAAACTTGATAATATTTCCCCTAGCGAGGAAAAGCTCTTCTCAGTGTTAACTCTTTCAAAAAACCCTTGCTTTGAGAGCAGCTATCAAGCTGTTTTGCGCTCCTCTCCTGAGTTTGTTCAGTGCTGAAAGAGTTAACTGAAAAGAGATATCTCTCTCCTCCTGGCTTCTCAGCCCAGTGCCTGCTTTTTGCAAGAAGTTGGTATGTGATTTGATGTTTCATTTGTGTTTTTCCTATTTAAAAAACCATAGGATTCGCGAGGATCCGTGTGGATCCTGGTTTTACTTTCTTCCTGATTAAAATATGCTTTTGGAAGACTGGCTGCTTGCTTTTAAAATTGGGTGGGATGGAGGATTCTATCCCTGCTTTTTTTAAAAAGCTGGCTGAAACTTGTTGATGGGGTGTCTCTCTCTCTATTTGGAGAGGCAGGGACGGGCTAAAAACATTCCCCCCCTCTGCTCTAAGTGCGTGCATGTGTGTGTGAGAGAAAATGTCCCCTCACTGAGGGGAGGCGGCTCTTTGCCAGGTTAAAAACTCCCCCCCCCATCTGCTCTAAGTGTGTGTGGGGGGGCGCTCCTCTGATCCCAGATCCCAGATCGGAAACGGGACTTGATCGGAGTGAATCGGTGATCTGGACTCGTCACCAGCATGGATCCACGAACAGCTTGATCGGTATTTTTTTGTGGATCGTGCCCATGTCTAGTAGTGACCCTCTGCCTTGGTGTCTTATTACTTAAAATGTTTTGTATTTCAATATGTTAACAGCAGGGAGCTTCGAAAATATCTTCTGCTTCTGCTTGCAGGCTCTTACTGCTCAAACACATTAAAATGGAAAAGTATTAAAACTATTGATTTATCATTTATAACACTAAAGTGATGCATTGAAATAAAATTTGGATGCCATCCAGTTTCCTGGCAACTGTGACATTATTGGCTGAAGCTTGGTGATTTCAATTTTTTTAATGAATATGTCACCACCATATATGAGAACTATAGAGAAAACACATCCAGATAGCTAGATATTAAAAACTGGTGGTTCAATACTGTGAAGTGCCAAGTGCTCTAAGTGTTAAAAATTATGCCAATGTACTTCTTCGAAGCTTGCTCAGAATTTGTGGCTTTGTTTTTGATCTCTCATCTGCACATGTATGTATGTATGATGATTTGATATCTGTCAGGCTCTGCCAAATAGCTCTCAATAACTTCACTGCATGAATCCAGGAACTGCATGAGTTAAAGCAATTTTATTGATTAGCTATTAGTTCATTCCCTTTTATAATCCTTGCTAGGACTGGCGTCTGTCTAGAAGCATACAATAGATATAGGAGTCTAAGCCGAGCTCCCTCCCCCCCACCAGAGCCCCCCTTAAGAAGACAGCTAACTAAGTATAATAAAGGAACAGCAAAACGAAACAGAGACGTTATGTGCAGCTTCAAGGCCAAGCGAGCCTGAGAAGGAGATAAGAGAAGGCTGCTAGATTCCAGGCTGCAAGAGCAGTTAACAGCAATTACACAGCGGCTGCAGTTACAGGGTTACACAGAGTCTTGTGGTGTGTGGCAGGAGACATCCTGACAATATCTTTATAAACTTCCTGTATGGGTTTAGGAAATGGACACTCCCAGTCAATAAGCACCATCCTCTGGAACTGATGAAACAGTAATTTTAAGAGAAAAAGAACAGCTGAATGATGCAGTACGTAATCAGTCAATGGCAATAGTTTTTCAATAGTTTTCTGATGGAACCCTAGAATTTCTAGGACGTTAATCAAGGCAAAGAGAAGGCCAATAACACTAGGCACTCTGTGGATGAATGCTAGGCCAATTTTTATCTCTTCCAGTGACCCATGCAAGCCAAAGGATTCTTCAGCAAATGCGTAGGGATTGCTTGGCGTAGAATTTGATATCAGCAGGGCTCCATGAGGAAAGCGAGTTCTAATGCCAATAATCAGTTACTGGGTGGCATGATTTTTATGAATACATTGTTGTTGTTCTTTAAAAAAAAACACAAATCAGAGCTCCTTTAAAAACTCCAAAGCAATTGCAGATGTTTCTGGGATATGTTTCTAGAGCATACACATAGGAATCCGGCAAGGACTATCAGTACAGATTTTCTCATACCATTCCATGTACTGGGAATTCCAAGCACATTGGTGCAGAGATCCCTGAAGGAAGGACAGTGGAATGATGAAGGAGGAGACAGTATGAAGTATAGAATGTTTCCCATCTCTTGTCTGAAGTTGCCCTGCAGGTCTAACTGGGTATTTAACGATAGGGCAGAATTCTCCTTGCCTTCTTTCTGAGCAGTGTAAGAATACCCTCTTTTGGCAAGGCAGAAGGTTCAGGCCAATAGCATAACCATTAATTAATCTTTCAAGATTAATTGAATATATCCTGCAGTGCTGAACACTGCTTTGACTGGTCAGTAAATACAGAAGACAAGCTTAGATATGCTAAACAAGTCTTGTTCACATGAATGGTCTACTTGGGTATGTGGTAGACAGATACCGTTTAATTTATTTAACAAAATTTATATCCAGCTTTTCTGCCCTCACAAGGACATCCAAGGCGGCTTCATGCAGGTGGCAGTTGAAAGCATGCATGTGGTAGGTCCTTCTTGATGTGATTTCCAGGTTTGAAGTTAAGGACGTAATACTGGTCATACGAGCAGGTCCTTGGAACAAATCATTTCTTTCTCAGTTCCTTCATCTTTCCCATCCAGGAACCCCCTCGCCCCAATGTTCATGTATAGCTAGATTATATTTTAGATGGGTTTGGTCTTTGTTGAACCAGTGTTCTCTCCCCCTCCCTTTGCTTCTGTATTGGGTTTCCTTTGAAGTATAACTCATTCAGCTGTTTATTAAGCTTCCACACCCACCCCTTCTCTCTTTGTGTGTGTTTGTGTCCGTGTATGTGTGTATTGAAGCTAATGGAGGAAATCAGCCTGCCATTAGATTCATGCAGAATCCAAGAGTGAGTGAGTGAATTTATTTATTTATTTGTTTGTTTGTTCAATTTATAGTCTGTTCTCCCCGCATGCAGGCTCAGAGGGGACCAGATTAAAATGCAATACAGGGTACAGTATAACAATTAAATATAGGCAATGTAAAATTAAAACAGTTAAAACTGGTAGCATAAAAAGTTTGTAACACACCCTCAGTAGCTCATTACACAACCCCACATAATCATTGGGTCCACAGTGGCCGATGGCGAACAGAAAATAGAAAAGGAGCCGAGAGGCAGACTCCCCATCCCCCGGTAGGAGACCGAAAAGGAGGCCTGCTTGCCTCAGCTACCAAAGGCCTGGTGGGACATCTCCATCTTGCAGGCTGAGCAGGATGATAATAAATCCCGCTGGGCCCATGTTGTCTCAGAGAATTCCACCAAGTTGGGGCCAGGCCAAAAAGGCCCTGTCCCTGGTCGAGGCAAGATGGCCCTCCTTGGGACCGGGGACCACCAGTAGATGTTTCCCTGCTGAGTGAAGTGCCCTCTGGGAATATAGAGTAAGAGCTGGTCTTATAGGTATGGTGGTCCCAGTCTGCTGTCTTTAAAGGTCACAACCAGAACCTGGAACTTGATCTGGAATTCCAGTGGAAGCCAGTGCAGCTGGCACAGAACGGGTGTCACAGGTGCCCGGGATACTGTCATCCTTAGCTATTCTACATTGATTGAATTTCAGGGGCTTGAGAGTTTTTTTGGCAGAACTGGATTTTAATAGTTGATATGTTTTCAGTCACTTGTCATAAAAACATTCCAATGAAGTTGTTTACTGGTCTGAATGCTTAATTACTGCAGTGGCAGAGAAGAGCTTGCCTTCTGACAGAACACTCACATAGGAATATTAAGGAGTAGCTAAATTTCTTGTGTGTGTTTCCCATTTGCTACTTTGACACCTCGTTAACATCTGAATTATCTGCCCAAAGTTCTAAATCATTGCCTTCCATCACAATCAATTAGTTTAAATGCAGGCAACGAAGAATACCACATATACGTCATAAAAGACTCCAGTCTTTTTTCATTCCATGTATGTGATGAAGAGAACTTTGACTCTCAAAAGCTCATACCCTGGAAATTTAGGTGGTATTTAAGGCACTACTGGACCCAAATCTTGCTAGTATACATTATTGTGCTATACATTGTTTCTGTTTTAAAAAAATAAATAAAAACTTTTTGTAATTGTTCCTTGCCTATTCACCTGCAAACTACTCTCTTCATCTTTGTTAACAAGGGGAGTGGGAAGTAGTAACTAGGGAAGTATTTGTGTTACCCAGTGAGGAGGTCTTCTTGCAAGTTGTGGGAATTAGCATGAAAGCAGATGCAGCGAGAGGCAGGTAATTTAGCGAGATCTCCACCTATGTATATGAAAATCTCTTCCTCTAGATAACTCTTTCATTAACGAAGCAGATGTTGAATCAAAAGGTTTTTTTATTGAAAATAATAAGATCACAATAATAAGATAATAATATAATAATATAATAAGAACACACACAAAAACAGAACACACACAGAGCTAACTAGAAAGCAGTGGTGAAAGTTGGATAGAGTTTGAGGGATTGGATGATAGTTACCATCCAGCAGAGGGCATCTGGGAGAGAGAGAGCGTTGTGCGACCAGCGGGTCAATGCAGAAGAGCTCTGATGGAGGTCTGAGGGTGGATGCTGGATCCGAGGGTATGCACATAACTATGGCAGAGGGGCAGTCCAATTATACTGTGGAACGTACCTACTGTGGGAAGATTACATCTTCTGCCCCTAAAACAATAACTTAATGGTTGTCTCCAGGGTGAGACAAAGAACTGGAAGGTTGTGTCCAGGGTGGAACAATGACCTGGTGAACTGTATCTGAGGTGAGACAATAAACTGGGAAAAAACTTCCTGGGCAAAACTAAAGTTATTAACAATGATTGACGACTGTCAGATAGGCCTGCAGCGTATCTGCCATGCTCTCAGGTGTATTGTGGTTGTGAAAGCATTGTGTCTCTGAGTACATGCAGAGTAAAACCAGTATTCTGTTGCTTTGTTGCTAACTGCTTATCTTCCAGGCATGGTGTTTTGGTTACCAGTTCCTGCTGAAGCCTGGGAATCTGACCTTGGACTTAATACAGAGGCTGAGCAGAGCTCCATCTCTCGCCTTCCCCCCAGGCAATGCATGCCAAAACCTTCAACAGCCTCTCCTTCCCACTGGGAGGGGTGCAGACGGTGTCCTATAATTGAAGCTGCTTTACTACCTTTAGGCATTCCGGTCAATTCCATTGTTACAGTTTTTTGAACTGATATTCTTCCCAATAAAATCAACTTTAACTCATACACCAGAGTAATGCAGTGAAGTGACTGGGGAAGTATCTGGCAAGACCTGACAACGACCTCTGGTGGATGGGTGGGTAAGGCTATCAAAGCCCCGAATCACCTGAAAACATGAGTGTGGATAAGGGAAGATTGGTAGGGTGTGTTAAGGTGATCAGTACAGGAACTCTGGGAAGACCCTATTGTCTTAGGGTCTTTGCACATCTTTGTGGCGTGGGGGCTGAAAGCTGTTCTTGCCTGACACTTCACATTTTCCATCTCCTGGCTGGGATCTAGCTTCCATTTTTCTGCCTGATTCAGGCAGTATTTTGTTTTTAAAATATAGACAGAGAGGGGCTTATGATATAGCCATATTCATAAGCCTTCTTAATATCATGAGGGCAAGTTTGACCACTAACAATTGTCTATTCCTTCTACCACCTATCTCTCTTTTTCCTACCTGAAAATGTGTGTGTGTGATTTAAAATTCATTATTTTTTAGGCTTCAAATGAGGGTCTACTGATGCATTTATCTTTTTGTTATTCCTTCTGTATATATGTGCATGCACACACTGCTCTTCCTTGTTAGTCTGTAAAATTTGTCCCTCGGGGGACAAAGACTTACTTTTTTATCATTCTCTTTCATTTCCCCATAAAACCATTTTACCCCTTTGGAGAGGGAGAATAAATGCATGTGTGTAGGTTTGTATGTATATGTCTTTATATGCAGAAGAAGATCACATACACACACACACATACACACACACACAGAGGTAGAGAAGGTTTCTTTAATGCCAAGTTACCTTTCTAGAGCAACCTTAAATATTTACAATCATTTTGATGTTTCATTTATCTCTGCATCTTCAAGTTCTCTTGTCATTTCATACATACCCCCCACACACATACAAACACTGTGCTTCATTGCACCTTAGAATCCCCTTCGCCAATCTTTTTGTTTTGCAGTAATTCTTTAAGAAGAAACTATACTGTTAAGTATTTTCTAGCAGTTTTCTTTTATATTGTTACCCCCCCCTTTTTTTTTTAAAGGGGAGGGGAGGAAGAAAAAATCTATCTTCCTTATTCTGAGCTATTACACTTAAAGTCATCTGGATTCCTTCAGGGCTGCCAAAAGGTGAAATTGACTTTTTTGAGAATGTATTGCTGAAAACTGCTGCCTGTGCAGGTTTATCCCCCCCCCTCCCCACCCGCCCGTTCAAGTAGAAACATCCTGTATGTTAAGACTGAAAGGGACAATTTACAGCCAGTTTCAAATTGTTAGCTGAGGTCAGGAATCGAAAGTCCAATAAGTGTTCCCTCTTTCCAATCGTATCAACCTTTGTTTAGATGCCAGCATAGAATAAGGCGGCGGGGATGAGTGGGGGAGTGGATCCATTGAAAACTCACATGGTTGTGTTCAGATTTAATCTCAACACAGGCTGGGTACACAGATGGGAAGAAAAACATTTACCAGGCTTGCAGCTTAACTAATGGGTAAACCTGTTGTCTGTATCTTGTCAAAGGGTGAGAAGCATTTTACCATGTGTTGGTTGAACGATCATCTGTATCCACCCAGTGTTTAAATGATTTTGCTGGTTCTTAGACAGTGACCCGTACTTTTTTCTTTTGAAAAGCTCAACAGAAGAGAACCATTCACATTTTCCTAGACAGGGCTACTTTTCAGGGGGAACGCGGTGGAACGGAGTTCCGGAACCTCTTGAAAATGGTCACATGGCTGGTGGCCCCGCCCCCTGATCTCCAGACAGAGGGGAGTTGAGATTGCCCTCCGCACCGCTCGGTGGTGCGGAGGGCAATCTCAACTCGCCTCTGTCTGGAGATCAGGGGGCGGGGCCACCAGCCATGTGACCATTTTCTCCGAGGGCCACCCACTGAGTTCCACCACCTCTTTCCCCAGAAAAAAAGCCCTGTTCCTAGAGATGGTATGGCAGTGGTGTCAAGTGAAAGAGATCACATGAAGCTGCTTTCTGTTGAATCATCCCATTTGTCCATCAGCATCAGTATCGCCTACTCTAACTGGCAGAAGCTCTCTAGGCCCTTAGGCCTTTCTCGTCACCTACTAACTGAATTGGAGATACCAGGGATGAAACTGGAGATCTTTTGTGTGGAAAGCAGAAGCCCTCACATTGAGCCACGACCTTTACCCCACATGACAGTCTCTCTCAGTTTTTGTATGACTTGATGTTTGCTTTAATAGTCCTTCCTTAACACTCACTCCAGGCTACTGAAATGTGTAGGTCACACATAACAACAAAAACAAGACTGAGAAACTTTTCAGAGGAGCAGACAGTTAAGATACTTACATGATTTTGGTATGTTTTAACCATCACAGCAGAAAAGCAAAGCAAACAGCTCAAGAGGAATTGCATATCAAGTAATGGCCTTTGCATAACACCGAATTATTGATAGTAGCATACGCTAACATGTAACAGCACAAAATAAATTTGAAAGAAAATTGCATCGTGTACTGGGTGATATTCTTTCTTCACATGCTTTAATTTAGAGGGTTGCATTTATATTTGGGCTATATTTTATATGGTTTTGATGTGGCTTTGGGTGGGTTTCAATATATTTGCATCCAGGACTTTTTTCCCCTGGGGAAATAGGTGGGACAACCATCTCCTGGGGCAACTCCTGGCAGGAGGTGGCACCCCCCTCCACTACCCACTCCCATATGCAAAGTGCATGTGTGCTCCCAGGAAGTGACATCATCGTGCACATGCACTCCCCCCCCAGCATGATTCGCTTGCCTCCCTGCCCCTTACTTCCATCACACCATTGGGGCGGTCTGGAGATGCGGGCATGCACGCCCTGCTCAGCTGATGTGCAAATTCTGTCACCATGTCATCTCATGTCTAAGCAGGGGATGCTGGCCGGCAGCCTGCTGTGATGCAGCGGCAGGGGCTGGCATGCACTGCTCAGCTGAGCCGTGGCTCTGTGCCTCAACCTGCTCCAGCAGGGGAGGCTGGCCAGGCAAGCCAGCAAGCACACTGCAGCCTGCTGGAAAGCAGCAATGGGGACTGGCAGGAAGTGGGGGTCCCAACCCACCTCCCCGATGGAGTAGAGTGGGGGGGAGGCACCCGGCATGGGGCAGCACGCCGTTCCCTCACTCTTCAGCCATGTGTGCTTCTCCCCCTCGCAGGGGCAGGCTTACCTTAATGAACATTTGCTCCAGGGGAACTGATCTCCAGATGGAAATCAGAGGGCAGGGCCACCATACACATGTGATCTATTTGGAGAGGTGCCAGAAAGCTGTTCTGGCATGTTCTGGTAGGGGGGGAAAGCCCTGTTCTATTTCAATATATTTGCATCTGTGGGCCACCCCAGGCATGGTACAAAGTGTTCAAATAATAAATATTTTTTAAGGCTGTATGGTTATTTTCTAAACAAATAAAGTCTGTTTAGTTCTGTGCAAGGGAAAAATTGCACTTGCTATTTTAAAGTATCTAATCTTCTAATACTGTGGGTTGTTTAAAAAAAATTCTCCATGGCTTAGGAAAGGTAAACTTCACACTAACAAGCATTTGGGAGAAAATATTAGTTTGTGTTGGCACAGCTTGACTTACAGGGATTATTTTATAACTTATTTAGAAAAGTGAGGAGATGCCACCTCCCAGGCAGAAAGATTTGAAGTTTGTAGTTTTGGCATGTTAAGCCAAATAAATTGTTATCATAATTCAACCTGGGCTTTCACTGAGTTAACACTGTGAGCATATTCAGGCCGTGCATTTTGCAGACCATGCAAAATTGCTTTGAAATATATGTGCTCTGTGAAAAACTGTGATGTCAGAAATTCTTGAGCATTTAATTGCTTTCCTCCCCTTCCCCCTCTGCCCTCAAACCAATATGAAGGGGGAATTACCTGTTGTTTGTTTTGGTCTGTTCCAGATTCTTGGTTGTTGAACACCCCCTCACATTCACACGCACACAGACCCATGGCAATTGTAACCATGTGCCATTAGAACACTCTTTCGAGCTGCATCATGCACAAGACTCCCTTAATAGCCCTGCTCCTTCTGTCGAACCTTTTGTTTGGAACATGGTGACTCCTGCTCTCAGCCTCTGCCCCACCCCAACCTCTTAAGTTGCCAGTGTGTGTGTGTGTGGGGGGGAGGCACGGGAAATGGCAAGCTTCAGGCGGGTGTGATGACATCAGTTCCTCAAGTGACATCATCATGCTCAGTGGCCGGCCTGCTCCCACACTTCTTTCTTAATGAACAAACCCACGTCTGTGGAGTGTCTTTTCACAGATGGCCCTCAAAAACGAGTAACCTCCAATTGAGTGTGGTTTAGTGGTTACAGTATCAGACCTATCATCAACCATAAAGCTAGCTGGGGGACTTTGGGCCAGATGCGATTGAACTGCAGAGTGATTGTGGGGATAAAATGGAGACGCAGATAAGTATGTATACCACCCAGAGTTCCTTGGAGGGAAAGATGAGAAAAAAGGTTACAGTTGTCATGGGTCATGATGATCCCAAGAGGACCCTTGCTCCAGATGGGGGGTTTGAATTGGATATGCCCTCAGAAAATGTTAGAACCCCACTGATGACGCGTTCCTATAGTGCCATCATTTCAATTAATGTGCTACTGTGGTGGATAGCATTAAACTTTATAGCTTTGAAATTCACAATGAGATTATATATTGATTACTCGGGGCTGTTATTAAATTTCAGCCAAACACCCTCTGACAATGTTTTAACAAATATTAATCACAAGGACTTTGATCAAACTGTAAAAGATGTGTCAGCATATCCGTTTTAGATGTAAAGAAGGCAAAAAATGTCTGAAGCATTTAACATATATAGCTGTTGGGGAAGTAGTTTGAAATCTCGTCTGGTTGGGGATGAGTTTTGCTAGTAAAAATTGAACGTGCATTTATAAAAATGTATAGTCTGTTAAATAGAGAAACCTGAGCCCAGGAGGACTTGCGCTGTTCAGTCCTGTATATGTTTTGAAGCCTTCCTTGCGTTCTTCACAGCAGCTTGGTTTAAGTTTTGAAGCTGGCCTCCATTAGGTTCCTAGCTTCCTTCTGTATCAATACCATTTCTTATCAGTACTTTGGTCAAAGTATTTTTGGGAGTTGGTAAATTTTTATGGGTTAGTATGAGGGAGTGTTGTGAAGTAAAGCTAAATTAAACAGTACTGGTGGGACAGAAAGAGAGGAGAGTACAGTAGGGCCCTGGGGAAAGGTGAGGGTGAAAACTAGAGAGGTAGATAGGAGGGGGACTGTTGTAGCTTTCCTCCCACCTGTGCAGAGGAGGCGCAGTTGGTGTTGCTGCCATCCAAGGTCTTATTTGCTGAAACAGCTGCAGGATGCCACCCCCACCGGTGCCCGAGGCATAGAGTTGCCAGGTCACAGAATCCCAAAATCCCAGAGCTGGAGGGGGCCATACAGACCATCAGGTCCAACCCCCTGCCCAATGCAGGATGAGCCTAAAGCATCCCTGACAAAGATTCATCCAGCCTCTTCTTGAAAACTGCCAGTGAAGGAGAGCTCACTACCTCCCTAGGCAGCTGATTCCACCTTTGAACTACTCTGACCGTGAAAAAGTTTTTCCTAATATCCAGCCGGTACCTTTCTGCATGTAATTTAAGCCCGTTGCTTCATATCCTATCCTCTGCTGCCAACTGTAACAGCTCCTTGCCCTCCTACAAATGACAGCCTTTCAGATATTTAAAGAGAGCAATCATGTCCCCCCTCAATCTTCTCTTCTCCAAACTAAGCATTCCCAAGGCCCTCAGCCTTTCCTTGTAGGGCTCAGTCTCCAGAATCCCGATCATTCTCATCGCTCTCCTCTGCACCCTCTCGATTTTGTCCACATCCTTTTTGAAGTGAGGCCTCCAGAACTGCACACAATACTCCAGGTGTGGCCTGACCCCAAGAGAGGGTCTATGACCTCCTGCAATTCCAATGCAATGGACCTTTTGATACAACCCAAGACTGATTTTGCCTTTTTTGCCACTGTATCACACTGACTGCTTATATTTAGTTTACAGTCCACTCTTACCCCAAGATCTCTTTCGCATACACTACTACCCAGAAGAGTACCCCCCATCCTGTATTTGTGCTCCACATTTTTATGGCCCAGATGTAATACTGTGCACTTATCTATGTTGAATTGCATCTTGTTCACAACTGTCCAGCTCTCCAGAGTATTCAGGAGAAGTGTTTGCCACTCCTCCCAATTTGGTATCATCAGCAAATTCAATGAGGAGTCCATTTACTCCTTCATCCAGATTATTGATAAAAATATTGAAAGGTACCAGGCCTAAAACCAAGCCCTGCGGCACCCCACTAGACACCTCCCTCCAATCTGATGAAACACCATTGACCAGCACTCTTTGGGTGCGGTCCTCTAAACAGTTCCCTATCCACCGAACTGTCCTATAGTCCAGTCCACAGTCTTCCAGTTTACCCATTAGAATGTCATGGGGAACCTTATCAAAAGCTTTACTGAAATCCAGGTAAATCACATCGACAGAGTTCCCACGATCCAATAAGCTTTCAGTAAGGTCCCTCCAGGTTGGAGGCAGGAGACCTGTCACTCACCTTTTTAGATGTTTTCACTACCAGGCTGTGCAGTGACATCACTTCTAGGAAGTGATGTCATCATGCAGGCCATGTGTTGCCTTGGGAACGTTCCTGCATTCTGCAGCAGTCCAATTTCAGACTGTTTGGTGCCGAAATCAGCCTGCTGTGGAGTGTGGGAGCACTGCCAAGGCAGCACAACAGGACCTGGACTGGTCCTGCGCTCCACAATGGGCTGATAGTCAAAAGAGAAGAGGGGCAGATGTCAGCCCATGTATGGCCGCCCTACCCCACCACCCAACAAGGTGTGCAAAGAAGGTAGTATCAAGCTACCTGCCTCTTCCTCCTGACTCTTTAATGAGGGTGGGGGTGGCAGAATGGCCTAATTCACTGCATCCAATTTCCTTGCAAATTCACTTATCAGAAGCTTGCAAAGGATGGGGTCCCCCCCGCCAACTCCTCCAGTTTTCAATTAGAAAATGTCTGTTGGTAGTTTGTGGACTTCATTGAGAAAATTGATACTCTTCCCCCAGTTCGGGATGAACATTCATCAAGATATTTTGTGTCTCTTTAATTGGGTACCAATTCAGAGAAGCTTGACTGTCTACAAGTCTCATGAAGTAATTTTCAAAAAGGCAGCTGAGAATAAGTTACCGCAGGGGGAAAAGTCTCTTCGTAATTATTGTCATGAGAACAAAATATCGTAACGTTCATGCTTCATGTATTCCATGAAAGATGATAATAAACCATACTCCTTTGACCTTATTAATGTTCTGTAATTTGATTTGGTGGAGATTTGCATTTGCTGCCTCCTCTTCTTCTCAGCCTACAGTAACCTGGAATGACGAGGAGGACCTGATTGTCAATCTTAACCCAGCAGAATACTGAAAAGGTCACAGATATCTGACATGATAATTCTAATACTTTGGTCTCCCATCAAAGATGGTGGTGAAATGGCACAGCATCAAATCCATTGTAACAACTGGGGTGTGTGTGTGTGTGGAGGGTAGGGATCAGCGCTTCACTTGAAATGTGGAACACAAAATATTTTGCAAAGTAGATTTGTTTTTGCTATATTGCTACACACCTCTTCCTTTTAGGTACAAATTTTAAAAGAAAATCAACAGCAACTTGTGAAAAATGTCCACAGTTACAACTCAAAGTAAAGCCATTAAGTCCTGATTTATTGCTTCTCACAATTGTTGGGGGAATTTGGAGTAGAGTCCCATAAGAAGAGGAAAAAACAAACACACACACACACACACCAGACTTCTTTGCTCTTATAGACTGAATGACCTATAGGTAGTACCGACAGGTAGTTTCCAAAGCAAAGAAGTTACCTGTATATTACACCCTCTGACCCAGAAATCTTTCCTCCCTCCTCTCAAATGGGTGTTTAGGCTCAATTGTTTGTAATTAAATCCTTTTTAAAATGATTTCATATCATGTTCTGCAGTCAGGTTTATGGGCTGAGCAAGTCTTTTGTGCCAAATTAAAAGAGAACCTTTCCCTTGGATATTCTTGTCTTGCTAGATGATGAACAACAAATATTTTCCTTCCTGCTAATGGCACATCATACAGTCTCCGTATCCAAAGTACATTGTGTTAGTTATCCGGAGCCTAACATTAAAAGGAAGGGCTCAAATAAACTCAGTATTGCCACCCCAGGCGTGGAACATGGCAATAGTAAAATGGCCATTGTAGCACATGGCCATTTTATATTCAAGGAAGATTGTTTTAATTAAGCAAGGTCTAGGCTTCTATGATGTTACTCCTTAGCATTTTTTGTTGCAAGGATATTCAAATTTTTATCAGAGAAACCTTTCAGCTTTGAAACCTTTCAGCTTCATATTTAATGCACTGCAGCTGTGGATTGTGCAGAGAACAAATGCAGCATTCACGGATTGGAATTTATTTTAGCATGTTCTATACCTCTTAGGAAAACACATGAATAAATGCATAGGACTATTTTGGTGGTAACTCATGAGATACCTTCAAAAGGAAAGAAGGAAGGGTGGGGGGAATATGTGAAGAGAAAGGCTTTGCTTAACCGGCTTGCACTTTTATTGATGACTCTGCAACCTAAATAAAATGTGCTTTTAATTCATGTAGCCAAACGTACTTGAACAACATACAATTTCTGCCATGGGGTAATTCTTCAAAGCACAGTTACAAGAGGAAACCCATTCCTAAGATTAAAATGGTGTTGGCAGCCATTTAGAATCAAAGCCCAGGTAGCTTATTCATAACTCTTACTTGGAAGGGTTTTTTATTAGCCATTCTTCTTTACCTTCAAATGACAGAGCCCAAGTCTATTTTCCCCTTTCCTTCAGGAAATAGTTATATTTTAAAATAACAGCTTTTTTCTTAGGGAGTTTGCAAACTGAGGCCCAATTGCAATCTTGGTCTCAGAACCGCATTTGGGAAAGCAGAAGCATGTCCTATGTGCTTCCCACCCCCTTTCTTCCATGATTCACTTTAATCACAATACCATCTGTATCAATGCCAACTATGGTTCAGAATAGCAATGACTGCCCTAGATGTCAAACCAGAAGTGAATCTGAAAACCAAGCTGCATTCAGATGTGACATCCAACCCAAAGAAGGGTTTGCATGTGCATGGGCCTGGCTTGTTGTCTTGCTTGTTCATCAATCCTCTTTCCTATGTCTGTGACAAACAACAAATACAGACATGTGGATTAATCAGAGTTTGTACTCCCAACATTTTACAATTCCAGTTACTGGAGGGAAAACTAAACTGGTCACTCGTGAGTGTCCTTTCTGACATCACAGGCAATTGGAGTTGGTTTTAAACAAGGATTTTGCTTGATGTGATGTCTGAACACTAATAGACAGAAGAAAGGACTGCTCTGTTTTTTTTAACATACTGACAAACCTTTGCCCCATTTCACCACGAAGCTGAAGTTGGTTCCCAGTTCCTTATTCACAAAGACAAAGAAAAATATTGTGGGGAAATTGAAAAGCTCTGAACCCCAAAATGAAGTTTGCAGGGGCACATACTATATACCTCCAGATTCAGCAGACTCAGGTCTCAAAGTGGAGCTATACTGGGTAATCCTACCAAACCCAGATCTTGAGTTAACAGCTTCAAAATAGGGTGCCCCCAGAACAATTCAATAAGAAGGGGCAGCAGCTGCAGTGGAAAAAATTTTTGGGTCACCCCAAATCACACAGCCCTGAACTCCAGGGACTGCCCCCTGCAAGAGGGCATGTGCTGGTTCTGATCCAACCTCTACTTCTGGAGCTGAGGCCTCCTATTTCACCTTTCTCCCAGAACCTTGTGTAAGCCTGTACTGGAAAAAGGGTTTGGGGCCTGGGAACTAGGCCTGATTAATAGACTGCAGATAGATAGACGAGACTAGAAGATAACTAAGCTGTCCCTAGAGTTGTTTAATTTGCATGTTTAGCAAAGGCCCATAGGGCATGTATATAAAAAAGAGGTCCCCATGACTAGGAGGGGTGGTATAATACAGGACTAGGAAAGACTGGACGGGGTCAAAGGAGAGAACTGAAGGTGCTGCTTTTTGAAAGGCAACGCTTGTTTCCAAGCTTTGGCGCTAAGAAGATCGTGTAGGTGATCCCTTCTCCTTGGGAGAAGTGCAGTAACTGATAAGAGCTGAAGCAGTAAGGAGGAGCAAAGCGCCGGCATTGCTGACGGCCGAACTCGTTGACTCTTCGACACCAGCACCCTAGCACAGAGCTGCCCCCCTTCCCCTTGCTAGGAGAAAAGGGGAACTGCTTCTAGGGCAACAAGCATGCTCCAGGATTCAGGCAGCATCTTCACAAACAGAGTCATCTTGTGGCAAGGCCTTTTGCATATTTCGGATGCTGTTCCAGGCATAGCCTCCTGCCAAATCCACAGAACTGTCGGCATACTTTACCAAGGGATTGTGAGTAGGACTTTGTGCTGGGGTCACTGGTTACTGATCCAGTATTGATAACTTGGGGAATGTTTCATAGTTGTGTTTAAATAAATTGCATTTATATTTTGAATTGGTAAACATTGAACCTGGTCCTCTTGACTCTGGAGGTTACACTTGTATTAGACATTGCTGTGAATAAGGACCTGGGAAATATAAGAGCCCTCTGCACCCCCAAATAATCTTTGGATCACCCCAAATAACACACCTCTGAACTCCAGAGACTGTCCCCTACAAGAAGACATGTGCTGGTTCTGATCCAGTTTCTACTTCTGGAGCTGAGGCCTCCTCTTTCACCTTTCTCACAGAACCTTGCATTAGACATTGCTGTGAATAAGGAACTGGGAAATGTAAGAGGCTTCTGCACCCCCAAATAATGTTTAGATCACCCCATATCACACAGTCCTGAAGTCCAGAGACTGTCCCCTCTAAGAGGACATGTGTTGGTTCTGATTCTGTCTCTACTTCTGGAACTGTGGCCTACTATTTCACCTTTCTCCCAGAACCTTGCATTAGACATTGCTGTGAATAAGGAAGTGAGAGACTTCTGCACTCCCTAATAATGTTTAGATCACCTTAAATCACGCAGCCCTGAAGTGCAGAGACTGTCCCCTACAAGAGGACATGTGCTGGTTCTGATCCAGTCTCTGCTTCCGGAGCTGAGGCCTCCCATTTGGCCTTCCTCCCAGAACCTTCTATCAGACATTGCTGTGAATAAAGAACCGGGGAAAATAAAAGCCCTCTGCGTAGGGTTACTAGCTCTAAGTAGGAAAATTCCTAGAGATTTGGGAAGTGAAGCCTGGAGAAAACCGGGTTTAGGGAGGGAAAGGACCTCAGCATGGTATAATTCCATAGAGTCCACTCTCCAAAGAAGCCATTTTCTCCAGCTGAACTAATCTCTGTGGCCTGGAGATCAGTTGAAATTCTGGGAGATCTCCAGCCACCACTTGAAGGCTAACAACCAAAGCAATAATCCCTGCAACAACACTATACCCGCTATCAATCAATGTTCTTCATACAAATGCAAATGCAACAGTGTAACTACTTATGTTTATCATACACAAGCCCCTAGTCCCGGGCAAAAAACCTCAATACAATGTTACAATGTTTCAATGTTTGCAAATTTACATGACCGCTTCTCTCGCTTGGTCTTCAGCTGGTGTGGAACAACCCCAAGGGTCTCTACTTAAAGAGGCAGTCGTTTCTCTCATTAGTCAAAAACTGAAAGTACTTAAAGGTACAGGCTCCCTTTATGCACTTGAAGGAAGAAACCCTTTCACAAAAAGCATGAGTAGTCTATCAAGGCATTCAGCCCCTCATTTCCGATACTGTCTAGTTCAAAAATCCAGAAAGCCTCCCTCCTGAGCAATTCTTTATTAAAGTATTTCGACCGATCCACCTGAATAACCTGCAGAACCGAGAATCTGAATTGTCTTTCATTAGTATGTCGATCCAGAAAGTGCTGTGTGAATGGAGCCTCTAGACATCTGTTTCTTATCCTAGAAATACGCTCCTGGATCCGAACCTTGACTGACCTATTCGTGCTCCCTATGTAAATCATGGGGCAGCTACATTCAATAATATAAACCACCCCCACAGTACTACTGGTCGAGAAGTGGTCCAGGTGGATTATTCTATCGGATGAAGCAATTCTAAAGACAGATCCTGTGGCAGCCAGATCACAAATGTTACAATTCCCACATTGGAAATGCCCCCTAGGTCTCTGTTCATGTGCACCCACAGGATGGAATCTAGAGTGCACTACTCTATCTTTTAAATTAGAGGTACGGCGGTATCCTACCGAGGGTAGATCCTTGCAGCCTGGTATATGGCTCACCAGCTGCCAGTGTGTTCTAATAATTCTGCTGATATCCTTAGCAAGATGGGTATAATCTATAGCCCATCTCACAGTGTCCTGCCTATTCTGGATTGTTTCCCGGAAGAGATCCCCTCTCTCCTTGCCTGCCGCTCTCTGTACTGCTTTATCAATGACCTATTCCGGGTATCCCTGTTTGGTGAAATCCCTACTAAGTAGATCTCCCTCCCTGTTGTAGTCCCCCATATTAGTAGAGTTCCTTTTTAGTCTCAAATATTGGCCATATGGCAAATTATGTCTCAAGTGATATGGGTGGTGAGAATGGAAATGTAGATACGAGTTACGGTCTGTCAACTTTTTAAAGGGACAGATACCAATACTATCTGACTCAGTCCTATAAGTGACTATATCCAGGAAGTTAATGCATGTGGAACTATGTTGCCACTTGAAGCGGATGTTGGGATTAACCCCATTCATCCATTCTGTGAACTGGTGTACAGTATTATGATCATAATAGATGCAATAAATGTCATCAATATATCTTTTAAACAGTCCCATGCTCGAATGAAAAGGATTAAATTCAGGTCTCAAGATGATGTTATCTCTCTAATCTAGCCATAAACAAACTGGCAATAGAAGGGGCAGCTGAGCACCCCATCACCACCCCCTTTACCTGGTAGAAAAACTCATTCTGAAAGTGAAAATAATTTTTCTCTATGACTATATCCAAAAGAGATAGAACAAACATGATGAAATCTCTACTGTGCTCACTACTGAGCCCCTACCTTTAAGTACTTTCAGTTTTTGACTAATGAGAGAAACGACTGCCTCTTTAAGTAGACACCCTTGGAGTTGTTCCACACCAGCTGAAGACCAAGTGAAAGAAGCGGTTGTGAGATTGATGTGCTGTGTATTAGTGAGTGGAATGCTGTAGGGGGATGTAACATATACTGTAGAAATAATTTGGATGGTATTGTACATATTGATGTTTATTTTACAGAAGAACATAAGTTTCCCGTGAAAAAGACGTGTGCCGAAACAGGAGAGTATCCGGAGTCCTGTTGGGAAATTCTGGAGGGGATTTACCTGTGTTAGAGTCTATGGGATTCCCCAGTTTACAAGTTCTTCGGTTTTTGAAATTCAACGTTGGGCTGAAGACGAGCCATGTATGGACTAACTTACAGTGGTTACCCCACTAAGAAAGAACTGCACTATAAGGGGTTTCCCTGAGGAAATGAGACTATAAATTGTTTTCCCTAAGATATTGGGACATAACAGATTGTTATTTGTGAATAACCTCCTGTATGTTTATGTATATTAAGTTAGGTACTCCGTTCTGTAAATTTGCAAACATTGAAACATTGTATTGAGGTTTTTTGCCCGAGACTAGGGGCTTGTGTATGATAAACATAAGTAGTTACACTGTTGTATTTGCATTTGTATGAAGAACATTGATTGATAGTGGGTATAGTGTTGTTGCAGGGATTATTGCTTTGGTTGTTATTCTCTACCTGTAACTGCCCTTTGTATTGCTACCACTTGGAGGCGGGCAACCCTACCTCTGTGCCTCAAAACAATCTTTGGATCACCCCAACTCACACAGACCCCAACTCCAGAGACTAGCCTCTGCAAGAGGACATGTGCTGGTTCTGATACAATCTCTACTTCTCGAGCTGAGGACTACTATTTCAGCTTTCTCCCAGAACCTTGTATTAGACATTGCAGTGAATAAGGAACTGGGAAACATAAGAGGCTTCTGCACCCCCAATGATGTTTGGATCACTCCAGATCACACAGCCCTGAACTCCAGAGTCTGTCCCCTGCAAGAGGACATGTGCTGCTGCTGATCCAGTCTCTGGTTCCGGAGTTGAGGCCTCCTATTTGGACTGTCTCCAAGAACCTTGTTTCAGAACAGCTGTGAATAAGGAACTGGGGAAAATAAATGTCCTCTGCACCCCAAAACAATCTTTGGATCACCCCAAATCACATAGCACTGAACTCCAGAGACTGACTCCTGTAAGAGAACATGTGCTGGTGCGGATCCAGTCTCTGATTCTGGAGTTAAGCCCTCCTATTTGGACTGCCTCCCAGAACCTTCAGTTAGACATTGCTGTGAGTAAGGAACTGGGGAAAATAAAAGCCCTCTGAGCCCCAAAACATGCGCTGAGGCAGAACTGCACCATCTGCTCATAAACAATGGCTTAATGGCTGTCTCTGGTGGAGATAAAGTCAAACTGTCTTTGAGGTGGGACAATGATGTAGGAATGTTTGATTGTGCCTTCCTGTGAGGAACTACAGGTGTAAAAACATTATCAGATCATAGACTCAAATGAATCATAGAATCATAGAGTTGGACGGGGCCATACAGACCATCTAGTCCAACCTCCTGCCCAGTGCAGGATCAGCCTAAAGCATCTCTGACAAGTATTCATCCAGCCTCTTCTTGAAAACTGCCAGTGAAGGGGAGCTCACCACCTCCCTAGGCAGCTGATTCCACTTTTGAACTACTCTGACCGTGAAAAGGTTTTGCCTAATATCCAGCCGGTACCTTTGTGCATGCAATTTAAGCCCATTGCTTCGGGTCCTACCCTCTGCTGCCAACTGGAACAGCTCCTTGCCCTCCTCCAAATGACAGCCTTTCAAATATTTAAAGAGAGCAATCATGTCCCCTCTCAACCTCCTCTTCTCCAAACTAAACATTCCCAAGGCCCTCAGCCTTTCCTTGTAGGGCTCAGTCTCCAGACCCCTGATCATTCTCATCGCTCTCCTCTGCACCCTCTCGATTTTGGCCACATCCTTTTTGAAGTGAGGCCTCCAGAACTGCACACAGTACTCCAGGTGCGGCCTGACCAAGGCAGCATAGAGAGGGGCTATGACCTCCTGCGATTTCGACACTATGGCCCCTTTGATACAACCCAGGACTGAATTAGCCTTTTTTGCCACCGCATCACACTGACTGCTCATATTCAGTTTACTGTCCACTCTTACCCCAAGATCCCTTTCACATATACTACTGCCCAGAAGTGTATCCCCCATCCAGTATTTGTGCTTCCCATTTTTTGTGGCCCAGATGTAATACTGTGCACTTGTCTTTGTTGAATTGCATCCTATTCACAGCTGCCCACTTCTCCAGAGTATTCATGTCTAATTGAATTTTAATTCTATCTTCTTGGGTGTTTGCTACTCCTCCCAATTTGGTATCATCAGCAAATTTAATGAGCAGCCCTTCCACTCCTTCATCCAGATCATTGAGAAAAATATTGAAAAGTACCGGGCCCAAAACCGAGCCCTGCGGTTTGTCTAATGTCTAATGCAGATCACCGATGTTGTCTGGATGGGTGAGGCTATAGTAGGAAAGGGGGTAGAGATAGATTTCAAAAGGTGTGTGAATGAATTCATTCAAGTTCTTCTGGGGGCCTCCATTGTTCTATGTTTATGCATAAGTGCGTGGTGTGGAGCTCAGTTAGTCTGACCTCTCTGCTAATATCTCATGTCTACCAAAGCAGCTAGTCTGTGTTTTAAACACATAAGAGGGGCTTATGATATTGCCATATTCATAAGCCTTCTTAACATCAGGAGAGCAAACATGACCACTTATAATCAGACACTCAATTGGATAAGTTAATACTCTAATCCAGGCTCCAAATCTAAGGAGGCCTTAGACCAGGACTGTTTTGAGACAGAAGCTGTTCCCAATAGAAGCTACAGGGATGCCGCCCAAATAGGATGTCATAGTACCAGAACCAAAGTTTAGATCAGCAACTCCACATGCCATCTTGTAGGGCAGAGTCTCTGGAGTGCAGAGCTATGTGATTTGGGGTGATCCAAAGATTGTTTTTGGGCACAGGGGGCCTTTATTTTCCCCAGTTCCTTATTCACAGCAATGTCTAATAGATGGTTCTGAGAGGCAGTCCAAATAGGTGGCCTCAACTCCGGAACCAGAGAGTAGATCAGAACCAGCACATGTCCTCTTGTAGGGGACAGTCTCTGGAGTTCAGGGCTGTGTGATGTGGGGTGAGCCAAAGATTATTTGGGGGTGCAGAAGCCTCTTACAGTTCCCAGTTCCTTATTCACAGCAATGTCTAATGAAAGGGTTCTGTGAGAAAGGTGAAAGAGGAGGCCTCAGCTCCAGAAGTAGAGACTGGATCAGAACCAGCACATGTCCTCTTGTAGGGGACAGTCTCTAGAGTTCAGGGCTGTGTGATTTGGGGTGATCCAAAGTTTTTTTCTGCTGTAGCTGCCGCCCCTTTCTTATTTAATTGTTCTGGGGGCACCCAGTTTTGAAGCTGTCAACTCAAGATCTGGGTTTTGTAGGATGACCCAGTATAGGTCCACTTAGAGGACTTCATTTTGGGTTTCAGAGGTTTTCAATTTCCCCACAATATTTGTCTTTGTCTTTGCAAATAAGGAACTAGGAACTGCGAATAAAGAACTGGGAACCAACTTCAGCTTCGTGTGCAACGGACATATATAGATAGTTATGTGACCCCTTTCGATGCCGAGAGGGAAAGAGAAGCTCTTCCAGAACAGAATACACAATGCAATGTATAAAACTAGAATCCAAGGGAACAGATATAGGAGGGGAGGATATAAAGAAAAATACAAAGGCAGTAAAACAAGAGTTTTAAGTCTGAAGTCGACACTTTGGAGGATGTGTCTGTGATATATACATTTGTTTAGCCAGCACTCTTGGAAATACAAGTGCTCTGCAGGTCAAAGTGGGTTAGCTATGTGGATTTCTGGTGGATGGTTTCCCAGTACTTTTAAATCAGCACACTTGGCACGATAAATGTTAATGACTGCGGTCTACTCTGCTCCAAGGAAGCACCTTTTCCCATATTGGATGTGTGCTCTGCCTTTCTCTCTCTCTCCATATATATATATATATTGAAGGCTCATTTCCAAGGCATCTTTATGTGTTGCCATAAAGCACCATTTTCCAGACATTCTTTGGCAGTTAGAGGCAGTTCTTTACACACTTTGGCCTTCATCTCTCTCCATACATCTCAGCTCTGCCTCATTTTTATACCCAAAATATACCTCTAACCCACACAGAGCAGCAGTTATCTCAATTTTATTGTTATACATAATTTACATTTGAAAGGTGGGATCCAGGAAGCTGAGGCTGTGGAAAAGGCTGTCTATGCTAAATAAGTTAACTCTTTTTTTTCACCCCCTCCACTGTGACACTGTGTGAATTGCTTACTCTTAAGATTGTGGGGCTTCGGCAGATTGAGAAGCTGTCTGTCTGATGTAGTGACTCATGTTTGGTGCATGTATACTCTGAATGCTTTCCAAATGTACTTATTTTTTCATGGATGCATTCATATCCATACCTATTTTCTCCTGGAAGCATGGGGACTTTTAGTTGAAAGGTGACATATAAACTAGATTTCTATTGTAACTTAAAACTAATTGTAACACAAAGACACAATGACCTCAGAGTCAGCACGAGGGCGCGGGGGGCGCTAAGGCTGGAGAGATCCAGATTGGAATCTCCGTTCTGTGTGAACCTTCTTGAAAGTCTTTGGTCCAGTCTGTCTCTCCACATAACTTATCTTACAGGGTTGCTTTGAGAGTACGACAGAGAAGAGGAGAACCACTTAATCCACTCTGAGCACTTGAAGTAGGGTCTCCAGCCCCAGCTGGTAGTGCAGCAGGAGAATTTGAAGGGTGGGGATAAGGTATCCAGCATTGCGCCAATGTACAGTGTGATTTTGGGTGCAAAACCTCAAGTAATGTCCTAGGATTTACTTCAAACTCTATTGTTAGTTTTGGGTGAATTCTAGATCGCTGCCCCAACAAGATGATGTTCCAGGTTTATGCATGAAATGACGTTGTTCATCAACATGCTATTGAATCATTTCTCCATTTTTCTTTCATGTTAAGTGGTGGTGGGAATGGTGGGCTCAGGCTGGAGGATGTCCTGCCTGCCCACCCCCCACCTTGAAGAAAAGGTGGGACTTAAAACAAAAATGATAAATAGGCTTGAACTTTGAGACCTCAAGCTGCAGAGCTGTACAATTCCTAAAGTTTTGGTATTAAGGGATTTTTTAATTAAATTTGCTTTGCAGACATAAATGTATGCACGTTTTGATTTGGGAAGAGTGCACAGGGGAAGAAGGAAACTGTTTCACTCCCTGTTATTGTGCATGAATAGGTTTCCCCTGTCCCTTTCCTTTATGGTTTTGTGAGTTCATTTAGCCCTGTGTAATGCTTATTCTTGAACTCCTGCTTAACTAGAAACATTTCTGGAACTTATTCTGGAGTTGGAGCACACAGATTTTGCTGCAAAGTGCAATTAGCTGAGTCCCTTAGCATTCATTCACCCTTGCTATTATCAAAAACATGATGAAATAGTGTGTTGGCTTGGATAATCTCTGTTCAATTCTCCTCTTGCTCAGGAAGCTCACTAGGTAGGGCTGGGCCCATAACTCTTAGCATCTTACCTCACAGGGTTGTTGCAAAGACAGATTGGAAGAGAGGAGAATCATGTTCTTCTCCTTAGGAGGGGTGGGCTAAAGAGGTAGATACTGATAAAACATTGTGGAAAAGAAAGCAATCTTGGTGCATGGTTGCATCAAAATTCTTTCTGTGTGGTGTTTTACCAATTCATGTACATTGGTGAAACAATAGGAAGGAAGGAAGGAAGGAAGGAAGGAAGGAAGGAAGGAAGGAAGGAAGGAAGGAAGGGAGGAAGGAAGGAAAGAAGGAAGGAAGGACAGACGGATGGATGGACGGATGGATGGATGGATGGATGGATGGACAGACGGACCTGTTCACGAACATGCTCGTGGTTAGATATTTGTGGGGGCCAGCAGGCTCTTCTCCAGCCATCATCCAAGTTTTGTCAAGATCCCTACTGCACCACTCCCAGAAACCTGACCTGAGCAGGCACCAGGAAAGGTACCAATAATAAATAATAGTTTGGCCTAGAGCCTGGCAGCAGCCCTGGAACCTGAAGGGGTAGATTCCTATCCCACCACACACAAAGAAAAGCTCCAATGGACTCTATCAAAATGCCAACAGCAGCTGTCTCTCCCTCTCCACTGTCTGCAAAGCCAGAGATGGGAGCCCCCCTCCTCCCTGGTCTTTGCTGCCTTGTAACAAATTTGGAGCTCCACACTTGAAAGGAAGACCTGCCTATCAAACTAAATTGGGCTTAGATTGTGGTTTCCAGGGCAACAGCTGGAGTTCAGACAAAGGTCAGACAATCCCTGCCTAAGTTGCCATGGGAATTGATTGCAGGTGCCAGACTGTCTGGCTTGATGAACAGCAATGAACGAGGCTTGCAACGACCACCTTTTCGTTTAGAATGGGGTCTCACGAACAGCTAGTTCGCAAACAGCAGATTGGGGTGTTTGTGGCTTTTTTTGTTTGTATTGCTGTTCATGCCCATCTCTACTTAACACCCACTCAGAGTGGTTTACAAAGTATGCCATTATTATCCCCACAACAATACACCCTGTGAGGTGGGTGGGGCTGAGAGAGCTAAAAGCTGTGACTGAGCCAAGGTCACCCAGCTGGCTTCAAGAGTGTGTGTGTGTGTGTGTGTGTGTGTGTGTGTGTGTGTGTGTGTTGAGGGGAGTTTGACTCACATGAAGCTGTCTTGTACTGAGACAGGTCACAGTTATCTCAACTTCAGTCTTGTCTCTTCTGGCTAGCCAGCTTAAGGTCTTCCACATAACCTACTGGGAGTACCTAGGATGGAATTGGAAATGTTTGTATGCAAAGCGAATGCTCTGCCACTGAGCCATGCCCCCTCTAAAGAACAGAAGAAAGGTCCCCAATACTGCCCATGTTGCCTCTGGAATTAAAATCTGGTTTTAGAAGTATAGAAGAATAGCAAGGAAATTAATCACAATAGTATATGCAGGCTGTTTCTCTGCCTCTCCTCCAGTACTTTGTGGAAGGTTATATTAGACATCCACGTTTAATATTCTGCTGCCCTCATTTGCACTCTCTGCATTTTCCGATTGCTGCTTTCAACCCCCAAACCTCGTACATACAAATAGGCATTTTAAAAAGTGTACCCTTTTTGGTGCTTTAGGCAAATGGTAAATACTTGCTATTTATTTTCACCCCCAGGAAGGTCACGCAGCCATATATAGAGGATACAGTTATTGCTGAGGAACAAGAAAAAAGTAAAAATAAATAAATAAAATCATTTGTTTTGGAAAAAATAGTGAGAATTGAATCTTGAAGAAGAGGGAAAAGGAGGAGGAGGAGGAGGAGGAGGAGGAGGAAAGGTATACGTCTCTCCCACTCTGCTGATTCAGCCTGATTGGTCTGTAAATGAACAAACTCCCTTAGCACAAGAACTGTCATTGTCTCAACGAAACTTTGCGATAAGACATGAAATGAGAAAACATCACCACAAAACCAACCTTTTAAAGAAACTGTTTGCTCCAAGTGCTTTTGCCAACAGTGAGTCTTCCTCTGCTTCAGCACCTCTCCACCATCTGCTACAGTTCCCTAGAATGATGGTTGCAAGCCATCCACCCCCTCCTGCCGTCCCTGCCCCTGCTCACCTGGCCTGTAAGCGGAAGGCATCTGGGGGGAGAAACGTGCACACACACACACTCCCATGCTCCCCTCGCCACGCTGGAATTTTCCAGTGTGACAGGGGAACAACAGGTTGCACTAAAGCGCAGTTAACTAACAATTGCCTCCAAACTGGTGTTTAGAGGTGATTTTTAACTTTCTACACTTCAGCATGACTTGTAGCTCCCCTATTGTTCTGGAAAATCCCCCACCCCCAGCCCCTGCCTCCACTTTGGCCCCCAAGAGATCTGGCATCACTACCTAGAATAGACCAGGTTTTAAGAGTCTCAACCCTGAAATACTGGTAGCCAGACCCAGACTCCTTTAGTTTCTGTCTACGATGATAGATGGTAGAATAAGGAGCTGTTCTCTGCTGAACTTCTTTGTCACTCCTGCAGGTGGTCATAGGGAAGCATTACTGTTATGATCCAAGAAACACAGGTGCCAATTTTGTTAATGCCAGTTGTCTTTGAGTCTCTCTGCATGAGCCCTCTTACACAAGGACACTCAAGTGAAGGGAGATGCTAGACGGCTCCGTGAGTTTCACCTCTCTAGATCCAGCAGGGATTGCTCCTCAGAGGTTTTATTTTATCTTCAGCTCCTGGAAAGGGAGGTGAAATGGACAGAGCCTTCTGGAAGGCAATGAAATAAACCCTCTGAGGAGTGATTTCTGCTGCTCTAGAGAGGTTAGATGACACTTCCTAGCTAACACTGCATCTCCCTTCACTTGAGCGTCCTCATGTAAGAGGTCTTGTGTGGAGAATCTCTTCTATCTGGGCCTTTCCAGCTTCCAGCATCAGTCTGAGCAACTCGTTATCTAGGTTCAAACAGAACCCTCTGCACTTTCTTGCTTGCCTCCAGACTCCCTCACAGAACAAAGCATTAAAATGTCTTCCATCCAATCTTAATTTTCCTAAATATGTCTATGGGGCGTTGACTAGCTTATCTAGAGGATAAGACCCTTTCTGTTGCCTCTCCTAGTTCAGCACTATTGTGTTGAGATTGATTTGTGAATGAGTGGGGAGCTAAGTGTGGCACCCACATTCTCTTTTCGGGCTTTAAAAAGCATTACTAGTATACTAGAAGCACGGCTCTTTCAGTTACAGCACCATTGCTCAGGAACCCATGTCTCTTCAGCAGCACAAGCAAACATGGAGGCCAGACAATGAAGGTGTGGAAGAAACTTGGCCTGAATCCCATTCTCACAGGTTCCAGGCTCCTTTTCCTAACTGAACCATAGTGACTGGAGAAGACAGTGTCAGGTTCTGACTGTGTTTAAGCCAAAGAGACTCCATTTTAATCCTGGGTATATATTAAGTGTTTTCTTTACAGGTGGCAAGCCTTCCGCTGGAAGCTTACAGAGAGGAGAAGAATGTTATGTCTACATATATCTGCTTTTCGGACACCCTTGGGAAGCTTTCACTTTCTCACCCTCGGGCCGATTGTTTTGAGAACTGAGGGGGAGGATGGGGCTTGCAGGGAACTGCTATTCTGTACCACTGCTTTTGCCTGTCATTCGTAACAATTTCCAAGCTCAGCCAAGATCCTTGTATCTTGGAATGTGGACTTATAATGGTTGTTTATCTTCAGTAAAGCCTTTTGAAATCGATGGACTTTTGTCTCATTTCAAGGGGTAGCCCGGGTTGCAACTTTTAGCAAGCCACAGTCTGACATTTTGTTATGAATCACCTCTGTTCCAATGCCTTGGCCGGAGGAGATAGATACCAAGGCCGAGCCCGACAGGGACCCTTTGTTTGATCCATATGTCTCCAGCACGGGAGGAGTGGAACCTACTACAACAAATCAACCCGTTCCAGGGGGAACGGAGTCTGGTCCTGCTACAGTGTATCCCCTCGTACCCGACAGAGCTGGCACCCAGGACGTCCGGAGGGACTTGGGAGTTCGACCACGGGCGGCAGCGGAACCCCTGATATCTTTGCCTACACCGAAGCAGTGGGGCTCCAGGCCTAGAGAAACGAGGGAGAGGAGAGCGAGTACGATGTTCTCCAGGTTGCTCATTGACATGAGACGGACGGTCGGTTCGTCAATGGAGGAAGGACCTAGCATTATTTGGGAGCTTCCCAAACAGTCCCGAACACCAATCGAGGCGCGGGCCAGCAACCAACCATGGTATATGTGGAATAAAGAGTCCGATCAACTGGAAGAATGGGACCCCAGGGGTACAGAGAATACCCAGGATTGGGAGACCACCCGCCGCGACTTGATGAGCTGGGATTATGCTGAAGTTGCTACGTGGACGGGGCAGTACGAATCAAGTAATCAAAGTTGGCAGCAACTACAGAGCCGAACTCTAGCTGTCGATGCGGGGATCTCGGCGGTAACGGGACTAGCGAAAGGAATTCTCGCTGGAATATCGGAGGAAGGTGAAACTACTGGGGCCACTGGAATGGGAGAGATTTGACGGTCCCGTGCTACCACCTCCTCTGAGGACTATGTGGATACAGTACAATTCCCAACTGAGATGCCCCAGGAGTTACCATATGAAGATATAGATACCTCAGTGCCAATTCACGTACAAAGACTGGAAGATAGAACTGGCACTATGGAGGAGAGCTTGGCCCACGCAGTGCACTTGCTATCGGTGCTAGTTATGGAGGGAATAGGTGAGGGGCCGCGACAAGAAGCTGGAGAGCATCCTAGGGTCTCGATAGGTCGAGGCGTAGCAGCCCTTCAACAGCTAGCGCCTATCCCGAGGGGCCCACCAGTGTTAACGCCGGCACAAGGTCAGGTCCCTCCGTTGAACTGGGAAACGCCGGTCTTACCAGAGGATGATCAACAGGGACCGGTGACACCACCGCCTGACCCTCCACAAGGTCCACCAGACATGTTACCAGAGGATCTCCCACAGGGGCCTCCTCAAGATGATAATCATCACCTGCCAGGACCCCCGAGAGACGGGAACCAAGAGAGACCGCAAGAGCAGCCCCCTCTTCAACCTCAAGAGCAACCTCTTCAACCACGAGAGCCACTGCTTCAACCCTAAGAGCAGCCTCCGAGACTCCCGCCACCGCGGGAACAACCGCCTCGTCATCCCCTTCCAAGAGGTCCAGCACCACAACCTTTTTGCCCGCAGCAAGTACCTCAGGGTCCCCCGCAACCGAGACCGCAGGGTCCCCCGCAGCCGAGACTGCAGGGTTCCCCGCAGCCGAGACGTCAACAACCACCAGTACAACCTATTCCGCGGCAACCTGATGCACAGCCCAGATCGAGGCCAGTGCCTGTACAGTACTACCCATTACCAGCTCCAGCCCCAGTCGCGAGACCTCAGGAGTTACCGATGGTGTGGGTAAAGTTGGAAGCTACGTTTGACGGAGATCCTTCAAAACTAGGATTTTTCTTAGTACAAGCACTTCAGTTTTTCAATCATTGGGGACATTTGTTCAAAGACAAAGCTAGTTAAATCAAACACTTACGATCCCGGCGGCAAGGAAAAGCGGCAGAATGGTATGTAACTTTGTATGAATTGGGGGGCCCGGAGCTAGACACCTTACAAGGCTTAGTAGCGGCTCTCCGTGCCCAATATGAAGACCCGTTAGAAGAAGATAGAGCCCGAATGGAATTGCAAACCATTAGGCAAGGCAATCTGTCGGCCAGGGACTATGTAACTAAATTCCGACAGCTAGCCGCCAAATGCCCGAGATGTGAGGAGTCTACAAAAATAATCTTGTTTAAACAAGGCATGAATCCCAAATTGTTGGATCGGGCTCTTATGCAAGACAATCCCCCAACACTATTGGGTTGGATTCAATTGGCATGTGAAGTAGAAAACCGGATGCAAGAAGTACGGCTTGTGGAACAACAACAAGCAACAGGGTACCGAAGAACTTCGATAATCGTTAGAGGGGGGAGAGAAGCAGGATACGCGGCTAGAGGAGCGCGAGAAGCTAGATGGCGACAAGGACTGTGCTTACATTGTGGCCAAAGCGGTCATTACGCAGCACAATGTCCACTCAGGCCTGTGCAATGAGCTCCGGTCCAGCCAGCACGTACAACCTGTACCACCCTTCCTCTGCCGTACTGCCCAACGCCAGCTCCTCGGACTACTAGAGGGTGCAGCGCAACCCGAAGGAATCCTCCAGAGAAACGATTAGAACTGGAGGAAGTTATGGAATTTGATTCAACCGCTCTAATCAGAGAAGGACCCGAGAGCCCAAGTTCAGGAAACGAGATGGATCTGTCGTAAAAGGACCCAAATGGCAGATCAAAAAACAGTCTGTTCCCATAGTGGAAAGACCACGAGGGTCCATATTATTCATGCCAGTTACGTTAGTTAATCCCGAGAGAAAAACTCATATTCGTGTACAAGCACTTATCGATTCTGGGTGCTCCAGAGACATTATTGCACCCGCTCTGGTTAATGGATTAGTACTCCCAATGAAAGAACTGGAAACTCTGGTTATTTTTGAACAAATGGACGGCTCCAATATGAACCCAGTCACCATGGAAACAATTCCTGTGATCACAGGAATGGGACAGCATTGGGAGACGAGATCCTTTGTGATTAGCTCTACAGCCAAATACCCTCTGATTTAGGGCAGCAGGTGGTTGTGGGACCACAACCCAGACATTGATTGGCCGGCCGGGAGCATTACTTTTCGGCAAGACAACTGTAGAGATCGCCATTGGAATCAAAATTGGGGTACCGATCCTACCCTAATGGAACAAGCCCTTCTAACCCAAGAGGAAATCAATCAAATACCCAAAGAATACCGAGCCTATCTACAAGCTTTCACAGAAGAAGAAGCTAACACCTTACCTCCCCATAGGAGGACCGATTGCACAGTGGAAATTCTTCCAGGGGCCACCTTACCCAAGGGCAAGTTGTATCCAATGAGCCCCCTAGAAAGAGAGGAACTACGCAAATTTATTGACACCAATTTGGAAAGGGGATTTATCCGACCGGCTAATAGTCCTCATGCTGCCCCAGTACTATTTGTTAAAAAGAAAGATGGAGGCTTAAGACTATGTACTGACTTCAGAGGACTCAATGCAGTCTCCTCCACAAATGCTTATCCAATACCCCTCATCAGAGATTTACTTAACGTCGTGGCTCAAGGTAAGATCTTTACAGAATTGGACTTAAAAGATGCTTACTTCCACGTTCACATAAGAGAGGGGGATGAATGGAAAACCACGTTCAATACGCCTTTAGGGCAGTATGAATATTTAGTCATGCCTTTTGGCCTGGCTGGAACCCCTTCGGTTTTCATGTCCATGATCAATGAAGTATTACATGAATTTTTATATAAAGGGGTGGTCATTTATCTGGATGATGTGTTAATTTATTCTGAAACAGAAAAAGAACGTGTACAATTGGTACAACAAGTATTAACCACCCTCATGTGCAACAAGTTGCCCATTAAATTGTCCAAATGTGAATTTCACAAGTCTGAACTCAGTTATTTAGGATACTGCATTTCAAAAAATGGGCTAAAAATGGATCCAAGCAAAGTTAAAGCAGTACAAGACTGGCAAACCCCTACAACCCGTAAAGAACTACAATCCTTTCTGGGGTTTGCCAATTTCTATCGAGAATTCATACAGAATTTTGCCCAAATAACTCTCCCCCTCACAGAACTGCTTAAGACAAAAAACAAAGGGGAGCAAGCCAAAAAACCAACCTCCAAGCTAATATGGACACCACAATGCCAATTAGCTTTTAATCTTTTAAAACAGCAATTTATATCCGAGCCGGTGCTGCAACACCCCGATGAAAATCGCCCATTTATTGTGCAGGCAGACGCCAGCGATACGGCAATAGGAGGTGTGCTCCTGCAAAGGGGGGAAGATAATAGCCTTAAACCTTGTGCTTATCTCTCTCGCAAATTTTCGGAATCAGAGAGAAATTGGAATGTCTGGGAAAAGGAAGCGTTTGCAGTCAAGGCAGCGCTCTCCTCTTGGAGACATTGGCTAGAAGGGGCCCGTCATCCTTTTGAAGTTTGGACGGATCACAAAAACCTAGAAGCATTACGTAGCCCTAGGAGATTGAATGCAAAACAGTTAAGATGGGCAGAATATTTCTCCAAATTTAATTTCACCCTCAAATTTTTGCCCGGCAAAGCAAATTTCCTAGCGGATGCCCCAACTCAAAAGCGAGAGGGAGGAAACAGTAGACACAGTATTCTCGCCAACGCAATTAGGAGGTGTGGTCACAACGCGCAGCCGTGCAGCACAACCTCCCCACCCAGATCAGGGGTGGAGACAAAAACTAAAAGACGAAGTGGAAAAGGAGGGGGACAATATGCCCAAAGAAAAACTAACTCAATCGGCCCAAGGGGAATGGCTTTGGGGTGATTGTTTCTATGTACCCGCTAGCTTAAGAAAAGAAGTATTGCAACGTTGTCATGATGCCCCAACTGCTGGCCATTATGGGTATTTGAAAACCCTTCACCTATTACAGAGACAATTTTGGTGGCCAGGCTTATGCAAAGATGTCTCCCAGTATGTGGCTTCCTGCCCAATTTGTCTCAGCGCCAAAACGCGAAAAGGAAAGCCTCCAGGACTATTACAACCCCTTGAAACCCCAAGCAGACCTTGGGAAATTATTTCTATGGACTTTATCACTGATCTTCCCCCCTCCAAGAACCACACATGTATACTGGTCATAGTGGATCTATTTTCAAAACAAGCCCACTTCATTCCTTGTACCACTATACCTTCAGCAAAAAGATTAGCGGACATTTTTATGAAACATATTGTAAAACTCCATTCTTTTCCATCGAAAGTGATATCTGACTGCGGCGTACAGTTCGTTGCCAACTTCTGGCGGGACTTCCTCCAACTTATGGGCGTGGAACAAGGCTTGGGCTCCGCCCACCATCCACAAACCGACGGACAATCGGAAAAAACTAATCAAATATTAGAACAATTCCTCCGATGTTATATTAATTTTCAACAAGACAATTGGACTGATCTGTTACCTTTGGCGGAATTTTCCTACAACAACAGTGTGCATGCCTCTACTGGAGAAACGCCCTTCAAAGTAGTTTATGGCTATGACTTTAGACCCTATCCTTTTGAAGCTCTTCCCCCTCCAATAGCTCCCAAAGATGTTTTAGAATGGTGGGGGGAAACTGCGCAGCAATGGACTCTAATTCAAGTACATCTTGACAAAGCCAAACAGGATTATAAAAAATACGCCGATTGCCATCGTGTGGCCGAATGAGAATTACATCCAGGAGATCTTGTTTATCTTTCAACAAAGAACTTAAGAGTAGCTCAATCAAGCCGTAAATTGACTCTAAAATTTTTGGGGCCTTTTCCTGTTCGCAAGGTGATCAACAAAGTTACTGTAGCACTTGACCTACCAAAAAATTTACGTCAAGTCCATCCTACGTTCCACATCAGTTTGCTGAAAAAGGTCCCCCCTGCAAATCAATGGCGCACCACCACTCCATCAATACCTACTTTAATTGATGACCAAATCCACTATGAAGTGCAAGAAGTTTTGGACTCTAAAATTAGACACAATAAATTGTTTTACCTCATTAGGTGGAAGGATTTTGACTCTGGGCATGATGAGTGGGTGGAGTCTGTTCATATTCGAGCCCCTAAATTGTTGAAAGCATTTCACACTCTATATCCTCTTAAACCTGGGGGAGGAACATTTTAGAGGGAGCAGAATGTCAGGTTCTGACTGTGTTTAAGCCAAAGAGACTCCATTTTAATCCTGGGTATATATTAAGTGTTTTCTTTACAGGTGGCAAGCCTTCCGCTGGAAGCTTACAGAGAGGAGAAGAATGTTATGTCTACATATATCTGCTTTTCGGACACCCTTGGGAAGCTTTCACTTTCTCACCCTCGGGCCGATTGTTTTGAGAACTGAGGGGGAGGATGGGGCCTGCAGGGAACTGCTATTCTGTACCTTTGCTTTTGCCTGTCATTCGTAACAATTTCCAAGCTCAGCCAAGATCCTTGTATCTTGGAATGTGGACTTATAATGGTTGTTTATCTTCAGTAAAGCCTTTTGAAATGGACTTTTGTCTCATTGCAAGGGGTAGCCTGGGTTGCAACTTTTAGCAAGCCACAGTCTGACAGACAGTATGAGAAATTCTGGTCCACATATGTAGGCTCCTATGCAAATGGGGTATTCAGCTACCATCCACATATTGCCAGAGGGGCTGCTGCAGACAGTGTGATCTCAGTTCCCTCACTCCATGATACAAAATGTCTGCATACGGCTAGAATATATTATTTTTGTCAGCAGTTGTTTTGACTTACTAAGATGATATGTTGTACTACCTCTCCATCCCATCCCACCCTTTCCTCTTGCATTTTTAATACTGTAAAAAGAGGTTTTCTTAATATTCATGCTTCGAAGAAAAGTTGTGCAGAATGGATTTAGGGGCTTTTGTTAATGCACAAGAGAAGAAGCATATTATTTGCATAGATAGTGTGCGTCTTTGCGTAATTGGAAATCTCCTGGGCACGCATTCTTTAAATAGTGCATAGAGAATATGTGAAACTTAATTGAATTAGACTGTAAACTAGAATACGCTGAGCCAGGCTATGGTGGATGTTCCTCTAATTGTCCAGGGAATACCAAGAGAACAAGAAATTTAAACGGGTTTTTTTTTTTGTTTTTTTACAAGGGAGCAAAAAGAGCTAAGAAATAGCTTTGGAAGAAACATGGACCCTGCAAGTTGTGCTTGGAATATTGAGTTTGCAATCTCTGGCAGACAAAATTATCATTTCTTGGGCACTGAGGTTTAAAACTGCCAGGTGACCAGTAATGAACTTATACATTTCTTAAAGAATAACTGGATGGATGATTCTAAGCATATGACCAGCCGCCAGTATTTTTCTCAGCATCTTTGAAAATGGGCACCTCCAAGTATTTTAATTGCTAGGATTAGGGATATGGCTGTGATGTCTAAATTAACCATGTTGGTGAAGAGAGATGGTAACTGGTGTCATTGTGATCACTGTTTGTATAGAAGTTGATCACCTCACTGGAAGGTAATTTCTGACAGGGGAGTCCAGTTCATTGCCAACTTCTGGCGGGAGCTACTGAAAGTAGCCGGAATTGAACAAGAGACCGAGACTGATGGGCAAACAGAGATAACTAACCAGGTGTTAGAACAGTTCCTCAGATGCTACATCAATTATCAACAGGATAATTGGACTGATTTCTTGGTTTTTGCCGAATATTCTTATGACAATTCAATGCATAGTTCTACAGGTGACTCTCCATTTATGGTAGCCCAAGGCTACAAGGGCACAGCAATGCCCTTTGCTCAAACCCCAAAATCTCAGCAACCAGGAGATCTGGGGGAGTGGTGGACTAAGCTAACGACCCAATGGGGGGGGGGGTCATCAAAAAGACTTTGGAGAAAGCCAAGGAGAACTATAAAAAGTTTGCTGACAGGAAACACTCTGTGCCACGGAAATTGCATGCAGGAGATCTTCTCCACCAAACACTTGTGGGGGGAGCAACCTAGTAAGAAACCTGGATGGAAATGTTGGGGGCCATTCCCAGTGAAGAAATTAATAAATGAAGTGACTGTAGAGGTGGACTTAACAAAGAACTTAAAAAATGTTCACCCAGTATTTCAGTTTAGCCTCTTTTTCAAGCTTCCCCCCCACCCCCCCGACAAATGGCATTCGGAGTGTGGAGCTCCCTGCCCCATCCTGGTGGATGGACAAGTGCACCATGAAATAGAAGACATCCTGGACTCTAAACTAAAGCATGGAAATTTTTTTTACTTGGTTCCTTGGAAATATTTTGCTGAGAGTCACAGAGAATGGGGTAGAGACTTCAAACATGAATGCTCCAAGGCTTATACACAAATTTTATAGACTCTGCCCTGACAAACCTGGCTCAATGTAAGGGGGGGCAGTCTTGGGGGAGGTAGTATGTCATGTATGCCAGCATACTTGCCAATATTGTGTTATGAATTTTGTGCTGATAACAGTTTGCTAAGGTATAAATCATCTGAGAGTGTGTAAACTGCTAACTTACAATGCACTGAGCCAGTGGGGCTGTCTGTTATCTATTGAAAGTATTTACTTTCACTTTTGTAGCAAGTGTCCTTGGAAGGAAGCTGTGGGCAGCGAGCAATGTGTCTTTTCTCAGAGACTGCAATGATTTCATTCTGTACTCTGTCTAACCTAATCAGTTCCCATGTAACAATTTGGGGGTTTTGCGCCAGAATGTGAACGGACTCAAAGGGCGGGAAGTTTCCTTATAATTAGTAGCGTCTGGGGCTCATTTTGAGGGGGAATGCACAGGAACACAGTTCTGGTAGTTCCCCATAGAGGTCACATGTCAGGTGGCCCTGCCCACCTGACTCGCAGCCATTTTGGGCCCATTTCGGTGTGGATTGGGGCCAAAATGGCCCAGATTGGGCCTCTGATGGGTGGTGGATCACTCTCCCACTCAGCAGCGGCCTGGTCCTGACCATTTTGGGCCCCCTTTTGCCATTTTGGGCTCAATTTCAGCCCTGAATGGCCAGGATTGGGTCCAAAACAGCCAGGATAGGTGATGTCAGGGGGTGTGGCATATGCAAATCAGTTATGCTAATGACACACTTCTGGTGGTCAGGGGGCATGGCATATGCTAATGAGTTATCCTAATGAGTTATGCTAATGAGTTCCTCCAGCTCTTTTTCTATGAAATGACCCCCTGGTAGCGTCCATTTTTGAATAGTAACTTCTGCCAATTGCTACCTTTGTGAATGAATGGCTACCTTTCTCATTTATTTTTTACTAATTAGAATTATAACATATTCTTCAACATCGGTCTGTCTGTGTGTGTTCCTCGTCAGAACTTGGGGCATTATCCATGGCTCCCCTCTTTTTTAAGAAGCTAAGATCATAGGTCCCAAGTGCTCCTTGTCTCTTTTACATCTTCACAACCATCCTGTAATGTAGGTTTGGCTGAGTAAGAGTAATTGACTGATGTCACTCAATGGGTTTCATGGCAAACTAGAATTTGAACCCAGGTCTTTTTGGTCAGAGTCTAGATCTCTAACCTCCATACAACAGTGGCTCATGTTTGTGTTTCACTTGAATCCAGCCCTCCTGGCTGGCAGACAAAGGCTGCTGTGGCCGGGGGCCGCTATTGCCCTCACAGAGGGGGAAAGAGGCGTCCCTCTCTCATTCCCAGCATACAGGTTTATTGGGGGAAGGGGGGAGGAGCTGAGTCTTTATAAGTCGGCTCCGCCTCCTGGGCCCGGCAGTCAGCTTCTCGGGCTCAGCCCACCCAGCCTCTCTATAACAGTGCAGGTTATTTGGTTGCTGGTTGTCAGAGCCAGGTAGGAATTTTTTCTCCTTTCCTCTCATTGGCTTTTGGGGAGAGGTGTTTTTTGCCTATCTTGCACTGTGTACATGGGTTGTGGCAATTGGCTTTGGTGGAGCTGTAATTAGGTTTGTTATTGGCAGGATAGAGTTCGGAAAAGGGAGCGGGCTGGTCAGCATCCTTGGCATATTCCCATTAGGGGGACTGGGGTCTATCAGGATCGGCTGGTGGGCTTCATGGTGACCAGCTGAGAGGGCAGACTGCCGCTGGGACCCCCTGCACAAGTCCTTCCCTTGGGCTTCATGGCAAAGTGGTTGGAGCGTTAAGGGGGGAACCTTTTGCCTGGCTGGCCGGGTTGTAGCCATGCAGATGGATGGCTCGCACCCACGGCAGTGGGGCTCGCCCACACAAGTCAAGGCATACCATAGTTACATCCCTTGCCATATTGTGACCTGTACCACAGTTAGATCCCTTGCCATATTGACAGTTGTTTGTTAAATTAAAAGTGGCCCTTTAATACCCAAAGCCTTGTGTCCACCTCTTTGTTCCTGATGGGGGGGGGGGCAGTATGACTGGCCTGAAGAAAACTATTCACTGTAATGAAATTGAGGTAGACTGGTGGCAGTGTAATGAAGTAAAATGTCCACATTGGCTCATTCTTACTGGTCTCATCTGAAGCTGATCCACATGGTGTTTGTGAAGGTCAGCTTCCTTTCTGGCTTGGGGTATGTGAGCCTTTCTTTGGGTCAGCCAACCTGGCTGAGCCCCTGGACATTCTTTTAGGGCAGCTGTCCAAATTAATTCACAGTGAGAAAGAACTGAAATATATTTTGTCTTTTAGGTGATGCAAAATTCTGTACAGGCTCTTAAATCTAGAAAGTGTGTTTGATATTCTTGCAAAATTTTGTATTTAGAGAGGAAAGAATAATGGAACGTGGAGCGGGGGGGATTGTGGTGGTCTTTCTAAAAAAATTCCTCAGTTTTACAGGCTGACAGTTTCTTAAAGCTTTTGTACTTTGATGTTTTAATCTCATGTATTTTGATAGCACTTGATATTCCTAACTGGTGGGTTTGATAAATTTTTAATAAGGAAGATGAAGATGATAAGAAGTTGCAAGGGTGGGGGGGCTGCATTCCTCACCTTGGACTTCAGCCTTCAGGTTTAATTTTTACTTCTTGCACTGTGAGTATTCCTTGGAGAAAGATGTGTGAGATCAAATTGTGCAAGCTGGCACTCTTCCACATTAAAGAAAAGAGGGAGAATTGCTCCCTGCCTCCCACACCGTATGGAGGCTGCTTCCTGAAATATCAATTTTATTGCTGCCTGTGTAATATAGAGACTTGGGCAGCAAAATTGAATTTTTTAAAAAGAAGTAATATAAATATACATTTTATACTTCTTGTGAGAACTCATAATCTGTGAGGTAAAGTTTTGTTGTCATTCCAACTTAAGTAAAATAGCACACACATCAAAGTGTGATAGAATGCATTTTAAAAGAATATATATATTTCTTCCAGTAAAGTTGTTTTGTGGGGGGTGGGGGTGGCAGGGGAAATAGTTTTACTAAAGTAATAAAGCAGTAGAAAAATTATACTGAGATAGGCAGTTTGGAGCCACAATTTAATTTAATTTATTTAATTTGTAGTGTTATAAATATTTTATTTAAATTCTAATGGAAGGCTTGAGAAGCAGAGTTTTTTTTTAAAAAAAAATTGCAGTTCTGTCTGGCTGGGTATCATGATATTCTTCCTCCTCCTTATTCATTTTAACACACAAATAAATCTCAGTTAATATATATTTTATTAAACTGAATAGGAATACTGTGGTCAATAACAGGAATGCCTATAGTTTGTTCAAAAGTAAGCTGTTAGTTCAATAGCTAGTACTTCCACATGGAGAACTCCAAAAGGAGAGCTGTTGCCGTCATAGACCTCGCAGTGCTCATATGTATAAGCGTCCATGTCAGAGCACCAATTCTTGCTCAAAAGTATCTCAAAGTTACCATTGGCCGAATGCAAACCTCACGGTGGGACTGTGTATTCCCCAAGGGTGATATGGAGCCACCAGTGTGCTCCACTGACCCTTCTTGTGCATGTCCCTCTATATCAAACTGACCATGTCTTTCTCAATAAGTTTTAGCATTGCTTAAACTGTCCTAACCTCAAAACACTGTTTGTTTAAAAGCAATTGTAGAATATCAGTGATAAGTAGGATCCAAAATAGTGGCACAGCAAGTATGGTGTACTGGTTACAGTGTCGGACTAGGATTTGGGAGACCCAGGTTTGAGTCCCCACTTTCTGCTGTGGAAGCTCACTGGGTGACCTTGGGCCAGTCACAATCTGTCTCACAGGGTGTTGGTTGCAAGAAAATTGAGGAGACAACAATGTTCTAAGCCACTTTGAATCCCCATTGGGGAGGAAGGCAGAGTATAGCAAACTGATGCATGCAATGCTGATCCAACTTGCTTCAGCTACTGTGTTAGAATTTCTTCCCCAACCACAGTGTCCGGCAACGCCGTCCTTCTGTCCACCCCCACCACCAGCCCTGCAGCAGCAGACACCATCTTCAGGGCCTGCAGCACATCCTCTGGCAGTGCCTCAGTTGCAGGAGCCTTTACAGGCCTCCAGGCCTCTCTCACCCTTAGGCCAGTTGCAGCCGACACCCAGGCACAGCTCTGGGGAACAGCCTGCAGCCACTCAGCAGACTCACCCGTCTCCTGCAGTTCTGGATTGTGGTCACCCTTCCCTGTGGGACTCTCTGCCTACATTCCTAAGAAGGCTCCACTGCAGCTCTCACCCAGACGCTTTTCTATGAACATTACAAAAACACGGACAAACAACTGTTACCTTGTATAACTGTTACCTTGTATTTATTATATATTTATTACTTTGTATGAAATTGTATTTATTGTGGACACTTTGCACTTTTGCACACTTTGCACTAATATATTGTTACAAAAATCCAAAATTTCTTTGACTGTATATTCCCGGTATTGTTTCTTGTATCAGCACCAGCCAGGCAGGTGCAGGCCCCAAGATGCCAAGGGAGCCACTGGGGAGGGTTCAGAAGCAGCAGGGGCGAGCCAGGCAGAGAGCAGACCAAATGCCCCACCCTAGGCGGGGATGGAGTGGGTGGGGCCAGGAGACTGCAGAGTCTACCTAGCCCTCCTATCCAATAGGCTGGGCTCAGGGCCAGTCAGGGAGACTGGGTGGAGATTGGCAGCAGAGCCAGGGAGGTGGGGCAAGGGGAGGCCTTTAAATTCAGGTTCCTGTGAAGGCTGAGGAGGATTTTATAGGGAGAGACAGCTGAGGCATGCTGTCACTCCCAGGGAAGGAGAAGGAACAAGGTGGTGCAAGCCCCTTCCCTGCCCATCTGAGGACACCTGCCTGGAGAGCTGGTAGGATGGCAGGCCGTCAGGTGGGGATGCCAATGAGGGAGGAGCCTCACCCACAATTTAGAATTGACCAGATTTCTCACTGCATCTGTTTCAAGCCAACCATTCCATTTTCAATGTTGCTTCTCCTTTGTGTTAGCCAGAACCATAATTCTTGGTTTTGTGCATTTTTTTTGTTTCTGTGCATTGATTTTTTTTTTATATAAAAGTAAGCATTTTCAACTGTTGGTTCATCAATAAATCAGTGCTATACTTTGTGCATAGTAAACCTATAAATTATCTACATTGTATATATAATGTTGCATAAATTGGGCATGAATTTTGTCTAAAAATGCTTTAAACAGGGCAAGGAACAACCGATTCCAGCAACAGAAAATTGGCAGAACAAAATGGCCCACAACAATGACAACCATACAGAAACAAAAGGGGTGTGTGTGTGTCTTTGTCCAGTCCTCCTCTCTGTGAAAAATCTTGCTCAGACAAAAATTTTTTGGGGGGGGGTGACACTAACAGGATCAGACACAACCTCCCATCACCAGCATAGAGAGACATTTGACCTCAACCCTTTCCTTCATTTCTGGAAGGAGCCTCCACCGCCTACGGCAGTGTAAGAGTATCTCTAGTCCCACATCAGGGAGAAAGGTGGAAACGGTGTCATGTAATGGGGCCTGGCGTGGAGAGGAAATTTATTTATTTATTTATTTATTTATTTATTTATTTATTTATTTATTTATTTATTTATTCAATTTATATACCGCCCATCCCAGGGGCTCTGGGCGGTGAGGACACAGGATGCAGAGGACACAGGATGGTTTCTAGTACCTTGTATCCTGCCCTAAGGGGCTCTGGCAGTTTAAGCCGGGGCCAGATCAGACTCCCCAAGAGCGAAAACCTATCATGATTTTCTTGAAAGAGCTAAGGGTTGCCTGTACACCACACAAACTGCATTTCCTCTTAATCCAAAATGTTTCTGCATTGCTTGATTCTAAATCGCTAGGGAATGGAAGAAGTTGATACATATCCAGACACAGTAGAGATTTCTTATTGCTTGGCATGTCTAGTACTGAGCCATGAGTTTGATTCCTTGCTAAAAGCAATGCAGATCCTTAACCTCTCTGCTAAATACTCTCTACCCCAGCCCAAAAGAAAGAATGATAGAAGATTTGCTTGTCTGTCTACTGATGAATACTTCCATGTGCTGTTCAAGAACCAACATTCCTAAAATGATCTTGCCAAGAGGAGGTCCTTCATTGCCAGTAGTGGCTAGGCAAATGAAGTGTTGTAGCTGTTTCCACCAAAATCAGAAACAACAACAAAACAACGACAGCAAATTCTTTAAACAGTTCCCAAGATGATGAATTCATGTCATAAGCCATTGGTCCTCTTTCTCAACTTGCCATTAACAATATGATGGTGCTCATATGGCCCTTTAATAATAGTTCTTAAGATACTTTTACCATATGTATTGGGCAAAAATTTGTCCAATTTGTGAATTTGTCCCTGGGGTCCTCTTCATGGACATCATTGTGTTAACTGTTAAGCAGTTCAGGAGAGCAATTGTGTTCTCTCTTCTCCATTTCCCTTTGGGTATATAACAGCATAGCTGATCCAGGGGAAAAAAAACCCTTCCCAAAAAGTATGAGTTGTTAAAGGATTACTCCGTGAGCACTGGAGTCTGGGTTTCCTTTGTATACATTTTCCACCTTTTATCTTTTAGTCATCTTCCCTTTTTTGCACACTTTAAAAAATAGTCTTTAAACTGTTTGCAGCTGCACCAGCTTTCACTCCTTTCTCATTGTACAGTATATTCTTATAACAACAACAACAACAACAACATTCGATTTATATACCGCCCTTCAGGACAACTTAAGGCCCACTCAGAGTGGTTTACAAAGTATGTCATTATTATCCCCACAACAAAACACCCTGTGAGGTGGGTGGGGCTGAGAGAGCTCTGAGAAGCTGTGACTGACCCAAGGTCACCCAGCTGGCTTCAAGCGGAGGAGTGGAGAATCATACCCTGTTCTCCTGATTAGAGGCCTGCACTCTTAACCACTACACCATAGGTTGTATGTATATAAGGTAAGTCCAGGGAACCAAAGCCCCCTCTATGGCCAGTACAGCATATAGTTGCCAGCCTCCAGGGGGTGGCTGGATATCTCCTGGAATTACAATTGATTTCCAAGCCATAGAAATCAGATCCCCTGGAGAAAATGGCTGCTTTGGACTCTATGGAATTACACCCTGCTGAGGTCCCTCTTGTCCCCAAATCCTACCTTTTCCATCCTCCACCCCCCCAAATCTCCAGGAATTTCCCAGCCTGGAGCTGGCAATCCTTAACAGGCTTTATGGCCTACTCATCTTAGTCCTGTGCACAATTTCTGATCCTGAAATCACTCCCATGCATTTTTGATGGAGTTTGTGTGTTAGCAAATCTCTGCAGTAAAGCCTAGGTATAAATGATGTTTAGATATAAGCTGGGTATAAAATATACAATATAAACGCAGAATACAAACTGATCTAGTAAAATGGCATTGAAAAACCAACGAATGGAAAGAGTTGATGAAATATTGACTAACTTTAAAATATATATAGACACACAGTTGGAACTATGGTTCATCCCTAATCAAGACCACTTGATGGATTTTAGTCCATGAAAATGTCTATGTATTCCTTTTTAAAATACAGGGAATGGGCAGAAATGATTTAGGAACTTGGTTGCTGTTAAAGAACAAACTGTAAAATATTTTATTTGTTAGGAATGAGCAAGGTATTTCTCATTTCCCCAACCTACCACTTCCTTGTTTTACATACCAGTAAGATTTTATTCATCAGCAACAATGTTCTGTGTGACTTGAAGCACCTGAAAGTTAATGGTGTTTCTCTCCCTACAAATTTAGACACCACAGAAGTATAATTTTTCACAGTAGGACAGCATAACTCTCAGATATGCCCTTTATAAACAAATCATACCTCCAGTCACGTCAGTGGTGAATTCTCTTAAAGTAACATGATATTCTAGATTAGTTTACTGTCTTGCACCTATTCCTTACATTGCCTGATCCTGTTTCTTGTAAGTTGCATGAAATTCTCCCTTTGACACAATCACTTAACTTAGAATGAATGAGAATGTGCTGGGAGGAAAAAAAATTCTCCCTTCTTTTTGCCCATTCCCTTGATTTTACTTACAAGATATTCTGGGAAAGATGGTTCCTAGAACGCCCTGATGATATTCCAAAACATCCTTGGGGAGGAGGAAGTAAAGGGTGGGAGGTAAGTTTCCCTTCCCCCCAGACAACTGGCGCTACTCAATGTTTCTTCCCAGTAACTAATTCATGGTGAAAGGAAGAAAGGGGACTGGGAGGGGGTGCTCCTAGTTCCTGCTCTGTCACCTTCTCGAATTGCTCCAGGGCCGTCGTCACACGGGCCCTTATTTCGTCAGTTTTGCACTAGAAATCGTTTCTTCTGTTACTGATATTAGAACAGATTCTCCCATCTTTTGATGACTGCTTGCGCTTCCAGTCAAGTCACATTAAAAGGGAAAAGCGCAATTTGATGGTCAGTCAAAGTGCCTCTGGAAATGGGGCCCTAAAAATCCCACCCTTTAAAAAAAATTTTTTTTGCATATTTGCGCTATATCACTCTTCCATTATACCAACGTTGTGCTGGGCCAACCCAAAAGCCACCTGTGATAGGTAGCAGAGGTTTCCCACCCATGGCAGAAGAGTGCTATAGCGCTATAGTGCTATAAGGCTGACATTAAAAAAAAATTGCTTTGAGGCTTAATTGCGGGTCGTGCTGGGGCTTGTGGGAGTGTAGGGCAGGAGAATTAGTGTTAGGTGAGACAGATGATCGGAGAGAGTGAGCGTTTTGATGTTGCGAAGTGTTCATAGTTGATCCAGGACATTCACATGGAAGTGGATAAAGACAACATAAAGAGTCACAAAGCGTGAATTGGGGAGAATGATGAAATCGCAAGAGAGCCGGAATAAGGCGAGCATTCAGCGGGAGATGGTGCTAAATTTATGGCCATGTGATGACGGCCCAGGTGTTCTCAGTCAGTCCCAGAACAACCCAACCTATCTAACAGCTTATCTGCAAATTGCTCAGTTTGTCTGAGCTTTTCCATGCTGAGATTCAGGGAGCTGGCCGACTTCTAATCAGAATATATATTTTACTTAACTATTCGGTAAGGTATTTTCAGTGTTCAGCTGAATGAATGTTGCAGTCAGACCCTAACCCTGAGATTTTTGAGGTGGGAGGAGGTTTGCTTAGGTTGGGTCTGAAATCAGATACTTCTGCTCAGGCTGTGCAGCCTGTTTGTTTCCTAGTGGTCTGGCATCATTTTGAGAAATATGGGGATAAATATGAAAACAAGTATTGAAAAATCTTTGTGTAGGCTGCAAAAAGTTGGTGAACGTGGAAAATAAATTGACTGTCTCTGGAAGGGACAGAAAAAATTAGGCTCAAGAATTCAGTGATAGAGAATTTCATGAGCTGAGAACCAGAATGCTTCCTGTCATCAAGTGCCTGACAGATTTTTCTTGTTTTCTACCTGGAAGCCAGCTATGAGTGCTGAAAAGGCCAGGGATTTGGAGCATGAATGTGATTTACTTGCTGGGGGGTAGGAGGTCTCCCGCTATCAACTCCTGTTGCCTGCTGCTGCTCCAGAAGCCAGTGTGAGGAAAAAAAATTAAATCACCATCATCACAATGGCATCGTGTCACTTCCAGCGGTGGGGTGGGGTCGTGGACCCAGAAATGATGCGACTCTAAGAATCAGTGGAAACTGTATGGCTTTACCATAGTGCTTCCATCAGTTCCTAGATCCAAATGGCATCACTTCCAGGTCCCCCTTGGAAGTAACATAACACCATTGTGCGGATGGTACCTACCCTTGTCCCTGCTCCCCCGGACTTAGGGTTGCCAGCCTCCAGGTAGTGGCTGGAGATCTCCTGGAATTACAACTGGTCTCCAGGCCACAGAGAACAGTTTACCTGGAGAAAATGGCTACTTTGTGGGGTGGACTCTATGGAATTATGCTATGCCCAGGTCCTTTCCCTCCCCAAACCCCACTTTCTCCAGGTTTCTCCAGGTTTCACCCTCAAGATCTCCAGGAATTTCCCAACTTGGAGCTGGTAACCCTACCCAGACTCCTGCTAACAGCTGGGAACCCTAGTTGGGAGCTCCACAAGGACATAAAAGCCATGCAAAACTGGAGGAGAAGGAACTGTCCAAAATTCACCTCTCCTTCCTTTTGCCTCAATAATTTTTTCTGCCGGTGGAAGTTTCTTTGCAGAAACTTTTAACGTAAGGAGGTCTAGGATACTCCCCAAAGTAAATGACTTCCTCCCAGTTTTTCTGTGTGCCTTTGTTATAGGAAATGCCGCAGATCATATGATTCGGCTTGTTTCCACACACCACTGGTCTTCTGCTGACAGGTCACGCCTTGGCAACACCACATTTTCCCATTTCTGAAAAAAGAAGAGAGATGGCTCCCAGATGCAAAGGAAGATGAAAATCCTTTTCCTCTTGTATTTAATAGCAGAAGAGGCAATTTTAACAGACAATGGTGGTTCTTCTCCCTGTATGGCCAGCTGTGCCGACCAAAAGATACAGGAGCCCTGTCCTCTTTGCACATCTGGTCACTCTGGAGAGAGGATGAGAAAAATGAGTATTGTATGGTTTTAAAACAAAGGAGGTGGGTGGGCTCACATTGCAAGCTGGGATAAAAGGTTAGGCCTGAGTGTGTGGCAATGCAGAAGACTCTTGCCCTATATTCATATTAATGGCATAGAACAAGAGTTCCCAGAATAACTCGTACCGCATTTCTGTGTGTATGTGTTGAAAATGTAACATATTGTTGATTTTTTCCAAACATTAAAGTTACAGCTCTCTCAAAATATTTCCAATTTAAAATATTAATGGCACAACGCCATGTGTTTTCAAATCTGTGATAATTAGATTGTTGCCATGCTGTTAGTCAGTGGCTCTCTTTTTGGTGGTGGGGGCATGCATGGGGAGAAAGAATCCACATAGCCATTTAATATAATTATCATAATGACCACATATGGCCATTGTATCATTTGCTAATTATTTTAAATGAGTAATGCATAAACATTTTGGTAGATTATTCAGTTATTAGCAGGGATAACGCTTATGTGGAGACACAATGGAAGGGTTTTTTTTATTGTTTCTCAAGTTTGGGCACATAAAGTGAAAGGAGGGATGGGGAAAATATGAAATAATCATGCTTTTAGAAATCAGGTCTTTTTTAAAGGAACATTGCACATACCCAGTGAACAGGTCTAGTACTAAAGCATTGGAACTATGATTGTGTGCTTTAAAGCAAACTTAATAAAAATAATATTTAAAAAATGACTCCATGTCAGTCCTTGGCAGTCCCCAAGTCCCTCACAGCAAGCACTCAGGTGCATTGGTTGAAGTGACTTTTATTAGAGATCTACACAGTCCAAGTGATCTATATGAATGCATTGGCAGAAGTGACTATTCAAAAAAGGACAGTGTTAATTATAGAGAAACTTCCCACCCTTTGGGTCCGTTAACATTCTGGCATGAAACCCCCAAAGAGTTACATGGGAACTGATTAGGTTAGGCTAGACATAGTACAGAATGAAATCATCCCAGTCTCTGAGAAAAGATACATTGCTCACTGCCCGCAGCTTGCATCCAAGGACACTTGCTGTAGAAGTGAAAGTAAACACCTTCAACAGATAACAGACAACCCCCACTGGCTCAGTACTTTTCATGTTAGCAGTTTACACACTCTCAGATGATCAGTACAAAATGCAAAACACATTAATGGCGGGTATGCAGGCAGGCATACATGACACTCCATAAGTAGTAAATGGTAGCCAGATTGACAGTGTCCTGTTTTAAAAACAAATTTGGCCTTAGTCCTAACAAAGTTATATGGGACAAGTTTGATTGTTAAAATGATTTTTTTGTTTGTTTTAAAAACCAGAGGATTAAAAGAGAAATGCAAGGCCAAATATCTTTTGGGAGTTTCCGTTTTATTGACACATCCTTAGCTGGACTGTTATGGACATAAGAAAAGTCATACCATTTTTTTAATTTCTCCAGAATGCAGGAAGAGGAGAACATGAGAGGAAACCATTTGATTGTGGGTTGCCTGGAGTGATGTCTTAATGCTGCTTGCTGGCGGTGTGCAATGCTTGAGGCTCCATAAATAAGGGGATGCTCAATCTGGACCAAGAAGCCACGTCTCTTCCCGGGTGGGCTAAGCCTGGGGCATTGTGGTGCAAAGCCTTTGCTTAAAGCTACCAAACAAACTGTAATTTCATGCTGGTGAGTTTTTAAGTGTACAGATAGAACTCTTTTTTATCAGGCCAGCCTATTCCGTTCCCTAGCATGAATCTCAAGCAAAAGGCGATTCAGGTTTGCAGTCATCTTATCACTTAAATAGATCATAGATTCCATCCAGATAACAGGAGGCAAAACGCTCTATGTATGTCTTATGTATATTCAGGGCTTTTTTCTGGGAAAAGGGTGGAACTCAGTGGGTTGCCCTTGGAGAAAATGGTCACATGGCTGGTGGCCCCGCCCCCTGATCTCCAGACAGAGGGGAGTTGAGATTGCCCTAAGCTCCGCTGAGCAGCACGGAAAGCAATCTCAACTCCCCTCTGTCTGGAGATCAGGGGGCGGGGCCACCAGCCATGTGACCATTTTCAAGAGGTTCTGGAACTCCGTTCCCCCGCGTTCCCACTGAAAAAACAGTCCTGTGTATATTACGTGTGTGAAGAGTTTCAGAGGAGCTCAATGTGTCAGGCTACTGAGTAAGAGATTCCATGAATCTGTGGTGGGATCACTTTACAATGTGGATGGGGCAGATTGGTAAACCAGGTGTGCATTAAATGCTTTGGATAACACAGGGACTTTTGATTGTTCGATTGGTTCATCTCTCAGTATGAAAATTACCGAGATGAAACATGTAGGGCTCTTGAAGTTTTTAAATGGATCCCTGACAAAAGGGATGTTTATCAAATTATGAGGATACAGAAGGGGTAGAAAGTGGGAAATCTTCCCCTACCCAATAATATTAAAAACTCAAATATATCACAAACAGTTTGCTTGAGGTGAGTTTCACCCCCAGTAGGTTGCCAAGAGACAGGATTATGTGCTAACTTTGAGTTAGCCACCACAGTCAGCTTTCAGCAGTAGCAATCAGAACTTGAATACTGATATGCAGTCCAGATGCATGAGGTAGTTTACTGATTTTTGGGACCTCTGAATCATGCTTCAAACATTGCTTCATCCTCCTCTTCCTCAATCTTTATTGCATTAGCAGAAAGCCATAGCAGCAATTCAAGAGAAAATTAAATGACCGCCAAGATAAATTTTTTTAAAAAAATTCTGGACATTTCCACAGAAAAAAATTAAGATACAAAACCATCATTTAAATAAAACTTCTTATATCTGATTTAAAAACACTATACAATGACCCAGAGTAACTAATTTCTTCTGGTCTGACCTTCCTGAGAGACAAGATATAATGGTCCTCAGATATCTGCTGTGCTCAGCCTAAAATCTTGGACACTAAAATGTGACAATGGACAAATCCTCAATGGACCAATAACCGTAAGAGCACACTCTTCCACCCTATGGAATCTAATTGAAGTGGCCTTCCAATACTGCAAGTGGTAGAATATCCAGGTGTGCCTTAGTGAAAGCCTTTCTGTGCTCATAATTCATTATATTGGTCAAATATGCTAGAAGAGTCAGGGAAGAAGGAAGTAACTGCTTATTAAATAGGGTTGTTATCAAAGTGCCTTCTAGTCTGGCATCAGTTTGAGCTCTCTGGTCTAACAGTCTCTGCTTTACTAAACGTTTGGCTGCATAGAATTCAAGGGTCCTCAAGTATTCTTCTGAGAAGACAAGGCTGGCCACTAATCTCAAAACAAAACTGCACAATGAGTTGTCCTTCATCTGAGCCAGTTTGCTGCAGTAGTTAAGAGCAGTGGGACTCTAATCTAGCGAACTGGGTTTCCTCCACTTGAAGCCAGCTGGGGGATCCTTGGGTCAGTGACAGCTTCTCGGAGCTCTCTCAGCCCCACCTACCTCACAGGGTGTCTGTTGTGGGGATAATAATAACACACTTTTAAACTGCTCTGAGAGGGCGTTAAGTTGTCTTGAAGGGCGGTATATAAATTGAATGTGATTATTACCTGTTATTATCTCTCCATATGCCAGACAAAAGGCCTGGAGATGTGCAAAAGATGATTTTCTGCCAATAGTTAATGGATGCTTTATGGACCAAGGTTATTATTGAGGGTAGAGATAATTCTACTCTATTCATAGCTGAAGATGCTGAAGAAATAATAACTAATTGCAAGAAATCAGGGGCATGAGGCCCTTGGTGTTCCTCAGAGTCACGGACTGATGCTATCATAAGAAGAGGATGGCCATTTCCACGCATGTTACCAGCCACGCAAAATCACACAAAACTCCCGGAACGACGGCGTCTTCCTGGTGCACTTTCCCGTCATGACTCTGGTTTGTGGCACGAATCATACCACAAACCAGAATCATGATGGGAAATTGTGCCAGGAAGACACCGCCGTTCCAGGAGTTTTGTGCGATTTTGTGCAACCAGTAAGATGTGTGAAAATGTCCAGTGTTATTTTGTAGCGGCAGGGAAAAATCTTTTCCCACAAGGCCAGTTCTTCAGGAAAATTCAGAAAGAATTTGTGAGAAGCTTCTTAGTGTGGGGAGAGGGGGAGGTTTGATATGATGGTATTATTATGGATCTATGACATTGATTGTATTTTTCTTCACGAGTTTATGATGATTGATATTATTTAACTGTCATTTTTAATGCTAACCTTTTTATGATCTTGTGTTTTGAGCTGCTGTTTTGTGTGTTTTGATAGCTGGACTTCTCAAATAAAGATATATGCTAATGTTAATGTGCATTCAGGGTAGGCCTGCCAGGTCCCCGGGGCCAAAATCGGGGGGGGGGGGGGCGGGTTGCAGGGGGTCAAGAAGACAAACAGCATTTCTTAGAGGACCATCAGGCAATGCTACACTGGAAAGGATGATATTATAACGTCCTTGATAAAGAGTATGAAACAGGAAGAGAGCTAGCAGCCTGTTGGACGTTGGATGTTTTGGACTTATTTTAAGTACATTCCTGGATATATTAGTGTCCTAGCTGGGATGAGATGGTCCAGTGGCATCCAGCTGTTCAGCTGGATATTCTGCCTCCCGAGTACCTGCAACAGAGAAGAGAAAAGTCAATGCATAGGACATTTGTAAATTTGAATATTCATTTCCTCATACTTACCTATCTGAATTCACAGCATGACCTGCTTGGGTGATGAAGTGAAGGTTTGATAAGGGAAGCAAGATTATAGAGCAATTCTAGACACCACGGAAAACGGTTCAAGCACTAATTTACTAACACTTTAAGAGTGTATGATTACTTTTACATTTTGCATTGTCATTGTTCCATGTAATATTATATTTGTATTATTGTAAGCCAATATACTTGATGATTAATACTGATTATTTATTACTTTATATTTATTGATAATTTTGGATGTGACTGTTGATATATTGTGAAATATTCATGAGTATATTCTGTAGGATAACCACTATTGAGCACATTGTACTTTATAAATTATAAGTTTCATAAGATATCGGTTACATTGAGTGATTGATAGCCCATGGGGGACTCTTGTCCTCATTGTGCCTGGGGTGGCACCTGGGGGCTGGCCAGTGGAGTACAGACCAGGTCAGCCTGCAGAGGGCAAGTCAAGGGGGATTTTTAACATTCTAATTCTTCCTGTCAGACATAAGAAGACCCCTGTTGGATCAGGCCAAAAATCCATTTAGTGCAATATCCTGTCTCCATTTAGTGAGCCGCTAGATACCTCTTGAAAGCTCATGTCCTGTTTTTGAAAGTGATGGCCTTCTTCTATTGTTTGGTTTTTCATCACCTATACTTGGATGCACGCCACCTCTGAACATGAAGATTCCATTTAGCTATAGTAGCTTTTAGGCATTGATAGACAAACCCTGCAGTCAGACATCTCTCTAACCCAGAGCCTAATCAAACTTGAATGCAGCCATGAATGCTCTCCATGAATTGGTTTAATCCACTTATAACGCCATCTAAGGAACAATACAATCTCCAGGTATTTAATTATCCATTGCATTAATTAGTATCTCCTTTTGTCCACCCTGACTGTACTGCCAATCAATTCCATTACATTGTTTGGAGTTCTAGCTTTGTTTGAGGGGGATCTATGCAGCAATAAATAAAACAAATAAACTCAGAAGGCAATTGCAAGAAAATTTAAGTTTCTCCCAGATTAAGGTTTAAGAAAGCTTTCTGAAATGACTATCTTTCACAATCCTTTAAAATAAGGATCCTTTTTTTCTCCCTGATAAACATACTCCAAGCAGGATCTTCTTACAACTGCAATATATACAACAGTTCTACTAGATTAAACTAATTTGTCAATTATATATAAATGTTCCTGTGAAGAAGTATACTTATGCCTGTCCCTCCTCATCCAAGTATGAATACTTACTTCAGTTCCGTTTGATAATTTTAACTGGAGTAATTGTATTTTCTAGCAGATCTAACATATTCATATGGCTAAGATGATGAAAATAATCAATGAAGAATAGAAATAGTGGAGTGAAAATAAACTAGATTTACCAGCACAGTAGCTTATTGAACCGCTGTGATTAGATTGTGTTCCCTAGCACACTTGAGGGAATGTAATTCAATCTGCAGCTTGAGCAGATAACTGGATCCCATTGCCAGACTGAATGTCCTGTGTGTCTCTCAAAATGACTGTTCCCCTAAATTATACTTTATGGGATTTGTGCATCTTTAGCAAGATTCTTTCATTGCTAGCTTTCAAAAACCATGTCCCCCACCAGTATAATACCAAATACTTAGAACTTAAGCTGTTTGCTTTCCAGGAAGATTGTTGCAGTTTTTAAAACACAGAGAAATGTACAGCAAAAAATATAACTTACATAACTGGAAAATTTTGTCTAAGCCAAACTTTTCAAGTCTGTTGTGCACCTTTGGAATTCTGACACAGGTTGGTGGGTACCACCAGAAAATAGCTGCCGTAGGAGGTGGAACCAACAACAGAATGTCAGGGACTGAAGTTACACATAACTAATAGTAACTTTTCAACACAACTGTTTAAAAACATTTTCTTGCACATAAACACCTTACCTTCAGTCACTCAGTGAAGATCCTTGGGCTGTGGTAGCAGGTACCAAAGCAATTTTTAAAGATTTGCACAGCCAATTGGATCTTCAGTGGCCAATCAGAATCTCTCCACGTAAAAAGCCCCACCTGGTGCTGCCCACTTTCTGAAAACACTTAGTGGGCACCCAAAAAGGTATTGGGTACCACACAGGGACCCTGGTTCTAAATCATAGGGAGTTTTTCCTCTTAAAAGCAAGTTCCCAAAGTTCCATCATGCAAAGGAACAGAATCCAAGGGGAAGAAATGGAGCATGGTAGTACCATACTCAAACATCCCCACCCCCCACAACACTTCTTCAGCTGTGTCTGGTATCAATTATTGATTTACATTTTAGCATGAGCCATTGTATCTGAACCAACAGATTATGAATTGGGTTGTTCTCCAAACCTTGATGTTCTCAGTCCTTCTGGGGATGTGTAGGTGGGGGGTCCGTGTGGTTTGTTTCTCTAGTATTTCAGCCTTCCTTCCTCATTTTGAACATAAGAACACAAGAAAAGCCATGTTGGATCAGGCCAATGGCCCAGTCCGAACCAGGTGTCATCAGGAGGTCTGCCAGTGGGGAAGGGACACTAGAAGCCCTCCCACTGATTGCCCCCCCCCCAAACACCAAGAATAGAGAGTATCACTGCCCTAGACAAAGAGTTCCATCTATACCTTGTGGCTAATAGCCACTGATGGACCTCTGCTCCATATGTTTAGCCAATTGCCTCTTGAAGCTGTCTATGCTTGAAGCTGCCACCACCTCCTGTGGCAGTTAATTTCATGTGTTAATCACTCTTTGGGTGAAGAAGTACTTCCTTTTATCCATTCTAACCTGACTGCTCAGCAATTTCATTGAGTGCCCATGAGTTCTTGTGTTGTGATAAAGGGAGAAAAATACTTCTTTCTCTACCTTCTCTGTCCCATGCATAATCTTGTAAACCTCTATCATGTCACCCCTCAGTTGTCATTTCTCCAAGCTAAAGATCCCCAAGCCCTTTAACCTTTCTTCATAGGGGAAGTGTTCCATCCCTTTAATCATCCTAATTGCCCTTTTCTGCACTTTTTCCAGTGCTATAATATCTTTTTTGAGGTGTGGTGACCAGAATTGTACACAGTATTCCAAATAAGGCCGTACCATTGATTTATATGGGGGCAGTATGATACTAGCTGATTCGTTTTCAATTCCCTTCCTAATAATCCCCAGCACAGCGTTGGTCTTTTTTATTGCCATCACACCCTGTATCGACATTTTCAGTGAGTTATCTACCACGACTCCAAGATCTCTCTCTTGGTCAGTCTCTGCCAGTTTGGACCCCATCACTGTGTATTTATATTTGGGATTTTTGGCCCAAATGTGCATTACTTTGCACTTGACCACGTTGAACCTCATTTGCCATGTTGACGCCCACTTGCCCAGCCTCAACAGATCCCTTTGGAGTGCCTCACAATCCCTCCTGGTTCTCACCACCCTGAACAATTTAGTGTCATCCGCAAACTTAGCCACTTCACAGCTTACTCTCAACTCCAAATCATTAATGAACAAGTTAATACTTGATCCAATACTGAGCCCTGCAGCACCCCACTGCTTACCACCCCCCACTGTGAATATTGTCCATTTATACTCACTCTCTGTTTCCCCTTCATTAGCCAGATTTTGATCCACAGAGGACTTGTCCTTTTACCCCATGACTATTGAGCTTAGCAGCCTTTGATGAGGAACTTTATCAAAAGCTTTCTGGAAGTTTAGGTAGACAACATCTATTGGTTCCCTGTCAGTCTATGGAAAACAGGAGGGTGGGTGGATCATCCTGCATCAGGGCCCGATCTAATAGTTAGGGATTCATTCCGTTCCTGAACAGTTCTATCTTGACTTCTTCATGATAGGTTGGGCACTTGGTGGCGAGTTGGCGGAACTCAGCAGCATAGTCCCTCACCGGCTGGGAACCCTGCCATATGGCCCGGAGCTTCGTGCGGGCTCTCTCCCCCTCTATGGAGTCCTCATATTGGGCTCGTAACACTGCAATAAAGGCTTGTAAATCATACAACTCGGGGGCTCTGGTATCGTGAAGAGTCACGTACCATTCTGCCGCTAATCCTTCCAGCCAGGACCCCAGGTGGACAACACGGCTCTGTTCAGAAGGGAACAGGTGGCCCCACTCATTAAAGAATTGCAGCGCTTGCACTATGAAAAAGCCCAGCTTGCATGGCTCTCCGTCAAAACAGGCTTCTAGTTTCACCCATCCCATCGGGATTTCCATAGGCCTCGCTTGAGCATCCAGATAAGCATTGTCAGGAGGCGTTGGGTAGCTCTGTTCTACACGCGAGGGTGCTGGTGTTCTTCCGACCAAAGGGGTAGCGGGAGGTAGCGGGATTGGTACAGCCTGCCGCGGCCACGGCGGAGGGTCTGTGCTAGGGGCCCTCCCACCAGGGATGGTTCTCAGAAGCACTGTCGGTCGGGGCCTCGGCAGTCCCTGGTCAGGCCAGGGCCCCGGGGCTGTTATTATAGGTGGTACTTGCCAGGGCCCGACAGCTCACTTGGCACTGGAAACCTCTGGTGCCACAGGAGGAGGAATGGGCTCAGTCTCAGTGACAACAGAACGGGTGGCCACGGGCGCAACTGGCGGTGGTGGTGGCGGCGGGGCAGTTGGAGCTGCTGGGGTTGCCATCATCTGTTCCACCAGCTGTGCTGTGTGCAACAGCTCTCCCCTCAATGCCTGCACTTGGGCCTCCAGTGCGGCATAGCGGGCTTCTTCGGCCTGGGCAGCCATGACAGTTTCCTCCCCTCCGGGTGCCCCGGGGGTGGGGGCCATGACCTGGAGGATTTCCTGCTCCCAGGCACGCTGTAAGTCTCTCGCTCGCACCCACTCCTCGGCCGAGAAGTCTGGTTCTGGCGGGGCCCCTGAACTTTGAGTGGTGCCCACTACAACAAACATTTCAGAAGCATCCTGGTAGTCACTCGCTCCCGATAAACTACCTTCCTGGGGCTCTTCGCCATCTTCACCAGCTAGCTCCAGTATTTGTGCTGTGTCCAAGGAGACCGATGGGGCAGCTTGAACAGTCGCGTGCAGCCCCTGACCCAAGGGCTGTTGTAACTCATGAGCGCTGGCTGCCCATCGCTGCGCAAGGCTGGTTACTGCTAACATATTGTAGCGCATTATCTGAACTTGTTCCATGAGGACATCCAAACGATCCCCCCGGGCGACAGAGGGGGGTAGGTAGTCCTACTTTACAGCACCTCCACATAGCACCCAGCTGTCTCATCCCACCACAGATCAGGGTGGTTGCTGAGCACAGCTGTGTGAAGCGCTGCTGTAGAAGTTTGGAGTGACTCCCAAGCATAGTCCTCTCCCACTTCCCGCCCTGCCGAGGATTCAAAGATGGTGGGTAGTTGGGGGTCCAGACTGCTACTGAGTCCCGTCCCAGCAGAATAGCGAGCGAACAGAGCCCCATGTGCTGCTCCTTCTCCTCTCGTGGCCTAGGGGCCCCACTGTCTCGGGGTAGGCAGGGAAGTCCATGACAGATGTGAAGCCCCGCTCCTGGGGATCGCACCTAAGTCGGCCCATGAACCTCCACCCGGCGGTATCGGGGCCAAAGACTCCGGTGGTTGATTGGAAAGGCTCTCCACTTCCTCTCCCAGGTCGTACGACTCGATCGGTGTAAATCCGGTAGCCATCTCGCTGGAATGTAGGTTGAAGGGAGAAAGGGGTGATTCTCAGCAATATGTCAGGCTGTGGAAAACAGGATACATTGAAGCTGACTCCCCCCTTGCAGCAAAAAATCCAAGCTCTCTTGAGTCAAGGTTTTTTTATTGAGAAATCATAACTAAAGCGTATATATGACCATAGGTTACACAGAAACAGTTAAAACTCTTGCTGAGAATGATGTATGGAATGCTTGCTACAAAGTTCCAGTCCCTCCCTGTGAGCCCCCCACCCCCAGTGCCCAACCAGCTGGGCATAGTCAGTGGGAGAATAGGAAGGAACCGTCTAAAGGCCGCTGTGGCAAGCCATCCAAGATAAACACAGAGGTTGGTTGCAAATGAAGGGAAGATGGAGAGACTGTGGGCAACAGACCTGACCACATGTTTGTTTACTCCCTCAAAGAACTCTAACAGGTTCGTGAGACAAGATCGTCCCTTACAGAACCCATGTTGAGTCTTCCTCAATAGTTTTGTTCAGCAATGTGCTTACTAATTCTCTCTTTAATAACAGTTTCGTGAGACTCTGAAGCAATAGGTAAGGTGGCCAGCCGGGGCTGGGGCTGACTCATGACACCATCCCCCCTCCCAAGGCCCCCTCCACCCGAAGGTCCGGGTTTGCTAGGGTAGGTCCGATGGAATCGGCGGATGAAGCGGGGTGCGTGGAGGTTCTCGGCCGGTTCCCATGATCTATCCTCGGGTCCATAGCCCTTCCATTCCACCAGGTACTGCAGACGGCCCCGGTGCCAGCGAGAGTCTACGAGCCGTTCTACCTCGTACTCTTCCTGTCCGTCCACCAGGACCGGGGGAGGCGGTGGTACAGGTTCACGGAGGGGGTGTGGAGGTGCTACCGGGGAGAGCAGGGAGCGATGGAACACGGGGTGGATCCGGAGTGTTGGCGGGAGCTCCAATCGGTAGGCAACAGGATTGATCTGGGCGGTAATTCGGTAGGGCCCGATGAACCGGTGGTCCAATTTCTGGGAGGGCCGCTGTGACCGAATGTGCCGAGTGGAAAGCCACACCGAGTCCCCCACCTTCAAAGGGTCCCCTTCCCGCCGTCGCCGGTCCGCGGTTGCTTTGTAGGCCCGTTTGGCGCGGTCTAACTGTTCCCGCAGAACCAGGTGTAGGGCCTGCAGCTCCCGGACAAAGTCATCTGCTGACGGTACTGATGAGTTTGGCGTTGTTCTGGGAAAGTAACGTGGGTGGCGTCCGTAGGTGGCCAGGAATGGGCTCTGGCGTGTGGAGGCGTGCACTGAATTGTTATACGCAAATTCGGCCATGGCTAGGAGGTCTGCCCAATCATCCTGCTGGTAGTTTATATAGCAGCGCAGGTATTGCTCCAACGTGGCATTGGTCCGCTCCGTCTGCCCATCGGACTGTGGATGATGGGCCGAGGACAGGTGAACCTGGGTTCCGAGCAGTGTCTGGAGGGCCTTCCAGAAACGCGATGTATATTGCACCCCCCGATCTGAGACCAGGTGCCGGGGAATCCCATGGTGCCGGAACACGTTTTGGACATACTGGTATGCCAAATCTTTGGCCGTAGGCAGCGATGGGCAAGGTACGAAGTGGGCCAGCTTGGTGAATAGGTCAACAAACACCGCAATGCATGTGTGCCCTTTAGAGGGTGGCAGGTCCGTGACAAAATCCATGGAAATGGTTTCCCAGGGCCCCTCGGGTGTGGGCAGCGGTTGTAACAGTCCTGTTGGCTTCCCTGGAAGGTCTTTGGCCCGCCGGCATGTATCGCAGGACTGCACGTAGCGAAACACGTCCACCTGCATACGGGGCCACCAGAAATCCCTGGACAATAGGTGCAAGGTCTTGTATCTCCCAAAGTGACCAGCTGCTAGGGTGTCATGAGCAAGCTGCAGTGCCTCCCCTCGTAGAGCACCCGGGGGAACATAGACTCGGCCTTCATATGTAAGGAGGCCCTGCTGCAGGAGATAGCCTGGGGGGTCTGGCTGCGCGGGGTCCTGTAGTCCCTGGGTGATGCGTTGTGTCCAGGGGTCTGTGCTTTGAGCTTGCCGGATCCGATCCTGCAGGGCGTCTGGGGCATTGGTGGCTGCAAAGCACTCAGGAGCCAGAATGGTTGTGGCTGGCGGCTTCTCTCCTGCCTGCTGGCTGAATTCAGGTTTCCGGGACAGGGCATCCGCCAACTTGTTCTGTGAGCCAGGGATGTATTGGATAGTAAATTGAAAGCGGGAGAAGAACAACGCCCATCGGATTTGGCGTTGCGTTAGGTTTCGGGTGGTTTGCAGATGTTCTAGGTTACGGTGGTCTGTATATACCACCACCGGGTGCCGAGCTCCCTCCAAATGGTGCCGCCAGGTCTCAAAGGCAGCCTTGATGGCCAACAGCTCCCTCTCCCAGATAGTGTAATTCCGCTCAGCTGGAGTGAGCTGTCGAGAGTAGAAGGCACATGGTTGGGGCACCTCGTGGGAGGAGCGTTTTTGTGCTAAGACTGCTCCCAAAGCGGTGTCAGAGGCGTCAGCCTGCACGATGAACGGGAGGCTCGGATCTGGGTACACAAGGACCGGTCCAGTTGTAAACCGGGTCTTCAGGGTTTGAAAGGCCTGTTGGGCTTCCTGGGTCCATTGGAATGGCAGGCGGGGCCGTGTCAATCGGGTCAAGGGGACGGCTAGTGCAGCAAAGTCAGGGATGAACTGTCGGTAGTAGTTTGCAAACCCTAAGAAGCGCTGAACCTCTTTACGGTTTCGGGGAGCCTGCCAGGAAAGTACCGCCTCGACCTTAGTGGGATCCATCTGTACTCCTTGGTTGGACACTCGGTGTCCCAGGAACTCAACTTCTTCCCGGTCAAATTCGCATTTCTCGAGCTTGGCATACAACCCGTGCTGTCTAAGTCTCTCCAACACAGAATGCACATGCTCCCCATGCCTGGCAGGGTTGCGGGAGTAAATCAGAATGTCATCCAGGTACACGATGACATAGTGGTCGAGGAGGTCCCGGAACACGTCGTTGATGAAACGCTGGAAGACCGCTGGCGCATTGCATAGGCCAAAGGGCATTACCAGGTACTCGAACTGGCCGTAACGAGTCCCGAAAGCTGTCTTCCATTCATCCCCTGACCGTATCCGGATGAGGTTGTATGCTCCCCGCAGGTCTAGTTTAGTGAACCGAGTTGCTCCTTGGAGCCGCTCTAAGAGGTCAGGGATCAGAGGTAGTGGGTAGCGGTCTCTGACTGTAATCTGGTTAAGGGCCCAGTAATCGTTGCATAACCGCAAGTCCCCTCCTTTCTTTTTGACAAACAGGACTGGTGCAGATGTCGGAGAGGCTGAGGGTCAGATAAACCCCCGTGCTAGGTTTTTTGCCAAAAAGTCCTTGAGGGCCACTCGTTCTGGCTCCGACAACGAGTACAGGCGTCCGCTGGGAAGGGGTTTATCAGGAATCAGGTTGATGGCACAATCGTACGGTCTGTGCGGAGGTAGTTGATCAGCCCCCTTCTCCTCGAACACGTCCGCGAACTCTGCATAGTGGGGTGGCAGCAGGGATCCCTGGACCTTGGCGTCTGTGCTGGCGAGCAGCTTCGGGAGGGGATCCGGCTTCCTGGTCGGGAACTGGAAGACTTGGCGCTTCCAGTCGATGAGCGGGTTGCTGCCCACGAGCCAGGTCAGCCCCAGCACCACCGAGAAGTGCGGCATGCAGACTACATCGAACTGGACACGGTCCCGGTGGCCTTCCACAGCTACCTCCACCAGCTCAGTCTCGTGGGTTACTGGACCGGATTTCAGTAGCCGCCCGTCGATGGCCTCCACTAGGGCAGCAACAGGTTTTTCGTGCAACGGGATGTGGTGCTGATGGGCAAACTGCCGGTCCATGAAACTCCGGGAAGCGCCGGAGTCGACCATGGCACGGGTTTCCACGCGCCGCCCGTCTGGCAACTGGATTTCTAGGTGGAGGAGGAGGTGTCCCCCTTCGACGTCAAGGGCCCCATTGGTGTAAACCTCTCGCCCCGGTCCGCGTGGGTCGCCGCGAGCCGGGGCCGGTCTTTTGCGGCACCTTCTGGGTGGCGCTTTTCCAGGCAGGCGTTGGCATAGTGGCCGGCCCCGCCACAGTACAAGCAGAGCCCCTGGGTGCGTCGCCTTGCTTTCTCTGCGGCCGTAAGACGGGGTCGGGCGCTGCCCAGCTGCATGGGCTCCTCCTCCTCCGCCCCCTTTGGAGCAGTGGGGGCAGAGGAGGGGCCTGCAGGCACCAGCCGGGGCATCCTTCCCTGCCAGGCCCCTTCGCTGCGCGCCTGTCTCCGGGCTTCCAGGCGCTGGTCAATGCGCTGGCACAGCACTACAAGGTTTTGAAGGGAACTGGGGCGTTCTGTTCGGGCCAGCTCATCTGCAACCGCATCAGACAAGCCCTCTATGAACTGGTCCTGCAGCGCTGCCTCGTTCCACGCAAGGTCCTGAGCCAGTAACTGGAATTCTGTCGCATAGGTGGCCACGGACCCCCGTCCCTGGCGGAGCCGTCGGATGCGCCGGTTGGCGCTCTCAGCCTTAACGGGGTTGGCAAAAGTTTGCTGGAGCCGCTCCACAAACCCAGTATAGTCTTGCAGCAGCGGCGATGATTCCAGGAGCAGAGGGGTAGACCATTTGGCCGCCTGACCTTTCAAGAGACTCAGGATGAAGCCCACCTTGGTCTTATCATCAGGAAAGTCTCGGGGGCGCAGGCTGATGTACAACTGGCACTGGGCTAGGAAGACAGGAAACTCCTCCACATTGCCCGCAAACTTTTCTGGTGGACTCACTGGGCACTTGGGCGTGGCCGGCGGCGGCACTGCCGCAGCTTGCTGCTGAAGCTGTTGCTGAAGCTGAGCCACAGCATTGCTCAGTTGGGTCACCGTCTGCTGCAGCGTCTGGTTCTGAGCTACAAGTGCAGCAGCTGTGGCTGCATCCATGCTGCCAGTAGCTGCTGAGTTGTGGGTGGAAGCAACGTGTCGCGCACAGGGCTGGGCACAGCAGGCAGGAGGCCCACTGGTACTGCAGGGCAAAACACAACAGGCAGGAAGTCAGTAGTCCAGGAGTCAGGTCAGGTGTCAGAGCCAATATGTCAGTCAGAGAGAGGAGCAGGCAGAAGAGTAGTCAGAAAGCAGGCCGGGGTCAAAATCCAATCCAACCGCAGGGCAGGGCACAAGGCAGGGCAAGAGCGTCCAGGCGTAGAGCTCTGGTAGCAGGGAGTGGCGAGCTGAGTTGCTTCCACGCTTGGTTTCCTCGGCGTCTTCCTTTTATGCTGTCCTAATGAGGAACAGCTGTTGCCTCTCTCTCTAACAATTCAGTTCGGTGTTGCGCCTGTAAACGGGCGCTCCTTCGCCTATCCAACAGAGCTGACTTATCTCTATGTTTCCTCCTTTCAGCTGGCCCCAGGTGCTCAGGTTTCGCTTTTGCCCTGTGGGAGTCTTTGTCTCTTACAGCCTCTGTGGAGGTTTCTGGCTGTTCCTCATCCCTGACAGTCTCTGCAGAAGCTCCAGGCTGTTCTTGCTGAATTCCTCCTGGAGCAGCAGCAGTGGTTTCTGACTGCTCTTCCTCTCCAATAGCTTCTGCAGGGGCTTCTGGCTCTAGAGAAGACCCTTCTGGCCCTTCCTGCTCATCTTCTGAGGAGGACTCTGAAGCAATAGGTAAGGTGGCCAGCCGGGGCTGGGGCTGACTCATGACACCTCCCTCAAAGAACTCTAACAGGTTCGTGAGACAAGATCGTCCCTTACAGAACCCATGTTGAGTCTTCCTCAATAGTTTTGTTCAGCAATGTGCTTACTAATTCTCTCTTTAATAACAGTTTCCACCAACTTACCAGCTATTGACGTGAGACTGACTGGCCTGTAATTTCCCGGCTCTCCTTTGGAACCCTTTTTAAAGATGGGGGTGACATTAGCTACCTTCCAGTCCTCAGGAATGGAGGCAGATATTAATGAAAGGTTACATATCTTTGTCAGGAGATCCACAAGTTCACATTTGAGTTCTTTCAGAACTCTTGGATGTATGCCATCCGGGCCTAGTGATTTGTTATTTTTTAAATTGTTTTTAAATTGTCTATCAGTCGTAGGACCTCCTCTCTTGTCACCTCAATCTGACTCAGGTCTTTCAACACTCCTCCCAAAATCAGTGGTTCTGGAGTGGGCAAGCACCTCTCATCTTCTACAGTGAAGACCAAGGCAAAAAATGCATTTAGCTTCTCTCCCTATTGTCCTTCAGTAATCCTTTTACACTTGATCATCCAGGGGCCCCACTGCCTCCCTGGCTGGTTTCTTGCTTCTAATATATTTGAAGAAATGTTTATTGTTGGATGTATTGTCGAAGGCTTTCACGGCCGGAGAACGATGGTTGTTGTGGGTTTTCCGGGCTGTATTGCCGTGGTCTTGGCATTGTAGTTCCTGACGTTTCGCCAGCAGCTGTGGCTGGCATCTTCAGAGGTGTAGCACCAAAAGACAGAGATCTCTCAGTGTCACAGTGTGGAAAACTGTGTGGAAAACTGGTCTTTATGATTTTTGCAATGTGTTCCTCATAGTATCTTTTTGCCTGCCTGATCACAGACATGCATTTTCTTTGCCACAGCCTGTGTTCCCTTTTATATACATCACTCCAACTTGCTTCCCACCTTTTAAAGGAAATCTTTTTACCTTTTATAGCTTCCTTTACTTTGGTTGTTGTGGGTTTCCGGGCTGTATTGCCGTGGTCTTGGCATTGTAGTTCCTGACGTTTCGCCAGCAGCTGTGGCTGGCATCTTCAGAGGTGTAGCACCAAAAGACAGAGATCTCTCAGTGTCACAGTGTGGAAAAGATGTAGGTCATTTGTATCTACTCGGGAGGGGTGGGGTTGAGCTGAGTCATCCTGTAAGAGTTTCCCAGGGTGTGGAATGCTAATGGCGGGAGGCTTCACTGTATCCTGAGGAGGTTCTTTTGCATATGGATTGGTACTTCCTTTACTTTGTTTGTTAACCATGCAGGCCTTTTTTTATACCTATTTGTGCCTTTCCTAACCTGCGGTATGTATTTTATCTGAGCTTCTAGGATTGTAATTTTAAATAGTCTCCAAGATTCCCCAAGGGGTTTGACCCTTTTGACCTTTCCTTTCAGTTTCTTCTTCACATGCCCCCTCATCTCAGAGAAGTTACCCCTATTCAAGTTAAAAGTGGTTGTATTGGTCTTTTGGGGCAACTCCCTATTTATGCAAATGCTGAACTCAATAACATTTATGGTCACTGTTCCCAAGCAGTGCAACCACTTTTACGTCTCTCACCAGATCTTGGGCATTACTTAGGACCAAGTCCAGGATCGCCTCTCCCCTGGTAGGTTCTGCAACCATCTGCTCCATAGCACAGTCATTGAGAGTGTCTAGAAACTCAGTCTCTTTCTCCCAACTTAAGCACATGTGGGTAATTGAAATCACCTATTACTACACAGTTATTTCGTCTAGCCACTATCCTTATTTCTTTCATCATGTTATAATCATCCTCTATCTTTTGATCTGGTGGGCGATAACAAACTCCTAGAGTTAAGTTTTCTTTGGGGCCCACTATTTTAATCCATAGCATTTCCAGAAGCGAATCTAATTCTCTTACCTTCTCAATCTTACTGGACTGTATACTCTCTCTGACATACAGAGCCACCCCACCTCCAACCCTTCCCTCCCTATCCTTATGATATAATTTATATCCAGGAATTGCCGTATCCCACTGATTTTCCTTATCCCACCAAGTTTCTGTAATGCCCACAATGTCTATGTTTCCCCCCCAACACTAAGCATTCCAACTCCCCAATTTTACCTCGGACACTTCTAGCATTCGTATATAAACATGTATAATTTCCCAGGCAAGATCGGACTGCAACTTTCCTCCTGCATCCTCAAGACCTTGCCAGGCAGTCCATATTGCTTGTCACCACCTCAGTGGACTAATCCATTTCCCTGTAGAAAAGTAACAGCTAACCCTTCATCTCTTTGAGAGGAACCATCCCGAACCAGAGACATTTTGTCACCTGTCGGCTTTCCCCCAAGATTCAGTTTAAAAACTGCTCTTCCACTTTTTTGATTTTAAGCGCCAGCAGCCTGGTTCCTTCTCGGGACAAGTGGAGACCATCTCTTTTGTACCGCTTGTTCCAAAAAGCATCCCAGTGCCTCATAAACTTGAACCCTTCCTTGCCACACCATCGTCTCATCCACGCATTGAGACTCCTAATCTGAGCCTGTCTTTCTGGCCCTGTGCGTGGAACAGGTAGCACTTCTGAGAAGGCTACCTTGGAGATCCTGGCCTTGAGTTTCCTGTCTAGCAGCCTAAATTTTTCCTCCAGGACCTCACGCTTGCATTTCCCCACATCGTTGGTACCAACATGTACCACAACCACTGGCCCCTCCTCAAAACTGTCTACCGTCCTATCTAGAACCCGCGTGATGTCTGCTACCTTTGCACCAGGCAGGCAAGTCACCATACAGTAAGTACACAGGTTTGCTACCCAGCTGTCTACCTGCCTAAGGATTGAATCACTAACTATCAAGAGCCCCCCTCCCTCCCTGCCCAGGGATGGTTCCTTGGTGCAAAAGGATACCCATTCACCAACTGAAGAGGTCCCTCCTGAGGGCATATTCCCCTTATCCTCAGCACGGTGCCCTGTCTCCTCTCGACCCTCATGCTCCCTGGCAGCACTGGGGCTGCCATTCTCAGAGTGGGACACATCTAACAAGTCCCCGAGAGTCTTCTCCATGTGTCTGACTGGCTGTGTCTGCTTCTCCAAGTCAACCACCTCAGCCTCAAGGGTGAGAACTCTTTCCCTGAGAACCAGGAGCTCCTTGCACCGAGCACACACTCAAGACTTCTGCCCAGTCGGCAGATAGTCATACATGTGACACTCAGTGCAAAACACTGGATTGCCAAAGCTCAAAAACGCCAGGAGGCGCTCTTGCCTCTCAGCGTGCATGTGCAGCCGTCTTCCCACCAAAAACAGCCCCTTAAGAGGAGGAGCACCCGCACATACCCTCAGTTTCTCTTTCACCACCGGTAGTTGAGGTTTCCAGCTCTTCTGTCATCACGATGTCAGAAACCGCTATTTTCAAAAGATGTGAGACCTGCGATCGGAAAATGACAAGGTCATATGGCCACTCGAGTTGCTTGTACTGCCTAGGGGAAACGCATAACACTCAATCTTGCAAGCACTGCTGTGCCTTTACATCTAAGGCCACGGCAGAACAGGTGGGTTGTTTACAGGCCTCTCTCTGGAAGCGTGCAATGGCGGCTATAGACTCACTGGCAATGGCACCACCATCTGCCTCATCCGGTTCCACCTCCCAACCTGGCCCGGGATCAATGAGCTCGAGGACTCCGTGTTCCCGCCTTTCGCCAAGTCAGTCGGAACCGAGACCCACCGAGTCGCTTGTCACCTCGTCACAGAGCTCGTCGGAACCAGCGATCTCCGATCAGAGGCCTTCAGTTCCAAAGACTTCTCGGAGTTGACCGCCCTCGACATCAACTGCCGTCTCGGCCTCCCCTTGAGGAACTCCAGATCCGAAGGTTCCCCGGAGTTGAACACCTTCGGTTCCGTGAACCACCCCGATGTCTTCTCAAGAGGCTCCCTCTTCGGATCCAAGGCCCTTTGAACCACCTTCGACGTCAAAGTCAGGGGAACCCAACCTGGAGAAGAAAAGAAAGAAGCAAAAGCACTAATCGAAGCACAATAAAGCTGTGCTGGAAAGTCTCATCTCCGCTTCCCTTTCGGTTCTGCCAGAGACGGTTGGTTCCGACCCACCGGAGAAAAGACATGGAGGGTCTGGAGACCATCACTTACCTCGGGGTTCCCTTCAGAGAGGAGGATGTGATATTGATTGAGAAACCTCCCACTCCATCGGGACACCCTAGATCAATTTCACATGAATCAAGGTCACCCATGTCATCTGGGAGCCAATGGGGCTGGTCCAGCCACCAATATAGCCCCCGTTCATACAGGAGCCGGTCAAGGGAAGACCAGCTTAGTGATGACCCAGCCATCTACTACTACTGTAGAGAGGGCTCATCCTTTTCCGACCGCCCATACAGGAGGGAATCTAGGTCCCCTTCCCTGCAGGCCTATTCCTATGATGACTCGAGGCAAACACCACATACATCTGAGGTCGAGTTTCCGAGGAGCCGTACTCGGTATAGTGACTCCCCCTATCCAACTCTCCAGATAGAGAAATAGGCCCTTCGGAAGATGCATCACCCACCGATGATTTTAGGGCATATAACGAACTCCTTCAGCGCATGGCCAAAGCGCTGGAGATAGAGGTGACATCCACAGAGTCCAAGTTTACGGACAAAATATTACAACATATTTACTCGGGCTCCACACCTACTGTAGCCTTCCCTTTGATTGATGGCTTTGTTGACCTCTGGAAAGTGTTGAACTTGAAGCCTGCGTCTGCACCGGCTACCAACAGGAAGGTAGAGAACCTCTACCATTTGAAAGACAATGCCCATCCATTCCTCTCTGCTCATCCCCCTCCATCTTCGTTAGTGACGGAGGAAATGCAGGCGAGACCCAAACAAGGGTCAATGTCAGCTCCTGCCGATAAAGATAGCAGGAAAATCGATACGATGGGGAGGAAATTTTACACCTCAGCTGCATTTGGTATAAAAGTAGCAAATTACGTGGCAATAATGGCTGCATATCAACTTTTGCTATCGAAGAAGGTCGCGACCTTCATCCCTAAACTCCCTGAGGATCAGAAGATGTTCCTCAGGGTAATACAAGAAGAAGCAACCCGCCTTTCCCGCCATCAGATCAACGCCAGCAGGAGTATGGCAGACACTTCTGCTAGATCGTTGCTTTCTGTGGTGGTCCTATGCCAATACGCGTGGCTAAGAATGACCGTGCTCCCACCTGACACTAGGAATAGGGTGGAGGATCACCCCTTTGAAGGAAATATGCTGTTCTCTGAAAAGACAGATGCCCTTTCCAAAAAAAGGATGGATCGTTTGACTGCTCGTTCATATGGGGTACTCCATCAAGCCCCACAACAGTCCTCCAGGCCATATTATAGGTCTTTCCAGCGGAGCTGACAACAATGGTACCAGCCGTACCAAGGGTATGCCTACCAACCTCGTAGGAATTACCAAAGTCTGCAGCCTTCGTTCTCCAGACGTGGGCAAAATCAAAGAGGTTGGACTAGCTCTCAACAGCAATGGGCTAAGGAGCAGTCCCAGATGCACAAACAATTTTGACAATTACAGGGCCCTGACTCGTTCTTTGGAGTCAGGTTGCGTGCATACTGGGGCGAATGGCATTCTATTTCCTTTGACATTTGGGTTCTGTCTATAGTTCAGTTGGGTTATAAAGTTGAGTTTCTGGAATTACCCTACTTATGTCTCCCTGTCTTTACATCCGAGCCGCCTCAAACTGAAGTGTTGTCAGAACTTTCTGCACTGCTAGACAAAGGGGCTGTTGAGGAAGTTCCAAATACATCCTTTTGGTTGGGGTTTTTCTCTAACTTTTTATGGTTGAGAAAAAAGATGGGGGGGGGTCTAAGACCCATTCTAGATCTCAGGAACCTGAACAAACTGATTAGAGTTCGTAAATTCAAGATAGTCACTTTGCAGGTGGTATTAACTCTGTTACCCTTACATTCCTGGTTTACAGGAAGGTTAGAGCCTTATAAGGTTAGATCCTTATAAGAGATAGAAGGAGAAATCCTCCAGTTGGAGTAAAAGCTTGCACACCGTCTGCCTAATGAAATTTGTTGCATGCACGTTTGTTTGTTAAAATGCATGAAAATGTACACCATTGTATAATCTGTCATTGGGTTGGGGCTGGGGGCAGGGGGAAGACGCACCCTGAAAGATTTATTCAAGAGACTAGCTAATCATTAGAGATCCTGAAAATACCAGCAACTGTCTGCAGTAAGTCTTCTGCTGATGTGGCTCCTGTCAAGTGTTAATGCAGGTTACATGAGAAGGATTTAGAGTTACATGCTTTTTGCATTAATCTGTAATATTAAATTAGCTGGCAAAATGTCTTGGCAGACATTCAGAAGACTGGAGGAGGCGGAGGGGAGCAGGAGAGGCCAAAGCAGATCTCCAGTTACAGAAAACCTACCAGGCAGCGGTACCCTGCCCCCCAAAGAAAAATCTACTTATAAAAGAAATGCAAAGATAAAAGGGGAGGGGTGAGAAACCCTCCTTGTTCTTCCTTCAGTTTAGCACCAAGTTGCTTCATTCTCCATGGCCACGTGTCTCCCTCTTTTGATTTTATTATTGAATGCTATAAAAAGCCTTGCCCAGATCTGAAGAAGGCAGCAATGGTTTTGTGATTCCTACCATGTATCTCACTCTGTGAATAGCTTTGGATGTGAACCAACAAATGGTGGATTTGGTTGTTCTCCAAGCCTTGATGTTCTCAGTTCTTCTGGGAAGAGGGAGGAATCAGTGTGGTATTGGGGTTTCCATGGCCAGCCACTCCTAGGGAAGCTTGGCTCCCCCTTAGGATCAAAGCCTCATCAGAGCTGATAGTGACCATACTGCCTCCTCCCCAGGGTGGGGGGAAACCTTAATATGTGATGTTCTCCAGTCAGGGATTCCTGAGATTGGTGGCTTGGATTGTAGCTGGATGGATGAAGGCTTTAACTGGAACTTGACATGCAAAGACAGAAAGTCCACATCTAATGACTCTAGCATCTCTTGCGCAAAGCAGTAGAAATCCATCCATCAAAATCCTTCAAAATGTACCACTGGAATTGTTGAGTCCCAAATGCAATGAAATGTGCTGAGTGTGACCCTCCACAGATCACCCAAACAAATGCATTTCTTAGCATTTCTGAGGCTAGCTAATCCTTCTCAATGTCACAGGGTCCTATACATTGGCCTGTGGGTGTCTATTTAATATTAATAGTTATTTGGTGCAGATGTATGGGTTTTTTAAAAAACTTTCTAGGAACCATATTGCAAGCTAAGCCAAGCTGGCTGTACAAGGGAGCCAGTGGAGTTCAGTAAAAGAGGTTTGACTTTGACAAAGTACTCTGGACTTACATGATGGCCTAGGGGAAACCAGACGCTTAACAGTGGTCCTTTTCTCACACCCCACCCTCCAATGCTGCTGAAAAGCATTGTTTTTAAATGCATTTTATGATTAGGAATAGCTCAAAAGGAGTCCAAGGAAAAATGCTTACCAATCACATAATTTACAATAAACAGTGACAGGAAATAAAATGTATTTGGCTGGTTAAGGTGCGGTTTCACCTTTCTGAACTTGGTAGATTTCCTGGGAGAGGATAGAGAGACCAATATTTTCTGCGATGTTTAAATACACACAGTGCAATCCTAAAAAGATTTACTCCAGTCTAAGCCCATTGAAGTCAATGAGCTTAAACTGGAGTAATTCTGCTTAGGATTGCGCTGTTAGGTATATTTGAAATGGAATTGCAAAGAAAAAAAGAGGACTGTTCTAAGAATGTTGAGGTGTGTGTGTGTTGGTGCCATTGCTTCCAACTTACCATGACTCTGTCTCAGGTCTCACAAACTGAAAGCCATGGCTTCCTTTATTGAGTCAATCCATCTCATATTGGGTCTTCCTCTTTTCCTACTGCCCTCAACTTTCTCTTGCATTGTGATCTTTTCCAATGAGTCTTCCTTTCTCATAATTTGACCAGAATATCATAGCCTCAGTTTAGTCATTTTAACTTCTAGGGAGAATCCAGGTTTGATTTGATCTAGAACCCACTTATTTGTCTTTTTGGTGGTCCACAGTATCTGTAAATTCTCCACTATCACATTACAAATAAATCAGTTTTCTGTGTTGAGATAGCCTACAGCGAAGTCATTAGTGTAGTGATAACAGGTACCTTTATAAGAAGCAAAGATATATGTGTAGGTGTCCATGAGATTGTTTATAACCATAGTAAAGATTCTAGTAGCACCTTTAAGACTAACCAACTTTATTGTAGCATAAGCTTTTGAGAACCACAGCTCTCTTCACCTGCATCTGACAAAGAGAGCTATGATTCTTGAAAGCTTATGTTACAACAACGTTGGTTAGTCTTAAAAGTGCTACTGGACTCTTTACTATTTTGCAACTACAGACTAACACGACTAACTCCTCTGGATTTATAACCATAGTTAGTGTATAGAATCACGAGTTCATGATTCTATAAGAGATCCTGAGGAATATATTGCATATAATTTGAAATGCAGTGGGAGATATGCTTTCTGTTGTCTGCACTCCAGTGGCTGGTGTGTTCCTGCCAGCAATGGCAATTCCTGTGCGGTTAGCCATTCTATTTCCTCATAGCAATTGCCTCGCTGTTAGGTACAGGATATTAACAAAATATAAGATGTGTGATAGACTTAGGAGTTGTGAGACCTGAGTTTTTAATTTTAACATTGTTTGATTTTATTCACTACCTTTGGGACCCTAAATTGGGTAGAAAGATGGCATACAGATTTTTTCAATAAAGAATATGGCACTCCTGGCCAGCAGCAACAGCCACTGCGGTGTTTTGCCCCTCCGGAAGGAGCCGTGTTTTGCCCCTCCGTGTTTTGCCCCTCCGGAAGGAGGAGGAAACAGCAGCGGTGCTTACCCTGCATCCAGGGACCTGCGTGAGGGGCGGAGCTAGGCCAGACATTCACTGCTGCTTTGCCCCTCGGCGTTTCAGTGCGCCTTGTGCTCGGCCCACCCACCTCTCCCTCTTTCAGTGCAGGATTAGCTGGTTGCTGTTTACCAGGACTAAGTAGGATTTTTTTCTCCTCCCCCTTATTGGCACCTGGGTGTGGAGATTTTTGCCTACCTTGCACTGTTATGATGGGGGGTAATTGGCTCTGGTGGGTCAAATTTATTATCCCTTGGCAGGTTAGGAAAAATGAGCAGGCCGGTGACCACCCTTGGCATATCCCCATTGGTGGGGATTGGGGTCTGTCAGGAGCAACTGGCTGCTGTATGGCCCAGTTGTGAGGTCAGACACCCTGGTGGGGAACCCCTGGATAAGCTGGTCCCCCCCCCCTGCAGCTTTACGGCTGAGTGGGGGAGCTTTCAGGGGGTGAACTACTTAGCTAAGCCGGCCGGGCCCCAGCCATACCATGGATGGCTTGCACCCGGGGTTGTCGGGGGTGATCCATACAAGTCGAGACAGAGGTCCAGGAGGACCCTAGGGCCCGACCTGTACCACTAGTTAGGCCCTTGCCATGTTGACAAATATTTTGTTATAATTTAATAAAGAGGCCCTTTAATCCTCAACAAAGAGGCCCTTTCATCCCACAATTCGTACATCTTCTCATTGAGGACCCCATGATAATCTTCCAATGAATTATGGAGTTTTCCAAAGCAGAATTGGGAAATTGGGTGGTCTACAGTATGAAAGCAGTGTTTCCTTTGTGTTTTTAAATACATACACCAACTCGTAATTTAGCAATAACTCCATTCTGGCACCGTCCAAGAGTTGCATGCTGTTAATTGGACACTCTGTTAACTTACAGGTTTTGCAAAACTGCATGGCCAGTACTTCTGGACATTCATCTCCACAGTAACTGTTGGTGTGGAGGATGCCTGCAGCAAATTTGGATAAATTCTTGTTCTAGGGTACATACCTAATAAAAAAAAATGAAGACAAAATAGCAGCTGTTTGTAAAAGATGAAAATTGGCATGGGAAGTGAGAAGCATCTCTTCCCCTGAGTAACTGCTGGTATTTAATTAATGCATAGTGTTTTTTTTATAGCAAAAGGCCTGTGCTCCCCCTATCATCTTGTATTGACTGTGCGTATCCCCTTTCCATCTCTTGAGTGCTTCTCTACTTATACCACAATGGAATTTTTTGAAATGAACACAGGCAGCTTGAACACAGTTTTGTACAAGTGAAACTGTACATAAGAATGTTGGTAACTGGAGACCTGAATGCCAAGTACAGCCCTTGGTTGAATGCTTCTTTGCCCCCAGAGCCTAAGAGGGATGAAAAGTGAGAGATCACAGGATATGCCAGCTAGCTAGTGGAATGGAGAGGGGGGAGGCTTGGTCCTCTCTGTCCCAGGGAGTGTTTTGCCAGAGTGATCTTTGAAGAGAACTTCTTCCTGACGGTAGTCATATACACATCCCTGCCAGTAAATAAATATGCAACCTATTCAGAACCTTTGTTGCAAATGCCATGCTGAAATCCATAATAGTTACTCTATTTTGGACTTGGAGACACATAACTGTAAGGCTAATCTTCCTCACAGTTTGACACTCAATTGCTTGAGGGTTTGTTTTTTGGGGGGTAACTTTCACGTATATTGATATTTCTTTAATATTTTCTTTCTTTCAAACTGGCCTTGCAAGGTCTTTTACCATACAAGCCTGTAGTGAGCTATTCTTATCATCACACAGAGAAAAATTACAGAAGTTGATTATAGGGCCTCCAGTGGCACATAGAAGTGTTACCAGAACTGCTCTTTTATTATAATGGGGAATTAGCTGTAGCAGTCTGTAACTATTAATATTAAGCGAGGATCATAACCTATGTTTACGGAGGTCCCGATCCCAGACACTCTAGTGAAAAAGAGGCAGACAAGGAGTAAGGTCCAAACACGTGTATTGAGTGTAGCGTAAGCCTAGCTTGCACAATCATACAAAGAACATACAAGGTCTAAGAAATATAGAGTAGGAAATACAGAGACGTTCGCATTAGCTGGTTCCCAACGATGATAGGGGAAATACTCACTTATCCTGGAGCGAAGCAGAGACACAGCAGCGAGGGTGGCCCAATGCCAGCACTGGGACCACAGACGGACAGCAAGGAAGTCTGGATAGGAATGGCCTAAGCACCGAGTGGTCTGGGAGACCAGCTTAAATACCCCAAAACGTACCCTGGGGCTGGTGCTGTACTTGGTGGTTCTCACAGATTAAAACAAAGGTTCTAATGGGTTACTGAATGGCTTGGATGGGCCACTTTAGTAATCAGATTGTGATAAGTGACACCTCAGGAAGAGGGGACAAAAGAGGGAGGGGGAAATCCAAGTGGGCTGAAAGGATGTTCCAGCGGACAGGGCTTGTCCTGATGTCATCAGCTCTGGAATGCGGAGGTTTCTTTGAGATGCATTCTCTAAGTGCTTGGGATGGTCGGCACTTAGTTCCTTCTCCGGGGCGGCTCCTAAGATATGCAGAGCGGGGCGAGGTACTCTTGCTGCGGACGTGGTGTGCCCGCTTCGCCGAAATGGCTTCCCAAAGCAGTCTTTTCCTCTGGGTTTTCTGGCTGCCTGAGAACATGGATGCCGGCTGGGCAAGGCTGGGGCTGGATAGCAGGCTGCCCAGTAGCGAGGGCAAGCTCGCCGACCGGCCCGCGGGAGGCTCCAGGCGGGAACTGACCAGGGAGCGCCTAGCCAGGCTCGCTGGAGGTTTCCCCGGCGGGCGCCCGGCTGCTAGCAGCGGCTTGGGCCCATATGAGGCAGGCTTCCATGGAGGCAGGGGGAACAACACTTAAAACACAGTCCAAAGCAGGGAACAGGCACGGTCCGTGGCAGATGGCAATGCAGGCACGGGGCACACTTGTAACAGAGTCCAAACACACACTGGGAAGTCCAGATACAGGTCAGGGCAGGGCTGCCCAGAAAGAGAGTCCTTTTGTGCAGTTAACCAAACATGGAGTCAGTAAACTGCACAGTCTATAGCGGCAGCAAGGCAATTGACACGCAGGCAGGAAACTGACACGTGTATTAACACACACACGTGTAAAGCAATCTTTGATGTAGCAGTGAAACAGCAATGCAGGAAACTTTAACACAGTTCATGGCAGGCCTTAAAGCAGGGGAGGGGGCCTACTTGGCAACAATTCCCCCCCTCGGAGACCCCGTGACGTCAGGCGCGCGGGTCTCCGAACTTGACTTCAAAGGCGAGGTGGTCGGCAATGTCCGGTGGTCGAGCTTCGAGTGAAGAAGGAGTGGGAAGGGAAGGGGGAGGAGGCGTCACTCAAAAATTTAGTTTGGAGAACCACCTAACCGAATAAGTGCAATTTAGATCAGCCAATGGGCTGCAGGTCTCTGGGTTCACACCAGGGGGTGTGCTAAGTGCTACAGTCAACATAGACAGCAATTCATAGGCAGCAATGAGCAATTCATGCATATAAATAGCAATAATTCATATTTGTGTACATTGATTAATTCATGGATGAAGGTAATTCATACGGAATTCATGATGGGTTAAAAGCATTAAAAACCAGGAGCAATTCATATACACGGATTAATTCATAGGCATAGAATTAAAAGCAAAGGCAATTCATGGATACAATTCATGAATGCAGGATTAAAAGCAATTCATACAAGGTAAAAGTGAAATGTGCAAGCAAGGCATAGACCAATTCATCGAGGGTGGAACAATTCATGGGTGATTAAAACCATAAATACATATATATAGGATTAAAACAATTCAGGAAGTTAAAACCAATTTCATAGATAAAAGCAGCAATGGTAAAAGCAAGTGCGGGGAAACAATTCATGAGGGGTAAGCGGCGGAAGGGCTCATAGGGGCAGAAAAATAAACTTCGCTATTAAAAGGCTAACTCATGCAGCCAGATTAAAACCAAATTCATAAAGTTTAAAATCAGGAATAAAACAACCTTTAAAAGAGACTGCTCAAGAGAAGTCCCGGATAAAACCTAATTCATAAAATGATAAATAGGTTAGAATTACCTCGGCGGAGGGAGTCAGGTTAAAAAGGCAATTCATAAGGTTAAAATCAAATTCATAGGGACAAAGTTAATAGGGGGTGATCAAAGGGTCCCAGTTCATGGGAAGATCATGGGCGCACTTGCAGCAAATAGAGGGAGGGACTAGTTCGGGGCTAAATTCATGGGAGTAAAATTCATAAAAAGCAATGGCAAGAAATTCATAAGACCATAGAGCAACAAAGATCACAGATGGCTCAGTCCGCAGTATAGCTGCTAGACTGGGTTGCATATATACAGGAACAAGCAAGCTTAGTCCATGTGTCCCAAAACACGCTTCCACCCCCCCTTGCTGTCTGCGTCAAACCGCAGAGCAGGGTCGGCTGGCGGCAAGAAGGGCTTCGGGCACACAGTTCTAGTCCTCATGGAGGTGGCTGGCGGTCATCTGGAGACGGGCCGTGGGCTGGGGGGCAGGGAAATATGTCCCCCCCTAGTCCACAAGAGGGCCTCGGAGCGGTGTCCGGCAGCAAAGCGTCCATGGGGCCGGTGCAGAGTTCTTACACATAAATGCACAAGCATAGTTCGTAATCACACAAGCAACAAAATAAACAAGGGCTAAAGGAGGGCGCCAAGAACAACCCTTAAGGCAAGAGGAGGTCGGGATTGTAATGATCCAAACGGTAGGACAGTTGGAGTTGCTGGAGCTGTCGGCGGCTCCAACAGCCCAAATAAAGTAGTGAGGCACATAACAAAACTTGGAAAACCAAAATAACAACGATCGGGTGCAGAGCCAAATTGTAAATTCCAGTGGCGGTGGGGCTCCAACCAAAGAGGGTTTCCCACCACGAGTGCTCTCCGGTGGTCTTAATCCGCTGGACAAGATCCAAAATCTCCTTTCCGTTGTGGGACACAACCAAAGCAGTAGTGTCCCCGTCCCTCTGGATGCTCTGGAGGGTGCGGTGGAGCTGGGGGTGGGTCAGGAGCTCGTGGATTAGCTCTAGACCGATGCCGAGGGAGATGGGCTTCACATGTCGATAGATGGAGGGTGCCACCAGGATCTCTTCTTGGGTCCAGACCGGTACCGTGTAGGTGAAGTCGCAGGCTGCCACCGAAGACAGGTTGCAGAAGCAGCGGTTGACTCCCGGGATCACGGGCTTGGGCTGGAACGAGTTCAGGATCACAAAATCGCAGGCCGTTCGCACGCAGGCACATCCTTTCCCAAGGTAGACGACAGCGGAGCTGTTCTCCCGGGCGACCTCGAAAGAGCACTCGTTGAGGGCGTCGACTTGCGGGGCTACACAGGGGTGATGCGGTGCAAAGGCTTGGTCCTGGCAAATGAAGCCGGTCTGGTCTCGATGCTGGCACCCTTGGAGGCTGACGAGCTGCCATCCGGTCGGGGTGAAGCGGGCCCAATGGTCGGGGTGGCGGGCGTAGAGGACTTCGGTGTCGCTGACTTGGAGTCCCAGAGGCACAACTGGATACACATGGAATGACTCGTGCGCACTGGCCGTTAATAAAAATAATTTAAGTTCCTGGGTGGTCGGTGAGAATGAGGAATTTACAAGGGACCACCAGGATTCAAGCTCCAGTTCTATGGGTGACAATTTGGGCATAATCAATCTTTTAATTTCCAGGGGCAAGTGCCCGTCCGTGGCTTGCCGAATTAGCCCCATGGCCACAGCCTGGTTTAATTGTTGGGCTTGCATACATGCCATGGCTATTGACATGTTGCGTTCCAAAGACTGTGTTCCTTTGAGTAGCAGAGAAAAATCTCTTTCAATTTGACTCTCCCAGTTAACTAAAATGGAGCTGATCTCGTGTTGCCCATTTGAAATGGAATTTAGGGACTGCACCACCGGTTTACCTAAGTCGGAGATGCTAGTCGTGACATGGGCAAACTTATTAGCGAGAGTCTCAATGTTGACCGAATCCATGATTGCTAAGCCTCCGGCTGCAGGAGCAGTCCAGTCGGCAATGCTTCGTCTGGCACGCGAGAGAGAGGGGGAGGGATCGATCCACAGTTGTAGCCATGCATTCCAACCCTTGCTACCGGCCTCCAGATAGGGAGCGCACTGCGGCAGCCTCTGGGTTATATTTAGCTCAGCTAGGTCTATGCGGATCTCTTTCAAAGACATTTGCGGGCGGACTAGAACTCTCTCTCGAATGTCAGTTTTCAAAACATGGGAGCCCACTATATGCGTGCCGCCTTGGCTTAATTGTTCATTGCTAGCAATCAAAGGGTCAATTTGGATGGTGTGGGTCTCCTGGGTCCGGATCAGCAGGGAATAATTGCTTGGTTCATGAGTCAAATTTACAAAGAGCAGCCCAAGCCGGTGAAATTTCTCTACTAGGGGCTTGGTTTGGCATTCGGGCGTCTGTTGAACCAGTATCCAATCGGGTGGGCCATGTTTGGCTAGGTCTTCCTCCTTTACAATCCAGGTCAGGTTCTCCCAGCGTTCTATAGCAAAGGAGAGAACTGCACCTGAAGGGGGCGTGATAGTGACTGATGCAGATTCAGTGGTAGTGGTGCCTAGTAGGATGGTCATTCTAAAGGGGTCTCCTGCCTTCCATACTGCGGCCGACACTAGAATAACTTCACAGTATGGTCCGAGAGCCTCAGTGACAAATGGCGAGGTTTCGAAGTTGGCAGGGGTGGTATATTTGTCTACCACCGGGACTGCGGTGGGGGCTGGCCTGATACGGGGAAGGAACATACATGGGATCGGAGCAAGTGGTGACACTGTGTCAGTAGGCGAGTAGCATACTAATTCTTGGGACATGGTTTTCACTCCTACACATAAAATAACAAGCTCTGGGGGTCGGATCCACTGCTCTTCACAACTGCGGAAGTTTGTGCGATCCGTGGGGGTGGTCATGTTAATCTGCTGCACAACCTTGCAGACCATCATTTCATTCCCTGCTAGTGTATTAATACATCTCCAGTGGGGGTAGGGCATTAATTTGGACGGGCGTCCCTCTGTTAGGGTGCCTGCCAGCACGAGCAAACACAGGGTAGCCAGGTGCCTCATCTCCTGGCCTTCTTTTTCCTTTTTGGCGAAAATATCCTGGGGAGACCTGCGGATATAAGTACAGGTTCCCTGAGTTTCTTGCGGCAAAATAAATGAAGTGAAGCAGGGAAAAAGGGAGGGCGTTTTTCTGCCAGCACTGTATGTTAAGCGGGGTTCGAACGAGAAGTCCCGGAGCACTAAGCGAGCCTTCCAGCTTGTTGCTCTGGGGAACTCCTGTGCGGGGGCTTCTTCCTAAAGCATGTATATTTCAGGGGAGACGTCTTTACGTCGAGCAAGGGTCAGCTGTACATTAGGCGGGATTATGCAAACTCGCCCCAGGGGTCCCTGGGTGCCTAGACTATGTGGCCTTCAGGTGCCCCTTGCTCGGTGGCGGGCTGCTTTTATTTTGCGGGCTGAGAGTTATCGGTCCGGCTCGGCCTGGCCTTGCCGCTTTAAAAAGGAAAAAAACTAGAGAGCGGTATCCAGCAACTATAAGGGTTGCTGCTAAAGGAGACCTTCGCTTAACTTCCTAAAAATGGGCTTTCGTCATATGTTTGCAGGACTAGCAATTTTTGGAGGGACTCCCTCGGGAGGCCCCATTTTCTGGTTTAAAAAAAAAAGGTACCCCGGGCAAAAGGAAAAATATACTGAGCAAAAGAAAAATGCACTGAGCAAAAAGAAAAACACACGGAGCAAGAAGCATACGGGTCTGAGGTACTTTTAGGTTGCCCTTACTTGGGGTGCCTGGCAGGGCTTCATTATAACTTCAATATGTCTCCCCCCCTTCTTTTCCCTTATACGGGATGGGTAAGGGAAAAGATCACATTAGATGGGGCGGGCGGCTGCTGGCGGAAGGGGCCGAAGTGGAGCCGAAGGCGCTCGGCGGTGTTTATCGAAAAGCGTCGGAGGCGTCGGAAATCTTTCGGCGCCACTGGGTCTGGGTTATTCGGGGGTCATCTTGGCGCGGGGGATCCTGGCTATGCAAATGAGGCACGCTGCCCCTTGTGCGTGGCGAACGCACCCCAATAACATATTCCAGAGGGCACATATTTACAAAATACTGGCGGGTCTTTTACCTTTGCACTAAAGCGTACTGGCTGGTGGCGCCGTATAGCAACTCACCATGACGAATATGAACATTAGTAAAAGAGGGATGTTGGGCTATCTGGGGGTCCTTTTCCAGGGGAGGCACGGCCCTCAAAGCCAAAGCCGACCATCATGCGAAAGCGTGGGTCTGGCAGGTGAGACCCCGAATCTACGTAGATGCGGGATCTTCACCAGCACGGCGGGTGAAATGTTTTCAAATACAGGGATCACCTTTTTTGGTGATTCCACTATGTTCGAAAGAATGCATTCACCTCTGGGCTAAAGCCTCTCCAAACACTTTCACACACAGCAAATCTCTTTTGCCTGTGCAATTTTTTCCCGAACATGCGGCTTACAATCCGATTAAGAATCACTTTCGGTGGTGGTCCCATTTGGCTTTGGTTGCCGTGTTTCCCCCTAGGGTCCCAACTGTGGGGCCCGCCTAATGAAGTTAAAGAATAGAACCGAAAAGAAATAACAAAAACACTAAATGATTATATGAAGCCAAGTTGGCTTTTTACATCTAATCTCAAAAGGGAATTGGGCTTCAGGTTCACACACACATAAAGTTAAGACTGCACAACGAAAAGGGACGGGGGCTGCAGGGACTTGAACTCAAGTCTCCTTAAGGTGGCTTTTCCACTCCTGGTTCCAATCCCTTCCAAATTCTGACAGGGAACCAGTGATTACATTTATTTGGGCTTACTTCAGCCTGGGAGAGGACAAAAGGAAGAACTGGGAGGAGGTCAGAATCCTGGTCTGGCCAGTTTTTCCACTTCAATGAGGGGTGGGGGTGTAGCGCTGAGTGGGAACAGTTTGTTTCCGACGCTGCTAGCAACTGGGATTCTTTCTGGAGTCTGCTCACTTGCATTATTACATTCCTGACTGCACTTACTGCTGGAGGCTCTACCTTTTCATTAAGTTTTGGGCTTGAGCCTTTTAAAACGTGGAAACAGATACACAAATATCTCTGAATTAGCTCAAGCACTATTAAACCACACAGGCATAACATAAGGTTTTCTTCAGGGGTGTTAGTCAGGGAAGGCTGAGAGAAAGCTATTTGGTGTGTAGTTGCAAGCACTGGATTCTCAAAGCAATTTAATTCTTTTAAAGGAACTGCATCTTTACTTTTGTTTACCTGTTCTTCAGGATCATTGCAAGAGGGCACAGTCACGGTGGGCTGTGTATAGCTTGGCTGGGGGCAGTCTGTGGGAGCCAAGACAATTTCTTGGGGAATGACTTTTAAACTCTGCACATGCTCAGAGGCTAAAGTGAATTCTGGCTTCTTGGGCGTGGGGGCTGAGGCAGAAATTGGAGGCAAAGGTGACTGACTACCTGTTTCACTGCCTTTGGCGGGGCGGGGTGCTGATTCAATCACTGATTGTTCCTCTAAAGTCTTTAATCTGGCCTCAGTGAGTCTCTGGGATTCCAGGAGATTTTGCATCAGGGTTTTTAAAGTGGCGGTTTCATTATTCTGGTTCTCCAGCAAAGTCTGCATGTTAAGGAATTTATTGTGGAGCTGCCCTTTCTCTATTGTGCAAGCATTTAATTTTTCTTTTAATTCCTCATTCTCTTTATTAAGATCATTTATTTTTAAATTCTGTTCCCTGTTTACACTTATGAGCTCCTGAATTTTATTTTGCAGCTCTGCCAGATTTCTTTCAGAGGTGTCTGGCAAAGTTGGTGCTGGGTTCTGGGTGCGAATCACCCTTTGGAATCTTTCCTCCTCTCTTTTAAGTTTCCAGCTATTTTTAGTTCCCGGAGGTCGAAGGCTAGCCTCAACCTTTGGTCTTCTCCCATGGGCAGTTAAGTGGGGAGAATAATGTGTGACCCCCGGGCACCCCTATTGGAAAAAGGGGTTCCCAGCTGGCGGTGGCTCTCCTAGGTCAGAGGGCTCCTCATGGTCCTTTGGCTGCGGTCTCCAGGAGTCAGCCTGACTTGGGGGAGGGTAGACCTGGTGATTGTAGGGGTGAGGTGCCCGAGGGGGCGGGGGTGCCGAGGGCAGCGCAGGTCTCCAGGGCTCAGAGGGTACCTGTGGGGAGGAAGGGTAGTGACTGGGGCTGGGCACAAAGGTTACTCCTGGACGGGAGTCCCTCTGGCTGCGGCCCCGAGTGAAGCTACCACTTCTCCCACGCAAGATGCCACCTCTAGGCTCCGAGTACGAGCTATGCCCTTGGGGCCGATATTGGGAGTGGGGGCCATGGTTGGCATATGTGACTGCACTTATCGGCTCGCTCTCCTTTCTACGAGAGGCCGGGGACTTCACATGGCGGATGGCGCCGGTCTCTCGCAACAGGCCAGCAATGCTCCTGATGCGGGATTCCAGCTCTCCCCATGTAATGCTCCCGGGTTCGACTCCTGCCAGGGCCAGGCGAGTGGTGCTGTTGAGCCCATCTATGACTGCTCTCCTAAACTCTAAGTCATCGAAGTCAGGCATGTCGCTCAAATCTAAATCTACCTCGTCTGCTAGTTCGGCTAGGAGCTGTTTCCTGGCTAAATATGCCTCTGGATCCTCTCCGGGTTTTTGAGACTCTGCAATGTATAAGGCCTTCAAGCTCTTGGTAGGCCAGAGGAAGGCACACAACTCTTTCATGGCACCATACTGACTGCGAGTGGCTAGTCTCCGGTTAGAAATATATGCGTTGAGGGAGGTGACTATTTCGGGGCTGGCACAATGGCGAGCCAGCTGAGCTACATCGGAGCCACTGGCGGAGGGCTGGGACATGGTCACATGTGCGAACCACTGTATAGCTGAGTCTCGGTTCAGGGGTCCCATGCGGTCCGCTATGGCTTGGAGCTCATCGGGCCTCCAATTGCGGGTCTCCTTAACTATTCGGTCTGTCTTCCTGCCATCATCGTCTGTGGTGACAATTTCTTTGGTAGCTATCGGATGGAGGGGCTGTGGAGCTTCCTCGGGCTGGGGCGAAGGAGGTGACCAACTGTCGGTACTACCTTCGGGGAGGGCCAAGAGGGCTGCGGGATGCACGGCGGAAATTACGGCCTGCTGCATCCCCAGGTGCTGCTTTAGGGCCTCTAGCTCCCTCTTACAAGCGGAGTGGTCTGCTGCGGCTATCTTTGCGACTTTCTGCTCTGCCATGAACTGGGCAGCATGGGTTAATTTTGCAATCTTCTCCTGTCCTTCAATTACTGCATGCTCAGCCATATCGGCACGAGCGGTGGCCACTTCAGCCTTGTGCTGGGCGTCTTGGAGGGCAGCGGCTAGACCCTGCTTTTCCAGCATGAAGTTAACGCGTTCTGAACGCCACTCGGCTGCTTTCGCCTCATGTTCCTTCTTTTCTTTCCTTAACTGCTCTATCTCCTGTTCCTGCTCTTCTTGAGCTGCCTGTAGCTTATTAATTAGGGACACGCTGTCCTGTAGGGCGGTGAAAAGTGCCCAAGCTCCGTATCTATCTTTCTTACTGGACCTAGGTTTCTCCTTCTCACAGAAATCCTGGAAGGCACTTCTGACTATCTGGAGCGGGTCGGGTCCCTTGAAGGAACCGGCTTCCCAAGGGCAATCTCCCTTCTTCACTAGCCACTTCTCCAGGCGGGGCACGGTGGGGGCTGCCCGGTACATTTTTCTTCGTTTAAGGCTGATCTCGGAGGAGGTTAAAGAGTGGATCAGCGACACCAGGGGTGGGGCGATTAAAGCTGCTCAAGGGTTTTAACAACTTCTTCCTCTCTATGTCCCTTTTGGGAGGTTTATCCTTCCCTCAGGTCCTCAAGGGTTTTTACCAGGGGGTTTTAAGGTCCTACTTTTAGGTTCACAAGGGTATTCTAAGGGTCCTACACTCGGTTCTTCTCCACCGGGGGAGAAGGAAAATTCCTATTCCCGTTTCAAGCTTGCTTACAAGCCACGGGACCAGGAAAAGTTTACTGGCTCAGAAGGTGCTCTCAAGCTCTCTAAGCCCAAGAACCAAAAACGCTCAGTGCTTCCAAGCCTCTGCTCAGAAGCCAAAGCTCAGGGGTCTCCCAAGCCTATACTCGGAAAACCAAAGCTCAGGGGTCTCCCAAGCCTATACTCGGAAACCAAAAAGTGTTCCCAAGCCTCTGCTCAGAAACTGCAACTAAGGGGTCTCCCAAGCCTCTGCTCAGGCAACCAGAAATGCTCCCAAGCCTCTGCTCAGAAGCTACAAATGCTCTCAAGCTCTCTGCCCAAGAACTAAACTCAAAGTGTCCCCAGGCCTCGTGCTCAGAGACAAACGGTTAAACTGTCTCCAAGCCTCGACCAAAAGACTAAAAGCGCTCAAGGACTGCCTCTGCAAGTCCCCAAGCAAAAGTGCCCAGGAGTAAAACCACGGTACTCCCAAGCGGAAAAAGCGCTCAAGAGTTCTAACAACTCCCAAGCAAAAGGGTGCCCAAGAGTCCCACTGACTCCCAAGCGAGGTGTGCTCACGAGTCTGACTTTAAAACTCGCAAGCGGAAAGGCGCCCAAGAGTCTAACTTAAAACTCTTAAGCACGGTGCGGCCGGCTGCCGCGGGGCTTCAGGAACCTGGCTTTAGATTCCCAAAGCTAAACTAAACGAACGGACTATCGTTCCCTTCACGTTTCCTCCGGAGCGGGGATTGAAGCCTAAGTGCTGGCAGGAACGGGGTTTGGACGGACTTAGGAGAGACGGGGGAGGGCGGAAAAGAATTTTATATGTGCTGCTTCAGGAAGTATATGTGCGTATATATCTAGAGCCTACTTCTGGGATCCCACCCACATAGACGCGTTTAGGCGGCCCGGAAGGTGGCCAGGAACTTCACCAGTTCAGAGGTCCTCACCCACAGTACACCGGTTATAACGGCTGGAGGGCCTCGCGGTGCACCACAAAAGGCAAGTAGTCCAAAGCTGGCTGAAGGAGGAAATGGGGAAAAGCCAACCCACAAGATAGAAATGCTCACTAGAGCCACACACACTCACACTTTTAATTCCCTGAGCTAAATTGCGCTCTTTACACTGAGGTCTGGAAAATTTTCCTCTAAGTCAGTTCGCCGAAGACACGCGTGTCGACTCACGTGTATTCACACGAACTGGGTTATGCCCGCATATTCTCCACCAGTAAACTGTTACCAGAACTGCTCTTTTATTATAATGGGGAATTAGCTGTAGCAGTCTGTAACTATTAATATTAAGCGAGGATCATAACCTATGTTTACGGAGGTCCCGATCCCAGACACTCTAGTGAAAAAGAGGCAGACAAGGAGTAAGGTCCAAACACGTGTATTGAGTGTAGCGTAAGCCTAGCTTGCACAATCATACAAAGAACATACAAGGTCTAAGAAATATAGAGTAGGAAATACAGAGACGTTCGCATTAGCTGGTTCCCAACGATGATAGGGGAAATACTCACTTATCCTGGAGCGAAGCAGAGACACAGCAGCGAGGGTGGCCCAATGCCAGCACTGGGACCACAGACGGACAGCAAGGAAGTCTGGATAGGAATGGCCTAAGCACCGAGTGGTCTGGGAGACCAGCTTAAATACCCCAAAACGTACCCTGGGGCTGGTGCTGTACTTGGTGGTTCTCACAGATTAAAACAAAGGTTCTAATGGGTTACTGAATGGCTTGGATGGGCCACTTTAGTAATCAGATTGTGATAAGTGACACCTCAGGAAGAGGGGACAAAAGAGGGAGGGGGAAATCCAAGTGGGCTGAAAGGATGTTCCAGCGGACAGGGCTTGTCCTGATGTCATCAGCTCTGGAATGCGGAGGTTTCTTTGAGATGCATTCTCTAAGTGCTTGGGATGGTCGGCACTTAGTTCCTTCTCCGGGGCGGCTCCTAAGATATGCAGAGCGGGGCGAGGTACTCTTGCTGCGGACGTGGTGTGCCCGCTTCGCCGAAATGGCTTCCCAAAGCAGTCTTTTCCTCTGGGTTTTCTGGCTGCCTGAGAACATGGATGCCGGCTGGGCAAGGCTGGGGCTGGATAGCAGGCTGCCCGGTAGCGAGGGCAAGCTCGCCGACCGGCCCGCGGGAGGCTCCAGGCGGGAACTGACCAGGGAGCGCCTAGCCAGGCTCGCTGGAGGTTTCCCCGGCGGGCGCCCGGCTGCTAGCAGCGGCTTGGGCCCATATGAGGCAGGCTTCCATGGAGGCAGGGGGAACAACACTTAAAACACAGTCCAAAGCAGGGAACAGGCACGGTCCGTGGCAGATGGCAATGCAGGCACGGGGCACACTTGTAACAGAGTCCAAACACACACTGGGAAGTCCAGATACAGGTCAGGGCAGGGCTGCCCAGAAAGAGAGTCCTTTTGTGCAGTTAACCAAACATGGAGTCAGTAAACTGCACAGTCTATAGCGGCAGCAAGGCAATTGACACGCAGGCAGGAAACTGACACGTGTATTAACACACACACGTGTAAAGCAATCTTTGATGTAGCAGTGAAACAGCAATGCAGGAAACTTTAACACAGTTCATGGCAGGCCTTAAAGCAGGGGAGGGGGCCTACTTGGCAACAGAAGTATCTCTGGGTAGACAGGCTATCAAGACTTTACTGGGTTCTTTTTGTTCGTTTGTGTAATCACAGTCGTGCCGGGAATCAAGGGAAGTTAAAGGAGTCAAGGGAAAGTAAGTATCTGCATTGTTTATAGCAAGGAGACAATACCAGGACTTGTGCTGCTGAGAAAAATTTGACTCTGAACATACCAAGCAATAACAAATCAGAGTATTTGAGTCTTCAGTCCTGCTGCACCAATATACCATCTAAAACATTTTGTACCACTTCTCTCTTAACATTTGACAGTCTGTAAATTTATTTTCTTTGGTTCATAAACTTTCCTATCGAAATGTTTTCTTCAAAGTTTTGCATCCATTTTATCAAACAGTTTTCATCTTGTTCCACTTCTGTGGCATATTACAATAGGATTTTATATACTTTTCCTAATAGGTATTTTGGATCTCTGCTGATTAGTTGTGCAATACATTTGTTTGCTTAAAGTATTCATAGGGACATGGCACAAAAAGATGAAAATGATAAAAGTATACACTGGTTTTATTTTATTTCCTTTGGTATTAATTTGGGGGTCCAGTTGGAAGTTGAAAATTAGCGTTTCATCTTTAGAGTTTCCAGAACCCTAAAGTTACAGCATCTCTAAGCCATTATTTGTTTGTCAGGCTTGAGACTAGATTTTTTTACATGGTGAGTTTTCACCCAAACTAGTGTTCTCATGGTATACTTTCTAATTTCAATATATACCCTGAACCAATCAGTCTTCTTTTTCACACTGAGGAATTCAACACAGTTTATTTTGGATGGATGTTTAAAATTACATGTTTCTCAGTTCTTCAACATTCATTAATATATTTAACTCCTGTTTTAAATCAATGTGAAAAATTAGCAGCTTTTTATAAAGTAAAATCAGAGAAACATCTGATTATACAGGCCTCCAAAGGGAGGGGAAAAAATCAGATGAATAGTTTTGTTTTGGGAAAACAGAACTTCCTGTGGATAAAAAGACACTTCTGAACTAAGAAGACATGTGGTGATCTACCACGACCAACACTCAGGACCCAAAATGTATGCTCTACATCTTAATCTCAACCCATGAATTGTTTGAATGGGGGTGGGAGGCATGTTTTCTCAGTACTTTCTGGAACCCATTCCCTCTAACTGGAATACTTTGCAAACACCCAGGGTTTGTGAAGCTGTCTGTGGTGGCTCAGTAGAAAGGACAACCACTTTGCACATGCTCGGAACTATTATGGCCATTTCCACACATCCTTAGAAGGATGGCCCACTCACTGAATGCTGCCAGCTTTCCCCCTTCACTCCACATATCTCCAATTTCAAAACAGCAGGCTGTTTGGCTTCCGTTTTTTCAGCCCCTTTTCTGAGAATGCACTTTTCTATGCCCCCGAAAAGGCGCCAAAAAAACAGCCTACTGCTGTTTTGAAATCGGAGACGTGTGGAGTAAAGGGGAAAAGCTGGCAGCATTCAGAGAGTAGGCTGTCCCTTTAAGGATGTGGGGAAATGGCCTATGTATCAATTGTACAGGCTGAGTAGTGACAGATAACAGATCCTCTTTGGGCGGGGGGGGGGCATCCACTTACATCTCTATGATATAGGATACTTGGAGGTTGGAGTCAGTGGATGTTTGAGAGATGATTTCCACTTTGGGACTGAATGTTCCCTCACACAACCATTGTTTAAGTTATTTTTTAAAGATGACACTACAGTTTCTAATGGTTTCTCTTTTCACTTACTTTACCATCCACAGGACCCAAGGTAACACATACACAGTGAACTGGGGAGTACTGAAAAAATAGCACGTTCGGTTGTATTTTTCCTACCCCCTCCTTACTCCTACCATTACTTTCACTTCTGTAAGGCAATTTAACTTCCACCATTAGAAGCAGCTGATACCACCATGAACAATTCAGTTTTGCCCATAAATTCTCTTTTCCGTTAAACGAACTAATAGATGCTTGTGTGGATGTGTGCATTATACATAATTTTGCATTTAACTCCCATAAGCGTCGAATTAAGTGCTTAGAAACTTTCTGCGCTCAGGCCAGTATGCAAACTATTGGTTGCAGCCGTGCTTTAATAAGGTTAAGGGCCTCTGTGTTTTATCATCTCAAATTATTTCACCACACCGACTTTCTACTGCTCCAGCACCCTTGACTAAGATGCATGGTGCTATTGTCAGTCTTGGTGCAGTGGCTTTTCATCATATGATTTATGAGTAAACCAATTCATTACGCAATTTAAAAACTGCAGGAAACTTTGCAAAGCAGCTTAATAGCCCCGGTGAATTTTCTGTAAAAGTGTGCAAAAGAAATGTTGGAATGTTCCAGGCTACTGTGATCTTGTGTATGGAGTGGAAAGAAGACCTGTCGGGCCAGACAAGCATCAATGGCCTTGAACATTGATCATTCCAGGAGCTGGACTACACGTTTTTTTTTTCTTTTGGTCTCTTGTTTTTGGCAAATCTGTTGTCTTTAAGGACCCTTTGCTTTTGCTGAAATGGAGTAACAGGGTTTCTCATTGTATATTCAGTATGCATTAAATGCACAACACAACACACCATATAATATTTGAATGGTTTCATGATAATGTTCATTCATTGTCTTTGTCACTTGGCTGAACAGTAGTTTTTGGGGTGCGGGGTCCAGTCTGCCCCACATCACTTCTTTGAACCTCAAGGACTTCTCTTAGCTCAAGCTGGTCCACATTGAGGTTCGCTTTCCATAAATGGAGAGCTATAAAACTTGCATCTTTGTCCCCAAGACAGTTCAAGAGGAGCAAGAGAGTTGAAGTAGATGCTATTTTGATTGCAAAGCTTATTGAAAAGCAATATATGCTGGTTTGCAATTAGATGTGCTTTTTACGTGGTTATAGTCATAACTGGGCACCAATGATAGGAATAAGAAGAAAATCACACTTCCCTGCTTGTTTTAATGAGGCGATATGCGCAATGTTAATGAACTGATTTATGGGCCATTTATATAGATGAAACTTAATTTTGCTGAAGGCCTGAAGTTCCAGTCTCTATTAACTGTAAAATATACAAATGAAGAGCATTTTCCAATAGTGAGTTTTGTTTATAAGATATGACTTTATGATCTAAGTGCTGTAAAACGGTTTTCATTGTAAATCAATTTTGATCAAATTTAGTTTCCATTTTGATGTTCATAATCTAATGCTATGAGGCAGGATAAATAAGTTTCCTAAATCACCTTGCATCTTGTGTGGTAAGTAACACTTAGAATTATTTTTTGTTTGATTCCTTCAGAAGAGCAAAAGAGGGGCACCATGGAGTATAGAACCAAGAAGGTCCTTGTCTTTTTCTTAGAATCATAGAATTGGAAGGGGCCATACAGACCATCTAGTCCAACCCCCTGATTCCTTTATAAAGCAATTGGTTGAGAAACTGGGGAAGAGACATGATTCTTTAAATCTACTTGATAGTTTTCAGAATCTGGTGGCTTTTAAAAAAATATCTAGGGCAGAAGTGTATCGTTTTCTCCTCTCATGGTGACTTCCCCCTATTCAAAATACTGATGTCCCAACATTATACCATCCCATGCTTAAGCATCCATTTGTTTCTCATCTTCACGTAGTACCAATATTTAAATTGTGAATACCAGTGCCAGTTCTTGTTCCAAGGGCAGTTGTGTTTGTATGGGATAAACACACTAATTCTTACACACACCTCAGTATGTTGTACTGGGAAATCGAAAAATTATGCGATTATAGTTCCTTTTGTGGATTCAAAATGGGTACAGTTCAATATTCCAAAAGGGCATACCATGTATTCCCTATGCATTGCTCTTGATTAAAGGAATTCAATTTTGAATGTTTAAGTGAAATCCAATTCAATTGATTAGCTGACTAAGAAAGCCGGCGATGTTTATTTCATGGCACATTTCAATAGATGGTTTGTTTGGCTTAATTTGTATGTGCCAAAAAGGCATTCAGAGCCCTGAGAATGTAGCCCAAGCATGGATTGTTAAACTTGGGCATTCTGTGAAGTCTGGGCATCATTCAGGAAAGCAGACTACCTGTCTTAACAGTGAAAAGCAAATGGGAGGCTTTGCTTGCCACTGGGGTCTTGGTGAGTCCATAGGGACTTGGAAAAGAGTGCAGCCATTGTGGAGGATAGCTGCAACCTGTGGAAAATGGGCATTAAGAACTAACATGTTATTTAATACGGCTTATTGTGGAATTTTCTGTATGCACTAGTACTTGAGCTTGTTGACGTGGTTGACATCAGCTTGTTTACAGGCCAAACAAAGTGGCACCTCTTTGGCTGAGTCCCTGCAGCGTAACTCAACAAAGCCCTTTGAGGGGCTGAATATGGCTGAAATGGCCTGTGGGAGGGGAAGTGGCCTGTGATGCTGGGCAGGGCCATTCAGGAGGAATCCTGATCAGTTTTTGAGCAGTAGCAGTTGATGGTAAATTAAATAAGTAAGATCAAAATGTTTTTTAAAGCCCCCAAATCATCCATAAGGTAGATAACGTTCTTTTACAATGGAACAGTAATCTTAAAACTGTAATCCCGTGCACTCTTACTTAGGAGATGCTCACATTGGATTTCTGACTTACTTCTGATCAGTCATTGCTATTAGAATCAGGTTGCATTTCCAAGTTCAGAGATACTTTCCCCAGTGTATGCACACTCGGTTTAAGGCTGCCCCCACACCATAATCCTGAAATGATGTAAACTCCCCAAAAGGTTTAAACCAAGCAAAATTATATGACAAGGAATAGAGATGGAGCACATCTTAAATTATGTATGGCTGAGTGATAATAAATATTGTATTGGCGAGCATCTTACTAGCTACCATTGCCATGTGGGAGGAAAGCTCTATAGTTCTTTTTTCAGCAATAAAGAAACCAGTGGTGTAATGAAACACCCACATATCTGAGCACAATGTGGTAGGTGCTTTCAAATCTTTTTAAACTGCATTGTACTACTGATACAACATTGGTTGCCTGAGAACGTTTTAGACAAGAGTTTAGAAACCATTGTAATAGTTGGGTCCTAGGGGAACAAACTTTTATATGAAGATTCACACTGTATTCTTCTTAGACTTTGTTTTTAAGATCCTCCCATAATAAAGAAATAAAGCAAAAAGAAAATCTGGATAAAATAACTGGTGCAAAAATGAAGGGCTTTTAAAAATAATTCCCACCGTTTTTATTGAAGAAAGTAGACATGGCAACAACATGAAGCTGAAAGTATGTTAGAATTGTCTACATGCCGGCATCACTAGGACAGAAAGTGAGGGGATGAATATCCAGAGTAAGGGCAGTTCTTGCAAGGTAGCGGAACTCTTATTCCTGTTAACACCAAACTCCCCAAGTGGGAGAAAGGGGGTGGAACTTTCCAAAGCCGACAAGAAGTGTTTCTACAAATCATGGTTATCCTTTTGTCTCAGCCCTACATAAAACCACCATTGTGAAGGCTACTTAAAACAGCAGCCACTAAAGGCTTCTTTCGCATCCTGACTTCATACACAGCCTTGGGGAAAGTCGCTTGCAGGCATTGATGCTTATGTGTGTCTTCCACTGCAAAATTAGGATAAGGATATTTACCGATCTCAGGTGTGTTGTGGTGATTAATCTGTACAGTGTTTTGGAAATACCACATAATTAAAATTCCAACCCTCCAGGGGAAAAGCTAAAGGGACTGAGTCTTCGTTGCCCTGGGGCAAGCCCAGATCTTGTACCATATGTTGTTAGCTCCTGTCCAAATGTTCCAGTCTGTTCCTAGAGTGATTAGTTACTTTTAATCATTCTGGCAACCATGCCTCCAAGCAGCTCCCTACAGCCTCTCTTTTTCGCTGTCCGCCACTGCGTCTGCATTGACTGTCGTCTTTGAGGTACCAGTCTTCAGAGCTAATAAATCATACATTGGTTCCCCAGTCAGGTCGTGGTGTATGTTGCAGTAGGGAGCACAATCTGCCAGGTGCTGGAATTGACTGCTGGTATCTGTCTGGCTTTTATATTGGCCATTTTGGAATTTAGCACGATGCAAATAGTTCATCTCAGAAGTCTCAAGAGAGCGTGTGGCCTAGAACACTGCAAGGGAGGGGGGATGGTGGCGAGGCTTAAACGCCCTCTCTTAAGAATGCTGATTTGGCATTATTGGGCTTTTCATCGAAGAACCTCTGTTAGACTTACAGTTAACTCTAGGCTTCCTTGGAACACAATTTCAGAGCTGTTATCTTAGGCAAAAACTTTTGCTGGGAATATTCTGTACCGTTCTTCTCTTCCCATGGGACTGGGGGAAAGTTAGAGGGAAGAGAAATTCAGATGATCAAGTGGTTGGAGCACCCTCCTACCAGAAAATACTGAAGTATTTGGGTCTTTTTAGTTTAGAAAAAAGACAAAGCTAAAGGAAGGATGCGATACAGATTCATAAAATTATGAATGAGTAGATATGGATATCCCAAGCCTAGATAGCCCAGGCTAGCCTGATCTCATCAGATCTCAGAAGCTAAGCAGGGTCAGCCTTGGTTAGTACTTGGATGGGAGCAGGGGTCATTTTGTAAAAAAAAAAAAGCTGGAGGAACGCATTAGCACAACTCATTAGCATAACTGATTTTCATATGCCACACCCCCTGACATCACCTATCCTGGCTGTTTTGGACCCAATCCTGGCCACTCAGGGCCGAAATTGGGCCCAAAATGTCAAAAAGGGGCTGAAAATGGCAGGAAAGGGGCCAAAATGGTCAGGATCGGGCCGCTGCTGAGTGGGAGAGTGATCCACCACCCGTCAGAGGCCTGATCCGGGCCATTTCGGCCCCAATCCAGGTTGAAACGGGCCCAAAATGGCTGAGAGTCAGGTAGGTGGGGCCACCTGACATGTGACCTCTTTGGGAAACTGCCAACTGCCAACTGCCTGTGCATTCCCCCTCGAAATGAGCCCTGGATGGGAGACCATCATGGAAGCCCCAAGTATCTATACAGAGGCAGGCAATGGCAAACCACCTCTGTTAGTCTCTTGATTTGAAAACCCCAGCAGGGGTCACCATAAGTTGGGGTACAACTTGACGGCACTTTCCATCACCAACAGACATGAAACTATTAATATATTATGAATGGGTAGATAGGTTGTAGAAGTCAGAATCATACAATAATATCACTTTGTAGAAGGTTCTGAACAGCCAAATGAAAGCACCCCCCTTTCTCCATATCACCCCATCCAAAGATTCTATAAGCTGCTTGGGTATTTTTTTTATTATTAATTTTTTAATTATTTATTTATGTAATTTATAGTCCACCTTTCTCACTGAAACTCAAGGTAGATTATATAGTGTGGGATTAGTACAATCAGTATCAAGGACATTTCTATACAGTGTCGAGGACATTTCCATAAACAATGCCATAGGGTAAATAAAGACAAGTTTACAAAGACATAACAGCATTAGCAAGGATCCAATACAGAGTTGAAGAAATACTGAAACAGAACATAATTCTAGGACTGACTTTAGACAACATGAAGCACAGGTAGTATATAGGCATGTCAATTTCCTCAACCCCCTCTGATCCCCACCCACTTCTAACTTCCTCCACCCCACCCCCTCTTCCCAGCTCAGCACACTCTTTTCAGGGCATTTTTGTTCATTTCCCTTCTATTTTTCTTACATTTGGTACACGTTACATTTGTTCTGTGTCCTGGGAATTCTCCCCCTGCCCGCCCACCCTGCCATACGCCCTGTGTTTTTTGACTGAAAAGAGGACTTGACTGGGAGTCACTCTACACAAGACATCTTACACGGGGACACTCAAGTGCAGGGAGACTCAATGTTAGCCAGGAAGCGGAAGCGTAGTTTAAAAACTACGCTGGCAAAGATTGCTCCTCAGAGGGTTTGTTAATTTCATCTTCTCCTTCCCCAAAAGCTATGTCAATTTCACTTCCCCATTGGGGAGGCAAAAATGAAATTAACAAACCCTCTGAAAAGGGATCTCTGCTGGCTTTGTCTTTTTAGACTACCATCCTGTAGAGAGGTGAAATTTACAGAGCCTTCGGGGAAGTGAAGATGAAATTAACAAAACCTCTGAGGAGCAATCTTTTCCGGCTCTGTCTTTTGAAACAATGTTTCCTGGCTAACATTACGTCTTCCTACACTTGAGCATCCCCATGTAAGATGTTTTGTGTAGAGAGACTCAGAGTTACTCCAGTCTAAGTCCACTGAATTCAATAAGCTGCAATAACTCTGATAGGATTGCACTGTGACTAACTCAGGGATACAACAGGCAGCCTCCTCTTTGCTGTGTTTCTGTTTAAATGTTCTAATTGGACCTAATAGAAAAGTGATGCAGACTGAAGCCTCTCAAACGACTGCAAACCATTAAAGATATAATGATTCAGAGTCATGATGGGGAACCCTCTCTTCAGGTCAATAATTTGATTTAATTTATTTCCCATGGCATACCATTGGGGAGTTACCACCTTAACACAGCAGTGGCTCAGTTGGACGGGTCCCGGCAGTCACACGCACCTTGGTTTCTGCCGGGAGTTGATAGCATTGCAGGGCCATACATTTTGAAGAGTTCTAAATTAATTGCCTCATCATTTAATTATTCCAACATTAACAGCCACTTATTATGACAGTTAAACACGGGTTTTATGGGCCTTCTTACTCATGCTAAAAAGTACAGCGTGAGCTTCTCTGGGTTTAGCTGTTCATCACTGTTTATCCCTTGCATACTAATAGCTGTGATTAAGATCATTTTGTAGACGTTGGCTGCAAAGAGCCCAAGCTGTGTGTTTGTGGAAAGTGTATATGTGAGCTACATCTTTTCTCTGTTTTTGTCCAACTGCTTCTCAATCTCCCCCCTTCTCCTGTGAGGTAGAAGAAGAACCATTCTTCTTCATTTCTTAAGAGGAACTCAGGATTGTACAGCCCCATCAGTTTGACTCACAAATCTCACTTCTGCTCTGTATGAATAAAAGCCCATGAGTAATTTTATGCCATTTTCTGTTAATACGGTGCCCAACCTTCCCTGTTAAATTTACACAATTGTAAGTTTCTTGTTGTTGTGACAACTGCAAATGTATGGTGTGCAAGTAGAATTTCCAATTAGGGGAGGCCTGGTACTTACTGTGAGTTTTCTAAATCTGTTTGTGCAAAGTGCACACACGTTCCTGGCACCAACATGATGATGTCACTTCCTGAAGTGATATCATCACACTGGCCATAGGAGTGCTCCCACATTCTGCAGCCCCTTTGGGAGCAAAATTGCCCCCAAACAAAGCAAGAGAGCATTCCTGTAGACAGTGCAATGATGTCACCAGGGCTTTTTTTCTGGGAAAAGAGGTGGTGGAACTCAGTGAGTTGCCCTCAGCGAAAATGGTCACATGGCCACCAGCCATGTGACCATTTTCAAGAGGTTCCGGAACTCTGTTCCACTGCGTTCCTGCTGAATAAAAGCCCTGGACGTCACTTCTGGAAGTGATGTTGCATCTGCCAGGAGCACGCACAGCAAGAATGTTCCCGGGGTGCCTGCTGTCGATGGTGATCTCAAGGTGGCTGGAAGCCCCCACTGGTCACTTGCAACCAGCAGGCAAGCAAGCAGACCGCCAGGAGATTTCCTTCCATCTGCAGGCACCTGGAATCTCTAAGTGCAACACAGAGACAAAATTTAAAATGTCATAAAAAGAACAGGAAGATTGAGAACAGAAAAATGAAAATGGTCAAACTATGAAAAGGCTCACAAAGTGATATATGAAAACAAAAGGCTTCTCTAGCACGGGAGAGTGGCTAGTTTGATCCTGTGGTCAGACATTCATTGGCCTCATGGGGAAGTGCTTTAATCCCCTTCTTGTTTGAACCTGAGGGTATGTGCCATTCAAAACTTCAAAATTGTTGTCAGTGGATAGGAAAATAGAAATATTAATTATGTTATGCATAACATAACACGGAACAGTTTTCTATTAAACCAATTCCCAAATGAGTCCACTTTTGTCTTTTTCCCAATTAACAGTTTAATTTCAGCAACTAAAACTCAACACAAGCCTAAAACTCCAGTATATCCCCATCTTAATTGTAAGCCCAAAAGGGAGCTCAAATACTCATTAATTTTAATTTATTTTTCAACTTTCACTAAGGGCTCAGGGCGAAGCAGCAAGAAGTTTCAAGCCACAAAACTCCATTTACAAACTGTCAAATGTGGAATTAAAAACACTCTCGTTTCCTCATATTCACCTCTATCAGTAGCTTCCAAAACACATTTTAAAATATATCGCACTATTTCAGGAAGATTCTCAGGCTCTGGCTTTGGCTTGTGCCTGCAGGGTCTAGACTTTGTTGCTCTTAATATTTCTAAGATATACTCAAATCGAGTCTTTAGCTAATCATACAAGGAGGAGAGTACCATAGATGTGGGGCATATACTGAGAAAGTTCACAAGAAACATTGTCTTGGATTATAGACAGTAGCCCCAAGAAAAACCTTTGGAGAAAGCACAGCAGATAAAATTAAACAAAAAGTCTTTATTAGGCAGACAGGCTCTTCTGTTTCCCAGCTCTGCAGTCTCCATTCTGCTTCCATGGCTGTTTCCACACTGCTTACTGGCCATGGAACATGGTGCCAAGCTCCTGGAACGACAGTGCATTCTTGCGCAAAATCGCACCATGAAGACGCTGCCATTCCGGGAGCTTGGAACTATGTTCCGTGGCCGGTAAGCAGTGTGGAAATGGCCCATGTCTTGCTTTGTGTACTGCTTGTGCAAATCTGAAACACAAGCCTTAATGTATGAAATGTTACCCTCATTGCAGACTTCATGTATGGTCTGTGAGTACTGAACATTTGTGATACTTCACTCAAAGAGGTTTGGCCATCTTATTAATACATAAAATAACCTCCACTCTTGGAATATCTAGAGGGAATCCTGCAGCTTCCTTCTGATTAGCATGTGAGGCAGGTTGTTGTATCTCTCTCTTTTTTTAAAAAAAATGCACAGATACAAGCAAAGTGATGATATTGTTGTTCTCCTTTCCTCTCCTTCACAATGGTTTTCTGATGTTCCTCTTCAAGCCCCATTGAAATGGGTTTGCTTTTTGCAGGAACAGAGTTCAGTGAATTGTGGCTGAGGAAAGCAGTGCTTTTGCATGTACAGGCAAGGCATAATAGCAGCCGAGGCACCGACGGTCTGCTGTGTACTCAGTGAATGCAGCGTACCTTTTTGTCATCCGCAGGCATGGCTTTCCTTTATGGATATTCCAAAGTGATGTGATTAAGCTCTCATTTTCACACACACCTCTTCACTTTTTCAGAAACTGTTAAAATAAAAACATGTATTATTGATCATAACAGTATTGTATATTTCCTCTGATCAGTAGACAAAATCATACAGGAGTGGTTAACTTTTTTTAAAAAGAAAGTGTTTGAGGTATTGTCGAAGGCTTTCATGGCCGGAGAACGATAGCTGTTGTGGGTTTTCCGGGCTGTATTGCCGTGGTCTTGGCATTGTAGTTCCTGACGTTCCGCCAGCAGCTGTGGCTGGCATCTTCAGAGGTGTAGCACCAAAAGACAGAGATCTCTCAGTGTCACAGTGTGGAAAAGATGTTGGCAGGTCATTTGTATCTACTCAGAAAGGTAGGGTTGGGCTGAGTCATCCTGTAAGAGTTTCCCAGGGTGTGGAATGCTAATGGCGGGAGGCTTCACTGTATCCTGAGGAGGTTCTTTTGCATATGGATTGGGGCTTGATGTGCTAATCTTCTCTGCAGGGCTGTTGTCGGGTGTAGAGTGTTTTGTTAGCCTGGTGTTTTTCAGAATACAGTGAAGCCTCCCGCCATTAGCATTAGCATTCCACACCCTGGGAAACTCTCACAGGATGACTCAGCTCAACCCCACCCCTCCTGAGTAGATACAAATGACCTACATCTTTTCCACACTGTGACACTGAGAGATCTCTGTCTTTTGGTGCTACACCTCTGAAGATGCCAGCCACAGCTACTGGCGAAACGTCAGGAACTACAATGCCAAGACCACGGCAATACAGCCCGGAAAACCCACAACAGCCAAAGTGTTTGAGGTTTTTTTTAAAAAAAATGTCAGCTTTTCTTGAGGTTTTTTATTATGTGTATGAATTATTCTGTGGGACTAAGCAAATGCTATTGATTCCCCCCTCCCCACCCCATTCTTGGTTTCCCTTTTTGCAGACTGTTGGGGCCCGTTTCCTGTGGTTCCTGAAGAAAAAGCTCTCAGAATGCTTTATATAATGGGGAGTAAGGTGCAAAAGTACCAACCACCAAAAGTGGTCCAAATGTGTTAAAAGATTTGTAAGCCATGTGGGATAGTTAATGGTGATATGCTTGGATAGAGAAACCCCTTGTTCAAATGTGTGAAATGTATTAGGCTCTTTCTCAGTATAAACTTCCTCAAAGGGCAGTTGTGGTGGTAAAAAGAAGAGGGCTGTTGCCTGCCCTGTGAAAGGAAGGGTGGATAAAAATGCAATACATATTCCTGTTCTGTTGTAGAAGATGGACATCCATGAAGGATTCTGTGGCCTTTGATGAGAGTGGAATTTCAGAAAGTGTCCATTTGTGTGTTAAAAACCTGCAAAGATATGGTAGAAAGTGTTGCATTAAAATTGTCCAACACACTTCCTTATATATTAATGAGCTGGAAGATTAATTAACAGATTGAAGCTAATTGATGGCATGCTAGAGACCCAAGAAAGATGCCCCTCCTCCCCATTGTTACCAAAAAAAAAAAAAAGGCAGAGGCATTCTGGTGTTCTTTCAGTGCTGCTGCCTTCTCTGTCTGATTAAAATTTCACTTGGCCTTTCTGTCCATATTAAGAGGAAGCTATTTGCACTCACAGCTGTTCAGTAGACAGCACCACTGTGTTACATTTCAGGGGGTTTATTGAGTCTGTCAGTGTTTCAAGTACCACAGAGTTTGAGAAGTGCAATTTCAGCCTTTCTGTCTTGAATTGAGTCAATGGGGTTAATGAGTGGCACTGAAAATAATCACTTGGCAACAAAGAGAAACAGAGAATCTGCAAAAGTCTTCCAAACTTTATATGTTGAATTTTGGGTTGGATCACTGTAGTTCCCTGCCAATGGGGGTGTGCTTTCACATACAACAACTGATTCTCTAAATGGGTTAACAAGGAAGCCATCCAGGCAAGAACATGTCAAATGCCATAACAGATCTCTCCCTCCCTTCCGGCCAATGAATATTTTGGAAGTCTGAGTAAGCTTTTTCATCCATCCAAGGACAGATTAAAGAACAACAAGTTTATATGCGGATTCAGAAAATGTGAATCTCCACAGCACGTAACCTTGCTTTTGTGGTCAGCCAGAATTGCAAGGGGAGATGGTGGGAGGAGGGGAGATGTACTTTAAAGGGGTACTTTACTACTATAATTAGATCACCTTGTATGTTGTTAGGGACAGAATGCTGCAGGATAGCAAATAAATTCTCAGGAATCAAGAGCTCACAAAGCCTCTAGGTCACACTTGGGTTGCCAACTCCAGATTTGGAAAATTCTGGAGATTTTAGGGCGGAGCCTGGGTAGGATGGGGTCTAGGCGAGGGGAGTGAGCTAAGCAGGGTATAATGGCATAGTGTCCACCCTTCAAAGCAGTGATTTTTTTCCAGAGGAACTGATCTTTGTAGTTTGGAGAGCAGTTGGAATTCTGGGAGATCTCCAGGCTCCACCTAAAGGTTGGCAGCCCTGTGTCACACAGATGTTCTTCTGTGTGGTTCCACATATGCAGAAGCCTACAGTTGGGTGTAGCAGCAGCTACGTCACTCACCTACTTTCTCACTTTCTTCAGTTGTGACTCCTTCTTGGACTCAAAACAGCAAAGGACAAGCTCATTGCTTTTGGCAGCAGTGGGAGGGAACTGGAAAGCATGTTTCTGTAGGTAGCTGCGCCTGTTTTTTGGAACACCTTGCAGTTAGAGTAACTTTGCTTTGTAGATCCAGAGGAGTTAGCCGTGTTAGTCTGTAGTAGCAAAATCAAAAAGAGTCCAGTAGCACCTTTAAGACTAACCAATTTTATTGTAGCATAAGCTTTCGAGAATCACAGTTCTCTTCGTCAGATGCATGGAGGGCAGAAGGAAACTGGCCAAATAGAAAAGAGCAAGAGTCCAATAGCACCTATAAGACTAACAAAATTTGTGGCAGGGTATGAGCTTTCGTGAGTTACAGTTCACTTCTTCAGATACAGCTACTGTAGAATGTGAGTCCAGCTGTCCTTATATTTTGGAGAGTGGAGTGATTACAGAAGCCAAATGATAATAGCTGGTGAATGACAATAGCAGGCATGATTGAATAGGGTGGGGTATGCAGACAGGTAGTGGGTGTGGAGGAATCAGCATTGGTAATGAGACAGGAAGCCTAGGTCTCGATTCAGTCCAGGTGGATGCATTGTTTTAAGCTTCATTATCAGTTACAATTCAGCAGTCTCTCTAATCTCCCTTTGAAATTCCTTTGCAGGATGGCTTTTGGCCAGACTTTGGTGATGGTATATTTCTGTGGTCTTATACACTGATGAACAGGAATGCTTGGCTTCTGCAGAAATTTAGGCAAGGATGTGCTGTAGATACCACAAATTATCTTATGGGGAACACTCTGGAGCTCTAGAGGCATAGGGCAGTGCTGGTACCCACACTCTGTAAGTTATTTGAACTGAGATACATTTTACAAGTGGTTTCTTGCAATGGGAACAGAGCATATGAGCAGAAAGAACTCAATACAGTCACATTACATTTTACTGCAACTGTAAATATAATCCAATAGTTTCCTAATTTTTTTGCAGGAAAAAATATGGGCATCATTTACAGGTCATAATGGGGAGAGGAAGACAGACTCACTTTCTAAATATCCAAATGAGTAATTTGGTAGCCGCTGTTCCAGTGCATCGTTCGCACAATTATAATGGAAATGAATATAGAGCCCCATAAAGTTACTAAACAGAATATATATTATTAACCAAACCCTTAATTGTAATCATTTTATGGTTTCTTAGATTACTAAAGCATGAAATCTATTCTGAATAATTTTAAATATGGGGGCAGGGGGAGATTTAAAAAAAAATACAAATGAATGTTCATAATTATATGGTGGTAGTAAATTATTCAGATTATCATTTTATTTATTCAATACAAGTATATCCACATTCATTCCTATTTTGAGAATTGCAGAAATACTTAAATGACAATGATTAATTCAAACACTCCCTTTCCCATTGATAGAATTGCAGGATTTCATTCTTGATACTTTTGTTAGCATTGGTAGCTCTTTTTGAGGAAAGCTCTGGGTCAGAATTAGTTAAAGTAATATGTATTTTGCCTCTGGTATAGTCAAATGGCCCAAATAAAAAAAGATAATAGGAAATGCATTTCAGAACCTCCCGTACTGAGGTTTTTAAAAAAACATTTCAAAATAGTCAATAGGGCAGTAGATTTAGAGGGGGCAATGCCAATCTTTCCCTGTCTCATTTTCTTGATCTATTTCCCTACCCCCAGATGCTACTATTCTGTCCCCCAAGGAAGAAAGATTAAAGCACTATATGAATACCGTTATATTTTTCCATGTAGAGCTGCTTCAAAGTATCAAATGGCACATGACGGGGAGCTTCCCTGTATCATGGCCTCAGTACCATTTGGAGCTCCCTCCCTGTAGTAACCAGTTTGACCTAGTATACACATCACAGAAGGGTTTATTTTTGTGAAAATAGAAGTGATTCCCAATATAGAAGAAAAGAAAAAGGAGGTGCCCCTTTCTGGTTGGCTCTTCCCATTCATACTATATTTTATTTATTATTTATTTTATTTATGTCATTTATAGTCCGCCTTTCTCACTGAGACTCAAGGCGGATTACACAGTGTGAGATTAGTACAGCCAATATCAAGGACATTTCCATAAACAATGCCATAGGGGAAATAAACACAAGTTTACAAAGACAGAGCATTAGCAAGAATCCAATACAGAGTTGAAGAAATGCTGAAACAGAACACCAGCAATTCTAGGGCTGACATTAGACAGCATGAAGCATAGGTAGCTCATAGGAGCACTTATTTAAAACAGCAGATAGTATATAAGGTGAAGTCTGTGGTCCCTAACTCATTAGCAAAGCATCTGAGACCCCCTCCCTACACCTTTTGGAATAATTTGGTTTTCCATCATTTGCGTAAAGTCAGAAGAGTGAGAGCTCTCCTGCCCGCCTCACGCAGACCGTTCCGCAGGGTAGGGGCCATCACAGAGAAAGCCCAAGTACGGGCTGTTGTTGATTTCACCCATGTGTGGGGCAGCACCTACAGAAGACCATGTTCAGATGAGCAAAGTTGCTGTGGAGGGACATAGGGAGGGAGGCAGTCACATCAGTATGCCGGACCAAGGCCGTGAAGAGCTTTGTATGTGATAACCAGTACCTTGAATTGAGCATGGTAACTGGGAGGTAGCCAATGGAGTGACTGTAGGATGGGAGTGATGTTCATGCTCCTGCTCACTCCTGATAACAGTCGAGCCACAGCGTTTTGCACCAATTGGAGTCTCCTAGTTAACTTAGATGGGAGACCTATGTATAGTGCATTACAGTAGTCAAGTCTTGATGTTAGCATAGCCTGGTGTGGTTTGGAAACATTTATCTCAGTTGGGGAAATTGGAGTTGTCAGTGTATGCTACATACTGGATATGACATGCAAAGCGTGGTCCAGCTGCAAGATCTATCTCACTTTCACACCCCTCTGTGTAAAACTGGCCCTAGCCCATAAAGAACTTTTCGGTATTTATTTATTTATTTTATTTATTTCAAATTTCTATTCTGCCCTCCCCGCGAGCAGGCTGGGGGCGGATAACAACCTATTAAAACACAATAAAAATTCCATCTACATTAAAACATCATTAAAACAACAGCATATTTCTGTTCATACAAATTTAAAAACAGGATGGTGGACAGCCTTCACAGGGAGGGTTAGAAATGTATACACACCTTTTTTCAGGCCAGTGGAAGCCCAGCCTCAGCCATATGCCTGGCAGAACAACTCTGTCTTGCAGGCCCGGCGAAAAGATAGTAGGTCCTGCCGAGCCCTGATTTCAGCAGACAGAGCGTTCCACCAGATGGGAGCCAGGACTGAAAAGGCCCTGGCTCTAGTTGAGTCTAGGGGCCAGGGACCACCAACAATTGTTTGTCCCCTGATTGGAATGTCCTCCGGGGAATATATGAGGAGAGACGGTCCCGTAGATACTCTGGCCCCAGGTTTGCTGTCGATGTTGAGATCTTATAAACAGTGTTTTCTCCCCACTCCACCCCACCATCAATGAACATCTCTCTTGTTTATTTCACTGGAAACCAATCAGTTGTTGAGTGATAAAATATCTTCCATTACGGAGGCAGTGACAGCAACTTTTGAAGCAGCTGAACTTAGAACGGTGATGAATGGTGCTCGCTAATGGATTAATTTCCAGATGTTGCCAGTTTATTATGACATCTTTTATGGAGTGATGCTGATCAAAGGTAATTGTCACTTGGTTTTATTTGTTAATTGTCTTATCATCTTTTTTTTTTAATTTGTTGCCATGGACTTTGGCTTGCACACTTAAAAAAAACACAACACACTATGATGGAAGTACCAACAATTCCCCTCCCATTTTTGGTATAAGTAGTGTCTTTGTCCTTTTTTCATTAGTTACATTCTTTGTAGCATTGCAAACAGCACTATACGCTACACACATCTTTAAAGTCTAAATCTTTCCCCCGAGTTGGTAACTAAATGGCTGTGAGTATAATAGTTGTCAGTTTATTACTGGCCACTGCTTTCTGTGACTCCCCCACCTCTTTAAATCTCCCCATTTGGTATTTTGTAATACACAATCACTTTGATTTCCCATACAACATTGAAGTATCCCACACCTCATTACCTGGTTTCTTCTTTTGCTTCATTAATTTCCTTAAAACAAAAATACCTAGCTGTCCACCACAGTCCTTAGGTCTGTCGAAGTAATCGTATTATACTAACTTCTTTTAAAAAAAAGAAAAACAGCAATCTGGCCCTGTGCTTGTGCTTAGTTCCATATCATTTTTGAGTCTTGTTTTCTCAGCAGAAAAGCTCTCTCACAGTATTTAAATAAATATCTTCTCCTTCAGGCCATGGACATAACAATGAGCAAAATGGATTCTTAATATGAATTCTGATAGCTTTCTTTTCCCCACAAGTCTCTGCTTGAACAAAGGAAGACAAGGAAGATTCTTCTGTTTCACTTTACCTGAAGACATTATTCAGATGTAGGAAAACAAAAAAGTTAAAGTGGGGAGGGGGTATTCCAAAGAAGCAAAGAACTAGGGTGCTTCAGTACTTGGGGAGGAGTTTAATGGAAAAGAGAGAAGAATGCATATCACAACATGAGACATAAAGGATTGTTCAGCTGTTGTGCAGAAATCTGCAAGATCTTCACCCTTATGAATCATGGATACAAGAATCTGTGGGGACTCTCCAGGCAAATAAACTGCAAAATAAAATTTCATGCAGACTCTAGAAAATAAGGTTGACCTTTTGGGTAACTTGCTAACTTAATTAGCCTGTTTGTATTTTGGGGGAGTGGGAGGCTTCATTGGTTCCTTCCCTTCATTACATTGTCCACAGGCCTGTAGGTTGCAGAGTTCCTGCTCATCATAAAGTTCACATTAGTGTTTTGTCCTAGTAATTTATTGCCAGAATATCTTTTGAGGAAAACTGACATGTTTGAGAATGGAGCAGGGAGGAGGATGTCTGCCGTGCCCACTTCTTCATGGTTGATTCCCCTCCTGACTCTTTCCCCGAACCAGAATCCAAATTGGGAAAATCTGGGAGCAAAGGCGTCAACCACTTAGCCAGCAGGAAATGTGTCATGGTGTGTGGAGGAGAGGGGTACATTGACAATCCGTTATCACAGTGCTCTTCATCCTTTCCAGACCCAGGACCTGTGAGTGGCAGCGTGGATCCCACTAAGCATGTGACATGAAGTCTGAGTATCATCACGGTCATAGGGCAGCAGAAAGAGTCTCTGCCTCCTTCCTGGTAGGGTTGCCAGGGCCCCTCCCCTCCTGACCTTTTTGTCGTTCCTGTGCCCCGCACCAGCACAATGACATCATTTCCAGGAAGTGACATCATCATGCAAAGTGGGGAGCATGCACATGCTTTGCAGCTGGCTGATTTGGCCCCCAAACGGGCCTGATTTGGCCCATTTGGGGCCCAAATTGTCCCACTACAAAGCATGGGAGTGCTCTTGGGGTGATGTGATGACATCATTGACAGTGTTGCATCAGTCTTGGGAGCATGCCTGGGAGGCCCATTCTCTGCCTTTCTCCCCTGCCGGCCAGGTAAATGGTGGCTGGGGGTGAAAGGAGGGAGCAGGGGATCCCCTGCCCCCACTAGGGGAATGGGATCCCTACTTCCTGGGGAAAAGGGAATCATCTCTATTGCTGCAGGATCTTGCTTTATTAACCTGGTTCTTCTCTCATCAGGCGTACACTGGGAATTAGGAAACACAATGGTCTCTCCAAGCTTGCTAGCAGCAGAGCCTGTCAAAAGCAGCCCAAATGTCAGCTTTATACACAAATGGTGTGTGTGTGTGTGTGTCTCCTTCTGAGTTGGGGGAATTAGCATACAAGGAGATGCAGCCAGAGGGGGTAACTAGCAGGCTGTCCACCAATATATACCAGGATGGTTCCCTTAGAAAACTCTCAATTAAACAAGCAGATGTTCAACAGGAATGTTTTTTTTTATTAAGGGACCAGTAAAAAGCTATTGCACACAAAATATACACAACACACACTCATGCCTAACTAGGATATCAGTGAGGAAGAGTGAGAGAAATTCAGGGTAGGGCTATAGTTACCAGTCTTGAAGAGGAAGGTTCCATGGAGGCAGCAGCGAAGATGACCAGTGTCTCATGGAGAGAAGAGGAGGGGGCTCAGACGTATCTGAGGGTGCATGCATGGATTCAGGACATGCACACACAGCATATGGCTGCGAAGTCCACTTATAGAGCAAAGCCTATCATGGGACAAAACTGATGTTTCTGCCCCCAAACGATAGCTTAATGGCTGTCTCCGGAGGTGAGAGAATAAAATCGGGAAAGGTATGATTGTGCATATCCGGGAGGAACTAAAGGTAAAAATAGTGATTCATTACCAGTGATTAGTGGAATAGGAGAGTTATCAGGTCTCTGGTTAACTCTGATTAGGAAGGAGGCAGGGGGAAGATCGGCAGGGTGTGGGTGATGAACTCAGGAACTCCTGGAGGACCTTCTGCTGTAACTCAATGGTTAAGTGGTTCGGCTGCAAATCAGCACTCTGCTGCTTTGAATCTCACTACTGCCATGAGCTCAGTAGGTGGCCTTGGGTCAGCCACTCCTCTCAGCCCCAGCTCCCCAGCTGCATTGTGGGGGTCATCATAACACTAACTTGTTCTGAGTGAGACACTAATCTGTCTAGAAGCACAGTAATCACCATCATCATCATTATTACATCTATGCACATCTCTGGGGTGTGGGGCTACTAGCCACTCCTGCCTCATGACTCACATTTTAGTAATTTTCCATCTGCAGTGTGTCATGTCTGCACCCATCCATGCCATTCATGTTTCTCTGATCTAATATATTGAACTCATGCATTACTTTTATGATTGTGCTTTGTTCATATATACTGAACTTTGTACTGTAGTCACATAATCAAGTACCAATGTTGACCTGCTTGAAAATGAAAGTGCCTTATTCCCAGAACAAGCAACTGTTATCTCTGGAAGTATGTTCATTGACCTTGCAGCTGTACTTGTAACTCTTCGCAGGGGAAAGAGGGAGTTTTGGTTCCTTGTAAACTTCTGCCTTTCTCTGTCCAGACTAAGCTATTGTGTTCTCATGGAACTTTTTAGGATTTTCGCGCCTAAATGCTAACTGCTCAAAGGGAGGGGGGAATAGTGCTCCTTATATCAATAGTGCATATGCTTGTATACTCATTCCTGCCAACCTTTCCCATCTATGGATGTACCCATGAACTTAATGGATCTCTGAATAAAGACCTTTTCAACCAATGCACTGGAGTGCTTGCTGTGAGGGGTTTGGAGATCTATGTGCCACGGACTGCTGTCCCTAGAACTGACACAGTGAGAGTTTGGAACTTTCCTGCAACTTGCCATATGCATAAAGCATGTGGGGGAAAGGCTTATGATATGTCCATATACATAAGCTGTCCTTTTAGTGTGAGGGAGGTTTGGACCACTAGCAAGCTCTTTAGGGGCTGAGTATCCAAAAAGTGGGCTTCCATGTCCTAACTAAGAGTCCGGATCCAAGGAATGAAGACCAATGTATATGTTTTAATTGCAGAAAAAGCCACAAAAAGGGCTTGATCTACACTGAGGCTGCACCATTGTGTAATTGGGGGAGGGTTAGCTCTTTGTCTCCACACCATTTCCCCAATTTGAAATTGCCTCCTCCAGGTTGATTGAAGGCCTGTAGGGGTAACCTATGCTTTAGCCCTGCCCAGGAGGGAGCGTCCTTAATCATGGGAAAGAAAGGGAAAAATACGTTCTCCTTTCCGAATGACTTTTCTTTAGAGAATTAAGCTGGAGAAAGTCACTGCATAATGCAGTAAAACAAAGAAACCCAGTTGCATTTTTAAAAGAGGTGGGGAAAGAAGGAAAGGATTACACTGAATAGGGAAATTGTGCCATTGCTCCCTATAGACATGGGTTGTTTCATGAGTATCTGACTCCAGCAGCACAACCCAATTCCATACTTTTCCCTCCGCCCACACATTCAGTACCATTCAGAGCTGTTCCAGGACTTGTAGATTTTGTCCTCCTCTGCTCATCTTCTCCAAGCAGTTTGCCTTTTTTATTTTCCAGTGTTAAATAGTGTATCAGGTACCCCTGTAGGCTACAGAAAAGTGTGCTCTCCATGACAGAAGATAACAGGGAGTATCAATTGTTCATGATTTCTCATTTTCCTGCAAACTGGGAGAGAGAGCGGAATCAAATGCTGTACTGTCAGCACTTTTTCTCCCACCCAACCTTTTCCCCAGACTTCAGCTCAATGTTGTGCATATTTGGGTAATTAATTATGGGGGAGGGGGGAATTTTACTCTTTATTCTGAATTATCATTTAGCATCCTGTAAAGGGCTAATTGAACAAACATGTCTCTCCCTCTCTCACACAGACACACAGAGTCAAGCTACAAGTGACGAAGTTCATGTGAAGCGTGCTTGATTGGCACTGCAAGTTTAGATGGGAAGTGTAGTCGGAGACTCCCTCCTTCCTGTAGCAGCTGCCATGGCAGTGAAGCTTCAGCCAACCTGTCATATATGCCTCCTGCATATCTGCCATGAATGTATATGGGCTCTGCTCCTGGTCTCTGAGAGTGTGGGAAGTTCTTTATTGCTGCAATGCCAATAGGTTATCTCACAAATGTTTACTTTCTGTTTCTCGCTCTGCTGAGTCAGTGTCCTTGACTACTAGCTGAAGCTGGCTCGAAATGTATCCTTCTTGAGAGCCAAAAATAAGTGCATCTTTCCAACTGTCTACTCTAAAACAATGTCTCACTCCAACCCCGCCCCCATTAACGGTCCTCTTTCCCAAGGCGGGAAGATTCTCTTTAGCTAACATTGATAGCCCCACATACGTCACTTCTGCCAATTCCACTGTCTGAGCACCTTGTACTGAATGGATTTCTAATAAAGTTACTTCAACTGGAACACCTGTGTGTTAACTGTGGAGAACTTGGGGATCTAACTGCCAGGGACTTACACACCCTTTATATGCCTGGTGCCTGTGCATGTGGCCTGGCTTGGGGGGGGGGCGGGTAGCGGCGGCAGCAGGAGCACGGTAGCACCTTCTGGATAGGCAGCAGTAAGAAAGAAGCAGAGGAGGGCAGTGCATGCCCCTCCTCCTGCAGCCTGCTGGAGCTGCACAGGGATGGAGCGCGGTTGCTGGGAGCCTCCTGACATGGGAGTGGAGTGCATCATTGCTCTCCGACCAGCAGCAGGCGCATCTGTCCACTTGTGCGCACAGGAGCCCCAGCTCCTGCAAGCAAGGAGGGAAGGCAGGCAGGCAGGCAGGAAGAAGCAGATGCCGCTGCAACCCAGCTGCCAGCCAGCCAGGCTTCTGTGTCGTGGCTCAGCTTCCTCGCAGAGCCCCCCCCCCCCACCAGAGCCCAGAAGCAGGTGAGGGAGAGGAGAGGAGCTGAGCGGCTGGAACTTCGCTGCCACCACTGTTGCTATGGGAAGGAGTCTTTGACGACACTTCCCAAGTAAAGTTGCGTGGACACGCCTTGTGAACTGCATCATTTCTAGCTTGACTCACAAATACATACTTTTTGATACTCTCTTTTCTTTTCTTTTTTTATTTTAAACAACAAGAGTGATTCCCCCACCCCCCCCCCTTTTATAATCTATCATCCAACTTTTGGGTCAGGTAAAATTGGAGACAGGTGGAAAATTTCATACCTGAAGATGAAAGGAACCCCCTCCTCCCTTTTAGGGGGGTGGGGGGCCTTGGTACCTACAGAGCCTTTAAGTTAGCAGCCTCTGTTTCTCCTAGCAAATCAATGTGGTTTCATTGCATCAAAGGTTTCTAGGAAATATGATTTCTGCAAAGTTAACCTCTTTCTGTCTAGCAACTCTGCCAGCCTAAGGATTCCTGCCAGCTAATTTCATGCAAGGCACGAAAAATTTTCAGCCTAAAGTTGTAATTGTCTCAGTGTAGTGGTTGTGCAATTAATATGTGGGTGATCATGAAGCTTCCTTGTTCAGGTTTAAGCCCATAAGTTTGGTTGGTCTAATCGACAGCAAGGCTGAAAGAGATCACTCACAATTAAATTCTAGGGATGTCAGTGCCGAAAACATGGCTCTACTCTCTGCAAAAAGAAATGGATCTTAAAAAGAGAGTAGGATAGTGTTGTTGAGCAAGATAGACAAAAAAGGGTGCTTGGAAGGCTTTGTAACGTAATCAGTGTCTCCTTTCATGGTAAAGAATTTACAACTAAAAAATCTCATGAAGATTATAAATCGTGCCTGTAAAACAAAATTTTCCCAGGTTTGATTACTGCTTAGGGACGATCATATTCATGTGCCAACCGGTACCATAAGTATGCTAGGGAATAGTAGAGGTCATGTTTCCTGCTTGCATTTGTCATATTTTCATCTTTTATTAAGTAATCTGGAATTGGGACCATTACTCCAGAAGTTGGGATTGATAGTTTTGGTTTTCTCTTGCCACTCAAATAACTGAATAATGAATACTGAACCATGTAACAGGAGGTGTACTTTTCTGATTGTTGTATGTAATATTCTACATTGTTAATTGGTTATTTTTGTTTTAAAAAATTACTGAAAACTTTGAAAAAAATATAGATTAAAAAAATGTGCCTGTAAATAATGCAGACAGGGATATATAGTTTACACAATCAGACTTAAAAATGCACACTCTCTCCTCCTGTCTATCACAAACCAATAGAATACTTTCTTTATTGGTTCCTAACCATGCAAAGATATTCCTTGTCTCCTTTACTGTAAAGAAATACTTATAATATCTAACAACAATGATGCAAAGCAAATACATGTTTTTGTGCTTATATTCCTCTTTACCGACTACCTAACAGCAACAACATTTGATTTATATACTGCCCTTCATGATGACTTAACACCCACTCAGAGCGGTTTACAAAATATGTTATTATTATCTCCACAACAAACACCCTGTGAAGTGGGTGGGGCTGAGAGAGCTCTGAAGAGCTGTGACTGACCCAAGATCACCCAGCTGGCTTCAAGTGGAGGAGTGGGGAATCAAACCCAGTTCTCCAGATTAGAGTCCTGTGCTCTTAACCACTACACCAAACTGGCAGCTACCTTGTTGAGCCTATTGGAGGTTGTGATGGGGTGGGTTTTGGAGTACCCTAGGCTTTTAGTTCTGGGGGGCTTCAGTATCCACATCAATGATGCTGTCTCTTCAAAGGGTACAGACCTGGTGCCTTCCATGGCAGCACTGGGACTCTCCCAATTTGTATCAGCTGTCACGCATCAAACAGGCCACATGCTAGTTCTGATCCTTGGAATGGGAACTCATGTGGACCTAGATGTGGTTAAAGTGGTGCCATGGGTGAACCACTTTGTCCTGAAGGTTTGACCGGGTGTGCCAGCACCCCTTTCCCCCGCATAAGCAGTGAGCTGATTTATGCTCACCTGCAGAGGCTAATAGATCCAATTGGCTTCCAGAATGCTCTGCAGGATCCAATGTCCCCTGGCGACTTGTTGGATAAGCTGGTGGAGGACTGGTCTGTCTGTCTCTCTGAAGCCATTGACAAGTTCACCTTCCCCATCACCCTCTCTGCTCTCACATCAGGCGGGCCCCCTGGTATATGGAGGAGCTACACCAGATGAAGCGGGAAACAAGACAGTTGGAGTGAGTGTGGTGGCGACATCGAGATGAAAAAGCAAGAACAGCTTATAGGAGGTTTATGAAGGCCTATGAGGTGGCAGTGAAAGAGGCAAAGAAGGAATTGTACGCCGCTTCCATTGGGTCTGCAAGCTCATGCCCGGCACAATTGTTTAGAGTAGTTTGGACTTTGGTCTTCTTGCAGCAGGGAGACTGCCAAATTGTAAATTCAGGAATTAGCTGTGAGGCTTTTGGGAGCTATTTTGCAGGTAAAGTCTTGTCTCTCCTCTATGACCTGCTGGCCACAGCTGATACAGTACGGGAACTGGAGGTCCCTTGGGCTTCCCCTTCTGGGCTGAGGCAGTGAAGCCAACCACATGCCCTCTGATGAAGGCCAGCGCTGATGGAATGCAGGCTCCTTTGGAGGCCATTGTTAATCTGTCTTTGATCTCTGGAGTTTTTCCTTGAGCACTAAAGGAAGACCTCTCCTGAAAAACCCATCTTTGGACTCTACTGACCTGGCCAGTTACTGCCCAGTTTCAAACGTCCCATTTCTGAGTAAAGTGATTGAACGGGTGGTGACAAGAACAGCTTCAGGTTTTTCTGAAGGATTCCTCTGTCCTTGATCCATTCCAATCTGGTTTTTGCCCAGGTTATGGGACAGAGACAGCACTGATTGCCCTCACAGACGATCTTCATAGGCACCTGGAGCGGGGCGGATTGGCGCAGTTGGTGCTACTGGATTGTACAGCAGCATTTGACACAGTCAACCATGATTTGTTGACCCACCGCCTCACCAATGTGGGGATATGAGGGATTGCCTTGCAGTGGTTTGTCTCTTTTCTCTACAGTCGTGGACAGAGGGTCACACTAGGGGAGAAGCTATCATCATCACACCACCCATTGGTGTGTGGTGTCTGTATGGCTGTGAGTCCTCAGCAGCCATTTGTCGGAGAAAATTATCTATGTGGAGAGTTTGTGCAGTTGGCAGGAAAATGTAGAAATCAAGAGGGGATAAGCTCATTAGCTGTAGAAGCTAGACTTGGGCAAAGAGGTTTACTCCAGTGTGGTGCCTTGGCAACCCTGAAGAGGCAATAAAGGTCAAAAAGACACTGGTTGGGAATAGATTTTATATATTGATTTGAATTTGTTGGTCACCTATTTGCATTTAGTATATTGGAACGGACCCAGTTTCCATTAAAACAGAAGGGGAAAACTTTAAAATTATTTGGGAATGACTTCCATTTTGGTTTGCAGATTGCAACCATCAAATGACATGGTAATCCATAAAAGGTCCTCATTTAATGATAGTGTTCACTGATTTGGGGATTTGCTTCCAATTCTAATAGCTACATGTGTTTGAAACAAATCCAGCTTCAAGCTGTAAGGTTGGAGGGATGTAGCTGGGAGATCTCTATGAGACACCTCAAAAAGCCAGCCTCTGTCTGTTGTATGTATTCTTTTTTGTCTGTCTGTTATCTAAATGATCAGATATCTAAGAGATCAGTTATCAAAAAGACTCTGTGAAGTATCCAGACACTCTTTTAATAACGGTTGCTACCTGTTGTACCCCCCCCCCCTTTTCTACATACTCCATTACTGTTAAAAGTAGACCTCCCTTTTCCTGCTTAAAATTGTATACATGGACATGATTCCCCTCCCCCATTTAGTTTGTTCCCAAGTTGGTTTCCATACTGATTTGTAAAAAATTAAAAAAAAAATTGAAATCTGTTCACTCTTAAGTGATGAGTTGTGATTTTTTTTAAGGGAGCTGTGAGCAGCATTCTGTATTCATGTAGAATGAAGGGAGGAGAGGGATGCTGCCCATTGGCCTGAACTCTACTATTTGTGCTTTCCATTGATCATAAATTTTGCAAAGTGCAAAGTAGGCAATATGCAGTGTGTATGTGTGTGCGTGTGTACATGTGCACAAGGCTGGATGGTTTCCATATAGGCTCTGCACAGAAGTTTTAACGAATGCATAGTGAGAGCTAGTTTAGTGTAGTGGTTAAGAGTACAGGACTCTAATCTGGAGAACTGAGTTTGATTCCCCACTCCTCTGCTTGAAACCTGCTGAGTGACCTTGGGTCTGTCGCAGCTTCCAGGAGTTCTCTCAGCCCCACACACCTCACAGGATGTTTTGTTGTGGGGGTAATAATAGTATACTTGTAAACCGCACGGAGTGGGCATTAAGTTGTCCTGAAGGACGGTATATAAATCAAATGTTGTTGTTGTTGTTGTTGTTGTTATTATTAGGGTTTGCGCTTGGGGGAGTATGATCCAAGTCCTGGACTGGCAACCATCAGGAGATTGGAGGGAGGTCATGAGGGAAGTGGCCATCAATTATCATGTAATGTCTCTTCTGAGAAAAACCATCATGCCTCTGTAGGAATTGCTGGAAACTCTGTGGTAAAATCAAAGAGTTGTCAGTGATTCTTTGAGAGGACTGACATCACTTCCAGGTTTTCCTGGAAATTCCCCACCTCTCCCAGGGGACTGTCAACCCTATATGATCACAGCCTTTCTCCATACGTTTATTTTAAGCAGATATATCACATGAATCAGGCTTATATTGACTTCAGATTGTATGAAGATGGTGTCTTGTACCTATAATTTTCTTTCTTTCTTTTGTTCTAACAAATAGAGGTCAACTAGGGTGCAGTGGAAGATATGGTGCCAAAAGAAACAGAGAAAAATAAATGTACCTTTTCACCTCCTCTTTTTGAATTTCAGTTTTCTACCTGTGAATATCTAAGTCCCACAAAGTGTTTCCATATCTCCAAATTGCTTTGAAGGCTGCAACATGATGCGGTTAGGCAAATTATATGGGGAAAACAAATTACTTCAAGATCTGTTTTCGTGTAACTTTTAAAACAATGAATTTATTGTTGGTTAAGCTATTATGAGTGTAGGTTCATCTGTAACAAGCGTAATAATTCAGTATTTTTTTAAAGAGAGGGAGGAGAACCAAAGAGAGGAAAATACACTGTAAATATTGCAATAAGAGTAATTTCACAGCATAGTTTAATTATTTGGTTCAGTAATTATTTCAACACCAAAATCCTTCACAATCCAGTCCCTTTGACAACCTAAACAACTGTTTCATTAGTAGCAGCAGCCAATTTACAAGAGTTTCAGAAATCTTAGGACTTCTTTACTCATATGAGATTTACAGGCACTAATAAAGCCTGTCGTTGAAGCACATGAATTAACCATTCATTAATACATTTAGTATTTTTATTTTCTCTTCTCACAATACCATTTGTCTTCAGATACGCACCAACATATGAACAAAATGTCAGAGATATTCTGAGAGTATTGGGTGGAAAAAGATTAACTCTTCCCTTTTGGAGCTGGGGGGAAGGACTGGAGCTGGTTTTGATAATATGGTCTGCTATAGAACATACAGTTTCCCATTCGGGATCAAGTATTTATTGGTTGAACTGCACCATGTACTGGATAATTAAGCCATGAATGGAATAAATGTGTTGTTTTGTTTGTCTTTGGCTAAAAGGGTTCACTGCAGATGGAATTTTCAGTAACAGCATATTTTTAAAGTGCCTACGGTGCACATGCAGTCATATGTTCTTGCCTGCTACAATAGAAAGAGACAGCTCTTGGCCCATGCTCACATTTTCCAAAGCTGATGCAAATTTGCACTGGGCAAAAATGGATGGCAACAGGTAGAAGCACCACGCGTTTCCATCCAATATTGTTTCCTCGATATGACACAGCAACAGAATTCTCCCAGCCCCATTTTCTATCTCTGCCCAGTTTCTCCTTGGATTTGGAATTCCATATTGTATTGGAGTGGGACACTTTAAAAAAAGCAACAGTAGTTCCTACCAAAGAAAGCTTTTGGGGGAGTTGTGTTTATGTTTTTGCTTTTGTGTGTGTCTTGTGCAACAGCCCTTCAGTGTGACTTATAAAAGCAGACGAAATAAATGCTTGTAAAATAACTTTTTTTAATGCCAAAAAAACCCTTAAAAAATTTGTTCTACATAACAGCCTCAGGCTATCTTTGCTCCACCCTCCATGGGGAAAACAATGCATTGCCCTGCTTGCAGCTACAAGTTACTGGCTCCATTTCTTTTTCTTCCACTTGCAGCCCAGCAAGGGAAGGGGTCCTTGCTTGCAGACTGCTCCCTGGCTTCAACTGCCATCCCGCCTGGGCTGCAAGGAAGCAAGTGGCCAATTTGCCTCTTCAGCTGCCAGGATGATAGAATTTCAGGGGCGGAGGAAAGGGGCTTTTCTCCTCCAGGATTCCGCACAGGACACCCACTAGTTTTTTTATGGACACTTTCCCATCTGTGGTGTGCGTGTGTGTGTCTAATTGCCCTCCTGGTCCTCAGTACTCCTCTAATAAGCATTGCTTTATAGAGCTTTTGCTGAACCCAGACAATGTACAGAATTGCCTCTCCCCTGCATGTGACTCCGTTCCATCCTTTCTTCTCCCTTTCCCCAGGTTTGCCACCTCCTCATTGCCGCAGTTAGCAGGAGGAGGAGAACTGGGGGACCAGAAGAAGGAAGAGGAACGGATTATGGCAGGGACACCCCTTTACCAGAGCCAACCCCTTTGGATGATATATGTATGTATGTATGCAATTCACACATGCTTCTTTGGGGTCCACTTCTTGAGGGGGCGGGGATCATTCTGCAATCCAGTTTAAGTTTGGGTCATACAAGAATGCCGTTCTTTGGGTGGGACGAAGCCATGCAACGTACTGAAGCTGTGCATGGATGCTATTTGGTTGGGGGGATTAAATCATTGTGTTGGAATGGATCCAGTATTGTATCTGTAATGCTGCAGCGACCAACCTTTGGGGGCATGATTGCTTCATTACTAAGATGGCATGACAAACAACTTAGGTTTTCAGTTTTTAACAAGGTGGTGACAAAGTGTTGCCAAGGATGGTTTATAATATTACGCCAATGCTTTTGACCTGTGGTGTAGTTGCGCTTTGAATATTGTGTGCAATTCTGGCTGCCTTATTTCCCAACAGGATATTGTAGTGCCAGAAAAAAGCAACTAAAATGGGTTGGACCATCTTTCCTATGAGGAAAGGCTAAGGATTTTTAGTTTAGAGACCGGAAGTGGGGTTAGGACATGATGGAAGTTAATGAAATGATTCTTGTTAGACAGTATATGGAAGGAGAAAACTTTTATTTCCACTTGAGCACCCAGTCAAGTTGATGGGCAATAGATCAGGGACAGGAAACATACAAGTACATCTCACACATCATAATTAGCATGATAGATTTCAGTGATAACAGGACATAGTGATGGCTTTAAAAGGAATTGGACAAATTCATTTATCATAGTTCCAGCAGTGGTTATTACTCATCATGATACAAGTTCTGGAGAGGTGGCATACACATTTTTAAAATAAATAAATGTTGACCATGTGGAGCCTCCATGTTTGGAGGCAGTGTACTCCTGGATGCCAAGTTGTAAGGGGCAATAACAGAGGGAGGCTTTGTCTCTGTAGCTCTACTTTTTGGTCTTCTTGGGTATCTGGTGGGCCACAGTGGGAAGTAGGGTGGTATACTAGATAGACCATTGGGCTGATCAATATATTTTAATGTTTGAAGACTGAACCACAGCGCTGAGATTAGACCTTGGACCTTGAGGGCTTAATCCTGGAGATGAATGGTTCTTTGCCCACCCCACCCCCCAGGTCTTTTGTTGTGAGACAAAAGACAGATTCAATGCAATACTCCAGCACTGCTAAAGTGAAGCCTGGAAAGTAACCTTTTGCACAAGTCCTTGCTAAGCGGCCAGGCACGTCTGCTGTTATCTCTGTATTCCATTCTGCTAAACATTTAAAGGTTTGCCCCTCATTAACTCTGATACCGTATTTGTTTCCAAACTTGTAAATACCTGCAACGTTTTCTTCTGAACCTAGAAAAGCTATTGAGCTTTCAGGAACTTTGGGCTGTGAAAATAGAAGTGTTTGAGGTGGGTAATTGATTTCCTTGACGGTTTAATTAATTCTGGGGTACAGGAGTATTGACCAGCTGCTACTTCATTGCCTGTTCTTTTTGTTTCCCCGCCCCCACCCCCACCACTGGAGTTTGCAGCAAGACCTCAAAGGTATTTAAAGTCTACATGTTGAGGGAATTGACTGTTTGAAGCAGGGCCTGGCCCGTTCTTTTTCTGAAGCTTTTCTTTTTTTGTTTTAGAAGTCTAGGTTCTCTGCAGCATCTTCTTCACTTTAAAAAAATAAAACTGTAGGTGTGGCTTTTACTCTGAAGCATTATATATTTTTTCTTCAAAAAAGGATTTTTCATTATAGTTCTCAGTAAAGAAAAATGTAATATATATTTGCATTTATTCACATGATGTGTTTTTAGGCCACCTTTTCTACTGCAAATGCTCAAGGCATTTTCCAAGATAAAAATGTAGAACAAACGTGAACAATGACTGACTGAGCCCTGGCACTGAGATACCCTCGCTAACAAAATGTTATATCCACCCCAAAAAGAAAGGAGCAGATTAAAAGCCACAGGTAATATCATTCTATGTTGTGATGCTAAAATGATTCAAATCCTATTCAGAGCAGCAATAAAACAGCAGGTAGTACACTTTAATGTACCCATTGTATGAACAACTACAGTGAAGCCTAAAAACAACATATTATGCTAAATATAATGTGTGGCTGAACAGCTGAGTTTCCCCCTGAGGCATGAAAGGTGACATGCCAGGGAGGGCATTCCAGGAGTCAAGGGGCTATCACCGAAAAGGCTCTGTACCTGGCTGACGCCTATGTTACCTCAGCAGATGGGGGAACACACCTTGGGTGCTGATTGCCACTGATGGGCAAGGAGGTGGGCTGATGGCCTTGCGTTCTTTTTCAACTCCCTTTAAATATGAAGAACAAGATATTTTAACTTGTAAATGAAGAATATCACATAACTGATACCTGTCCTGCGCCGAATGTTAACCCAGGGTCTGGGTAGATGTGGCACTGAGGGATTTTGTGTTCTTTTGAATTTTAGGAATGCCTGAATTAGTTTGGGACATGTCTGGGACGCAGGGAAGGAAGCAACAGGATTTGAGTCCAGTAGCACTTAGAGACCAGCAAGGTTTTCAGGATATAAGCTGTCGAGAGTCAAAACTCCCTTCTCCATATATAGGGAAAGGGAGATTTTTTAACTGTCTTTCCCTGATCTGAATCCTTGTTCCTCAACTAATTGCCCCACATTTGGAGGGAGACATATTTATTTATTTATTTAATTAATTTATAGTCCATCTTTCTCACTGAGATCCAAGGCGGATTGCACAGTGGAAGTGAAAATACAATATAATTAACAGCTAGGCCATTCACTGAGCAAAGTACACTAATAAACAACAGTTAGGACATTCAGGGAAACAGATACAATAGGGAATGGTAGCAGAACATGTTTAGACAAACATAGAGCCGAGCACAGAGATGAAATTGATTTGAAGCAAAGCATAACTAATTTCCATGGCATGTTTAGCAGCACTGAGATTCCCTAGTAGGCACATATCTACATCAGCAGACAGTACCCAATAGCGTATTCTGTAGTCCCTGTCCCTTACGAGCTATTTCTTATGACACAACCCTAAAATTGGGGTAGAAAGCCCTCCTGAATAATTCAGTTTTGCATAATTTGCAGACAGCCAGAAGAGTGGGAGCTTTCCTCACTAGGGGCGTGCACCAAGAAAATTTCCATTTCAGTTTCAGTTCCAGGGGTTTCAAAATAATCCATTACTAGTTTGATCTCAGTCAGCCAGTGCTAGCTTGGAACTGATCTGCTAAGGGTTTTTTGTTTGTTTTCATGAGTTTCGCTCATGCATTGGGCACATATGTGGAAACGCATGCTATTCTTTTCAACAGAGGGGGAATGAGGCTCTGGGACAGCTGTTTTTGTGCTTAACCAAAAATAGCATCAACCATTAGTCTAAATCATCAATCCACTGAGTTTTTCCTCAAGCGCAGATCCATAGAAGATGTGTGTTGGTGAGTGGAGCAATGGCAGTGGGGCACTCCGAAGTAGGAGAGCTCTCCAACCAGTGCAGTGCAGCAACATTAAAAACAAACCAGCTTCATGTTCACTTTTTTCTTTTTCTATAGTGCCAATCACTTATTATCTTTGCATTCTGCTGCTTGTTGCTGCTGTTTCCTTGTGCTTTGCAGTTTTGTTCCCATGATGAGGGGTGAATCCAACTTCTTTTGTTTGATGCTCAGCATCACACTGCAGATTGGGGCATTCTCACTGCCAATCTTCTCCATTACCCGAGTGCAGGCAGGCAGGCAGGCAGAATGATTATCTGAATTCTCACCCCACCCACCAGATCCAAACAGATGTCTGTTTTCCCCATAAGTTTTCCTTTTACTGTGAGGGCAAGCAGGATTGTTATTGAAAGGGAGGAGTAGGTACGTTTGCCATTTGACTCAGAAAAAGAGAAAGCCCTGAAAGACTCCGGAAGCACCCCTAAACAGTCTACTCAGATGAAGGTCCCACATTATTTAATAGTGCTTACTTCCAGGGAAGTGCCTTTCAAATTACAGCCTATGATTGAAGTCTGCTCATTCTCCCTTCCAAATGTTTCCAAAGCTGATAGGAGGGAGGGGGAGGGTTTTCTCCTTGTGAGGACCTGATTGGCAGGGAGGAGACAACATCATTTCTCAGGTAGTGACATAGTGGGTTGGGGAGATGCACTCATGCCCATTGGTCTCATTCCCTCTTGCTGCTAACAGAGTTAATTAATAATGTAAAATCTCTCTCCTTTGGGCTCTGATTGGCGCGGTTCAGGAGAACAAGCTGCTGCCCTGCAAGGAGAGCCCAGCGCCTGCCTGCAGCTGCAAGGTACAAAACAAAATGAAACACACAAACTTTTTGGTAGGAGGGACCTGTTATAATTTGGTTTAGTTTAGTTTAGTTTAGTTTAGAATTGGTCAATTTACAGTGCAATCCCAAGCAGAGTTACTCCAGTCTAAGCCCATTGATTTCAATGGGCTTAGACTGGAGTAACTCTGTTTAGGATTGCACTGTTAGTTATGAATTTATGACAGATAAGCAAGGTAATGTGAAAAATTGTCAAGAAATTCAAGCTCAAGGGGAAAAAAAACATTCCATGGTTGATATATCATCAAATAGCATCTAAGATCTCAAAGAAGCCAGCAGATTAAGAGAAAAAACAGAATTCGAATTACTAATAAACAGGGATTTGAAGCATTTACTAGGAAAAAATTATAAAATACTACTGCAACACCACACAGAAATGTCATAAGTTAAAAACTGTATGTTAAAATGGAATAAAAAATTTGGAGAAATCTTTAGATGGTATATTATGCCCAAAGATATCACAAGAATTAGTAAGGATTATAGTCGACAGTGTTGGAAATGTCAATGTATGGATGCAACATTTTATCACATGTGGTAGACATCCAAGGAAGCACAAAGATATTGGATAAAGATACATGAAGAGATGCAAAAGATTCTCAAGCTCAGGTCTGAGCTGAACCCGAAAAATATACTGTTAAATATTTTACCGAATAATGTTACAAAAGAACAGCAAGATCTCTTCCAGCTGCACGAGTACTATATGCAGCAAAATGGAAAACAGATTCATACCCTGACATGCCTGAGTGGATTGACAAGATGTACAAATATGTATCCATGGCTAAATTAACTTCCAATGTGCACAATAGACCAATATTGAAATTCTGGAAAATATGGAAAGATTTCTTTGATTATTTAGATTAAAATTAAGATAAATTAAGGTAATTATATTATAGAGATAAAATATAGAAGAGATGACTGATTAAAAATCATTGACAAAGTTTGGGTATAAGCAATTAAGGAGAGGGAAAGAGAGCTCTTATATATTGTAGCTGTGCTGTTATATACTTTGAAAATATTTTTCTGTTGTAGTTCAAATCTAATTCAAATGTAGTGCTTTATATAAGTTTCTATGCACTTTCTACTGTTATGCATATCTTTTCTTTTAAAATAAAACTTACTTAAAGAAAAAAAATTAATTTAGTTTCCCAGATTTGGTTCAGTGTTCCGGAAGCTACGTTAACAAGCCAAACCAGCAAGTTCTGTGTGTAATTTCAGCCTGTTTTTTCTGTTATGCATACCCCTATTTCTGACCTCCTCAGGCAGTCTATTCCATAAGGTGGGGGTTACCATGGAGAAAGCATGTATGGGCAATTGTTGATTTTGCCCAACTGCAGGGTGATACCTGCAGAAGGCCCTGACCAGGTGAGCGAAGCTGCCATGGCAAAACATAGTGAGAGAGGTGGTGGTCACACAGATATGAAGGGCCAAGGCTATGAAGGGCTTTGAACATGATACACATGACTTTGAATATCTGCCTATATGCCCCCCTCCCACTATGGAGGAAGCCTTCTTAGTTTCAGGTCTTGCCAGGTATTTTCCCCAAGCACTTCACTGCATCACTCAGGTGTACGAGTTAATGTTACTTTATTACAGAAGAATACCAGTATCAAGATGGTCAGACAGGATCATTGGCTGAAGTGACTCAAGGTAGCAAACCAAGGTTAATTATAGGATAATGTCCATGCCCCCCAGTGGGAAAGAAAGTCCATTAGTGTTTTGGTGTGCTGAGCCAGGGAGCCAGGAGAGAGGGGAGGAGGGAAAGGATGAGCTCTGCTGAGTCTCTCAGGAGGCTGATGTGGTCTCAGCTGGAAATTCAAGGTCACATTCTCAGGCTGGCCAGGAAATGGTAATCAAAATGCCTGCAAGATAAGCAGCTAGCAACCAGTCAGCAAAACAGGTTCCCTGTGCATGTTCTCAGAGGTGTCAGACTGTGGCTTATTAAAAGTTGCAATCCAGACTATCTCTTGCAATTAGACTTGAGTCCATTGGTTTCAAAAGATCTTTACTGAATATAAACAACCATTATAGTCCACGGACCAAGATGCAATATCTTGGCTGGTACACGGGTATTGTTACGAATGAAGGTAAAGGTTAAGGTACAGAATAGCATAGCCCAGCAATTCCCATCCTCCCCCCACAGTTCTCAAAACAAACGGCTTGAAGCTGAGAGAGTGCAGCTTTCCCAGGGTTGGAAAGACTGTAGTCAAAACATTCCTCTTCTTCGAGATAACTGTTGCTGGACTGCTTGTCACCTGCAAAAGAATAGCTTAAAACACTGACAGGATTAAAATGGAGTCTTTCTGGTTAGAACAGACAAGGAACTTATGTCAGACCTGACAAGAGGTACACTACACACTGCAGCAAGAAATCCATAACCCATGATAGATATGCTGGAGGCGTATCTGACACTTAGATTAGCAAAATGGAGTGAGGGAGAGGGTTAATTTCCCTCTCCTGAGCAAAACTGACATGATTCAAGCCCCCCCCCCCTCCAAAGCTGCTTTGCACTTAAAAGCAAAAAGTGGGAGTCAAGCAGAACTGACAACCTACAGAATCAGAAAGGAACCCAGATTAGACATGGGCATGAACAGGAAAAAAAAATGAACATGGTGTTCGTTGTTCATTGCCATCCACAAACAACAAACAACGAATGTTGACGAACATGACCTGATCACGAACGTGTTCATTGTTCATTGTTTGTGGGGGCCAGCAGGCTCTCCTCCAGCCATCAAGATTCCTACCACACTACTCCCAGAAACCCTACCTGAGCAGGCAGCAGGAAAGGTACCAGTAATAAATAATAGCTTGGCCCAGAGCCTAGCAGCAGCCCTGGTACTTGAAGACATAGATCTCTATCCCACCACACACAAAGAAAATTCAAGCTCCAATGCACTCTTCCTGTCTCTCTCTCAAAATGCCAACAGCAACTGCTTCTCCCTCACTGCAAAACCAGAGCTGGGAGCCCCCCCCCCCTGCTCTTTGCTTCTTTGTAACAAATTTGGAGCTCCACACTTGAAAGGAAGACCTGCCTATCAAGCTAAATTGGGCTTAGATTGGGGTTTCCAGGGCAAAAGTAGGAGTTCAGAAAGAGTCCAGGCAGTCCCTGCCTCCGGTTGCCAAGGGAATTGATTGCAGGTGCCAGAATGTCTGGCTTGATGAACAGCAACAAACAGCAACGAACGAGGCTTGCAACGACCACCTGTTCATTTAGAATGGGGCCTCATGAACAGCTTGTTCGCGAACAGCAGATTGGGCTGTTTGCGGCTTTTTTTAGTTCATATTGCTGTTCGTGCCCATCTCTAACTCAGATAGCCATTGTATGAAGAATGTTTCTACCATCCATTCCCCCAGCTGGAAGTTCTTCCTGTCCCCTGCACTGAAATCATTCTCCATGTTGAAGGATGGGAAGCAGCATCAACACTCAGCAAACAGAACTGGGCTTAGTTAATTTGGCTCTCCTCACACAGCTGCACAGATCAATCCCAGAAACATGATTTTCTGGTTTCCCAAATGACTCCCCCTGACTCCAGTTGCTTGAATCAGTACACGTGGATTCAACAGACATTTCAAAAAATGCTATTCTCACCCCCTCCACACACGCAGTCTATTCATTGTTGTTGACACTTTGTTTTTGTTCAGCTGCAGTATCAGAAACATGCAAATACAGAATCACAGACTTTGCTTTCCTCTCTAACTACCCTTGAACCACCAGCCTCTGAAAAGATTATAATGCTAACTACAACACAGTCACCTGAAAGGGGAGAAGTGAAACTATTAACACAAATGCAAATAGGTGTGATATAAATATTAAATGATACATAAAATCCCCAATCCTTACACAATAAGACTGCAGCTCTGCATTGCACTTCTGGCTCTAGTCTAGATGGACCAGTGGCTCATGCCATTCTTTGTTGCTTCTTGTCACTCATAAGTATGTTTGCTCAGCGGCGGGAAGCTTCAGCCCTAGACTCACCCGGTGCCCCAGTTTGTGGGCTGTGGGGTGCTTAATGCAGGGCAGGGCAGCCACCATTTCGTTGAGGCCCAAGTGGCTCCCAGCAACCTTTGTGGGGCTGCACAGAACTAAAGAGATTCCAATTGTCTGGCCAGCCTATTAGCAATGGGCTGGCTGGACTCTCAGGGATTGGCCCTACAGGCAGACCTGGAGAGCACAGACGCCAGCCAGTCTGCAGGTTGGGCTTACGTTTTCTAGCTGCCCAGGCCCCTCGTGTAGTTTTTTCAAGTGGGCATCTTATCCATTCCTCCCTTGGCCTAGGTTCTGGGCATCAGTGTTTTTGGTGGGTTGTATTCTGTCTGCTTGTGCATGAGCTTTGGTAGTTCAGTTTCGTTGGTTGCCTGTTCCAGTTTTGTTACAACTTTAGGGTTGGTGGTTTTGGCATTGGCACAGATCCTTGTGGAAGAAACATGGCCCACATGCACTGTTTCCCCATAGCTGGGGGTCCCCGTAAGGGATCTCGGGGCAAGGCTTGGCAGGAACAAGCCTAGCTCAGGGGCTGTCAGGGCATGCCCACTCCCTGCTGGAATCCTATCTACTATCCCTCCATTGTTTCCCCCTTCAACAGGTAGGTGGAGGGGGTGAGATGATCATTGGCTGGCAGGCGGGTCAGCAAGTGCTTGGATCCATGCCCCATGCTGTGCTAAAGATCCAATATGCCGTGATCAATGAAGTTGTGACTTTTTTAAAACTCCTCTTGGTGTCTCTGTGTTTTTTGCCATCCTGCCCTCACCTTGCACCTGTTGGGCTGGCCCCACAACTCAAGCTTTACACATTGAATATGATGAATTTCAAATCGTTGCATCACCAGTGAAAAGGATTTGGGTAGCAGGAATTAAGAAAGACCTCAAAGAGCCTCTGCAAATCAGAGTAGATGGCACTGGGCTGAGTATATCTGTGCTCTGAGCCAGCAGTAGTTTAAGGATTAGGAACACAGATTAAATAGACTACTTAATCTCATAAGAGGGGGATATAGCCGGAGACTTCCTAACCCAGATCCCAGTTTCCCAACACTGACAGGCTGGTGGGGAAAATATTAGGGGGGTGTCTTTACATATTGGCACAACACCACTTCGAGAACAAAATGGGAATTGACATAATCACATTTGCACGACACTCTAGGATTTCTTCAAAACTCTGTGGTTTAACTCCAGTACAATAGTGCTGCTTCTGGTTTTGTGCTGGATGTGACATGCGGTCTTTGCCCTTCCCTATTTTTGTATCCTGTTAGATACAAAAATGAATGAGAGATCCTCAAAATAATCATTTTTAGAACATTGTCTAATTACTTTATCCACCTAGCCCCAAGGAAAAACAACTTGAAATAATTGTTTTTAAAAAGCGTTTATCAGGATGTGCTCACTTGTATGAAACAGTAGTTATCATTTCCATCTGCGGAAACGTGAAAAGTTGAATTTCAGACTCTTAATGGAAGGAAGACCCGCCAGGAATGAATCCAGTATGCTTTTAAAATATCAAAAACCTGGTGTGTGTGGTAGAATTGTAAAATATTTGTTAAAGAATATTTTGTCAGATAAAGTGTATCGCTCTCCTTTCAAGGTATGCAAACTGCATATTACATTTCTCCTTGGTCCAATTAAATATTGATGATGATGTGTGTTTGTTTCTTTCTGGGATTGTCTGTTGATGGCCAAGCCTCTAAGTAAACCTCCTCTATAGGCTAACCAAGTTATATATAATTTTTTTAAAAACCCGCAAGGCTGTGGTTTTCTTGATAGTGGTTACTTTGAGAAAGTGGTTTTCACTGTTATAAAAACTCAGACACATTAGAAAGCTAAATATTTGATAAGGTAGTTGCACTTTTTTATATAAAAATGAGAATGAAAATGGAGTATGCTGCTCATAAATTTAACATGCTAAAGTGCCCTACGAAAAGACGAGTGGAATGATTTTGAAATAAGTCCTTGTACCTTGTCACTAAAAAGAAAATGTAATGATCCTCATAGCAGAAATCTTCAATGTATCATTACCGAGCTGAGGTAGGTTGGTTCGAAGTCTCCCCAAGAGGAGGGGGAAAGACAGTTCTGTGTTCTATTTTAGATGTCGGGAAATAGGCTAAGGCGGGTGGGGGAAAATGAAATGAACCATAAATGTTAGTGAAAATTCATTAAATATATATATGCATAACTGTGTTTAATGGAACAGATCTATTTCCAAGTACGGTGTTTTTTAATAACTGGTAGAGCTGAAGCTTCCCGCCCCACCCCAATTGTCTTTAGACTATGAAGCAGCAGAATATGTCAAATAAAATAGTGTGTACGCTAGGTAAAGATTGGGCAGTACTATAGATTAACCCGAATGATCTTAACCCCTCATTGTTGCTACAACCTCTTTGACCTAAATTCCCTCTTTGCCACAGTTCATCAATCCTCCAGAGAGTTCCTTTGACTGTTCATTTTCTTCCCACATCACCCGATAACACCAGTGAGATTCTCTTCTTCCCCATCTTCAAGCCTCAACCAAACTGGTCTGCAGGGATCATCGTTACTGGCAAGAACCCAGCTATGTCTTCATATTACATATGGGTATACATATGCCACTATTTGTAACATATTTATTTATTTATATACTTATACATCAGGTTTTCTCTCTAATTGTTCTCTCCTCCGTTTCCTTTTTGTCCTCCCAACAAGAACCCTGTGATGTAGGTTAGGCTGAGAGTCTCTCTACATGTTACTAAGTACCTAGGGATTGCAGGATTGCATGTCTAGTCCTCCATTCGCGTGCAGGCTGTTCTTGCTCAATGCCTAGGAATGCCGATTTCACGGGAGCCGCCTTTGCGTGACAGCATCTGCAAGTAATTCCGGAGGGCAAAGAGCCAATTCCGCTCTGTTTTTGCTGTGAGAAAAAGTTCTGTAGGCTCCTTTGAATTGCTAATTTGCATTTCTTTAAGATGTGAGAAAGTATCAAGATCTGCATTTCAGTGAATGGAGTTGGGGGAAACTGGGATACTTTCAGCAGTTAAGGAGGAACTGATAGCAAACTCGAGGTGCAAAGCAAATTGAAGTGTGACTATGGGATCAAGTGCATGGAAAATTGGGGGGGGCACATGAAATGAGGTGCTCTTGAGCATCGCTAGGTATTTAGTAATGTGTAGAGAGACTGTGGGAGAGAGTAACTGGTCGTAGGTCATCCAGAAAGCTTCCATGGCACTTCGCTTGCCGGACGCAAGTGAAGTGGGGCACGGGGCTGCCTGAGTTAAATAGCAGCCGTCCGGACCTGAGGGAAGACTAGGCTCCCCAGGTCCGGCCCGCACCCTGCCCCCCGCTCCAACCATCCCCAGGCCGGCTCTGATAGGCCGGCGGGGGGGGGGGATTCTAATTTGATTGGGTGCGGGCAGCCCAGGGGAGCCTGGGAGAACCAACATGGCAGCTGCCGCCTTTCCCAACCGCTCCGACTGCCCCGCGGGCAGCAAACCAGCCACCCCGGTAAGTCTGGGGGCCGCTGCAAACCTCTGTTTCTCTTTCCAGCACGGTGTTTCATTCATTAATTTTATTTATGTCTTTTTCCTTTTAAGAACAAAATCCATACTTGTTTTATACCTTAGGTATACACATTTTGGATGGAAGCATATAGCGAAGAGTAAGAAATTGATAGAGCATACATTTAAAAACCATTTAAAGTTGTGAGTTTTCTGATGGAAAATGTATGAAATAAGTGCATGCAAAGCAAGAAAAAGAACAGTTTTTGTTGTGTTAGTTCTGCTTTGGTGCACTGCAGAGATGAAGAGAGGGTGTTTGATATTGAATCACAACTAATGATGAATTAAAAGAAACTATAACAACACAATAGCTGCCTGGGGAAAAAACAGTAAGAGGGGAAAGAGGTCTTGATATTGAGAAATCTGGGCCGTTTCCCCACTGTCTTAAAATAGCATGACACTAGTGCGAAGAAGCTGCTAGCACTCCATGAGTGTTGCTATGTCTCTTGTTCTCATGGCACCATCTTGCACAGGGGCTATAGCTCAAGTAGATAGTTTCCATATGGGTCTCTGGTATCTGTGCGTGTATACACACCACACTTCATATGTATCATCTTGTCATAATCTTTATATCCATTAAACATTTAAGGTATATTAGTGTACTCAGCATCCCCCCTCCACCCACCCACCCACCCACACCCCCCCCCAGTGCTCAGCAGAAAGATGGATCAATAAATAGAAAGATGTGAACTCAGAACACCATGATCATTAAACACAAATATAAAATTGTGTGTTTGGGGGAGAAGCAGGAGTTCTGTAATCACATAATTATTTCTTTGCCCCATCTCTAAACCACTCAGACCATTGGCTGTTGCTGGGGGGGGGGGGGTGAGAGAGAGAGAGATTTGGAGTGTGGCAACGAACATATGCTGGCTCAGACCAATGGCATATCTAGTCCACACAGCAGCCAACCAGTTGCCTGGAGAGCCAACAGCAGGGGCACAGAGACTGAGACCTTCCCCTGATGTTGCCTGCTGGCACTGGGATGCCTTAACAGAGCCATGAAAAGTGTTACAATTTGGGATAAAGTAAATTCTTTCCAGTTGCGCCGAATGGAGATGGTTGCTTGGTGCCAGACTAGCTTGGGGTAATCAAGGAGCCAAGTAAAGAAGGGGGGGGGGCTGTACTCTAGCACCTCTTCCCCTGGTTGCATGGCAGGAGAGCGTGGGGAGCCTGGCTGCATCAGAATTGATGTGCCAGCTTGCACCGACATGATAATGTTAATCGGTCAGCACCAAGGGAGCACCCAGCAGGCAGCGAGTACAGCAAACTGAATTAGCAAATTCATTTTAAATGTATCCTGCAAGAAATATTGTATGAATAAAAGAAGAGAGTCTGGTTTCCCATCTGAGCCATGAAGAGATGTACATCTTGTTTCATCCTCTCACTGCTGGCTTTTGTATTGTCTCTTTTCCATGAAAAGAAGGCACTCAGCTGCAATTTCTTTCTTGGTTTTAAATCTGTATATCAGCCTTAATGTTGAGCAACAGGCAGTTTATCCCTGCAAATACCTGCATGAGTTTAATGCACGTGTGTGATCCAGAGGCTTCTTTTTGGTTAAGAAAGAACAGTTCTATCTTATCTTCTTAGGGTTGCCACCTTTATTTCTGGAGAAGTTCCTATGCCCTTTTAAACACTTGTGTGGGAGCCAGATTTTTTTTGTGTGTGTGTGCTAATTTTGGTACATGGAAATGGAAAATGGAATTGATAAAAAAACCCCACAGGTTTGATTTTCACAAGGGAGAAATATAATTTAAAGATAAACTGAGGATTTTAAGTAGTGCATGCATGTGTGCATACATGTGTGTTTGTGTAAAGTGCCATCAAATTGCAACCAATTTCCGATGACCCCTTCTGAGGTTTTCAAGGCAAGAGTCTAACAGAGGTGGTTTGCCATTGCCTGCCTCTACACAGTGACCCCGGTCTTCCTAAAATATTATCCAAATACTAACCAGCACCAATCCTACTTAGCTTCTGAGATCTGACAATATTGGTCAGTAGAGATAATAAATCAGAAATCATCTCTAATTTACACAAAGAAGGGTACCTTCTGATTTTTTTTTACCTTGTTTCAATGTACTACAGTTGGTCAAACACAGCTTCAAAGTGCTTATTATCTGAACAGAGCTGCTTGTTCATGAGACATGGGTGTGATGGACAGGATGGTTCCAGCTCCGCCTCTCCTGAGAAACAACTGATGAGAGCAGGTGGAATGCTGGGCCAATGAGAGTTGGAGTCCGTTGGAGAGAGTGAGAGGAAAGATGTTTTGGATGCTGCTAAGGAAGGCAGCAGAAAGATAGCCAACTAGATAGACCAAAATACAAACCAGTTTGTCACGAACCAGGCCAGTTTTTGGTTCGGAAACTGGCGGTTTGTCGGAGCTAATTTCTGACAAACCGTGACGAACTGCTATGATTTTTAGAGCAGTTTGTTTGGTTCGTTTTTTAGTTCTGATCAATCTGTTACCTAGGCAACAAGAGGATGGGCTTTCTGCAGCCCTTGAAGTGACATACGTGTGAACCAAACAAACTGGTTTGCGAACCAGGCAAGTTCATGGTGGTTTGTGGTTCACGGTTTGTGAAACATGATAAACCACAAACCGCAATGAACTGCCATTTTCCCGGTTCATGCATATCTGTTATATAGTAATCATTCTTTATTTAGCCACAATATATATGAGTTTTTGAAACATTCAGTCCTATGTTCTATCTTGTATTTACGTTTGTTTTGTTTTAACCCTGGCTGGCTTAAAGTTGTTGACTGAGGGGAACCCGGTCGTGACAAATGGGCCAGTATAGTTAATCTAAATGGTGGCAGCATATCCAAGGGAAAGTAAACTCTGAGGTCCCTTTCCCCAATAGCTCTGGGCTGTAGCAGGGTGAGGAGAAATGAATACTGGGAAGGAGCTGCCTGTCTAGTGGAGCGTCTGGGAGAGAGGTGGCCCTGTGAGGTCAGGGCTCTCTGCCAGATAACAGAGATTAGATAGGTGATGTGTTGTGACAGCCCTTTACTACCTGGGAAGCTCCCAAACCTGTACAGGGCATGAAGATTTGGCCTGTCCAGTTGGTTAGTATGGCAATGGTTTATATGTTTACAGAATCAGGTTCGACTGCTCTGTGTATGCATGCATTACAAAATTTGGGGTTCTAATTTTGGGTTCTAACTTTCAAACTACAGAGGTAACAGGTTTAATGAACTTCATCATTTAATTATATCAATTGCTTATGGATGTTCTATTGAAACTCCGTTGAGGTACATTAGGGAAGAGTTGGCATTGTCAGTGACTGAGGGCATGAGAGTGAATGAAATTCTCACAAATAGCTCACAACATATCCAATTGGGAGATCCAGTTTGTTTAGCTGACTCGCTTCTACCGAGAGGTAGGTAAAGGTAAGCTGTAATACTGCAATTTGCATAGATAGCTGAAATGGGGGAAATCAGTCCAGACAGGAAGGTATAGTGGTTCCTATACTGCCACTAACTGTGGGACAGGTGAGTGATGAGTAGTCAGGGGTATAGACAACTTTCAAGCTGGGTAGCATCAGGAAAGGTGTGTCTGAGGAGGGAGAGACAAAGTGGTCAATCCAGGCCACCACATTCTTCTAACTTAATTTACATTGAGATGCAAGGATCAGGCCGTACTAATATTATTTTCACTTTTAATTCATTTGCTTCTTTGTAGGAGACAAGTCCAAGAGCAGTAATCCTTGCTTCCCTATCCAAAGTCTTTCCACCTCATGCACACCTTCTTCATTCCCCCCCCCAATTATTATTTTCTTAATATTTGCTTTCTATTTTAATTGGAAGTGTTGCATGTCAAAGTTGCTGCTGATGCTCCATGGCCTAAGTTTCTTTCAGTATCCTCAAAACATAATTTCTCCCTAAAACACAGGAGGAGCAACAAAGAAGCCTACTTTTGTCCCATAGCCTGGTCTGAATCCAGACGGAAAAGGGTCTAAAGCATCAGAGTTATCCAAGAAGACATGGAGTGGGTCAGCTACTGCTCTCTTGACCTCTTTACCCAGCAAGGGCAGATTAGACACTGAGCAGTAACTGGCCACATCTTTTTTGTCTAGGGATGGTTTTTTAAGAAGCAGTTTGAGTGGTTGAGGGAAGGTACCCTGAGATAATGACTCATTTATGATAGACCTCAAGATCTCATTTATGTGGTCCTTACATAATTATTTCATCAATTAATTAAAAGCAAGACAATCAGTCTACTAAAACTCCTCCAACTGTGTTGCATGCCTTACTCTCTTTCTGTTGAATCTCTCTCAGCATTGGGGAAAGAAAAAAAATCTGATATGATTTAAGCATCTCATAGTTGGATGTACAATCCTTTCTTCTCAGAGATGATTTGCAATTGGGAAAGTGGATGGAAATACATCTCCTGACATCCTTATATTAACAGAGCAGGCTTCAAAGAAAGTATTATTAATGATGTAATTAATATAGATAGATACAGTATACATCAAACAGGTCATTACTGTAGAGGTGTGGATGTTGCAATTTGTATTAAAGATTCATTTTGAGCTTGCAGTCAAAGTGATATGAGCTGCTGCATTTGGAAGCAGTAGAAACACTTCCTGTGTGTGTGTCTTCTCCTACCTTCAGTTTTCTGCAGACCTCATTCTGGTTTGTTTTTCTCCCCTCCTAATGTTTGCCTACTGTGGCGTGCTGGCTGTTAGGGAAAAGTGTCATAGAGTGCATCTGAATGGATACCTCTTTTTCTGAATGATCCTTGGATCCTAAAAACCAACCTTTTCTGATTTTGACCTGTGAGAAAGTTGCTAAATATTAGATGCCTGTCAAATTTTAGAGGCCCTGTCATCTGGGAAATCAAAGTTTACTTTAAGCTGGAGATGGACATTTGATAAAGAGAGATTAACCTATGGTTTCCAGCAATGCTCTTCTTCTGGCGAAAGGTGGTATAATAGAGATGGGTTCACACCAGCCCCAGTGCTTGAATGGGAAATGGGCTTTGGGAAATCCAAGTTACTTTTCAGCCAATTAGAACATACATTTTGAAGTCCCATTCTCAGTTCAGAATGACTCAGAATAGTTGCCTCTTTTCCCATACACCTTGTGACAGTTGCACAAGCAGTGACAACTTTTGCAGTGTGATGAAAGAAGAGTAGACCTCCTCTGGCCCTCCCACTTGCCTCCCCCCTTTCTCCAGTTCCTTGGGTGATCATTTGACAGTGTCTGAGGCATTCCTCGGGTACCCTGAAAAATGCAGTCCTTGGGATACCTGCCATCTGATGGCAGGGTGTCTACAGACTTCGTTTTCCCTAGCTGTGCCTTGTACACTATCAAAACAGCATTCAAGGAGCTAGGGAAGGATGGAAAGGAGGCTAGAAGGAGAAATTCTCCTCTGGCCTGTTAGCTGACTGGCTAGCCAGCCAAACCAATTAGCCAGTCACTGCAAGGTTTTGTTCGGAAGGTACGTGATAGAACAATTTTGCTGAAGTCTGGGTTTGGCTACTTCCTGGATGGGAAATTTCCTCAAATTCTTTTTAACACCATCTTGACCTCCATGATGGAAGAAAGGCAGGATATAATCCAACAAGTAAGTCAGCTGGGGATTTGAATTTGCTTGCAAACTTTTTTTTTTCAAACTAATGGGCCTTGTTTTCTCTTCAGTAGAATTAATAGTGATTCTTGCCTAAGATTGTTCTGAGTCTATAGTGAAGGCTATTATTCCTGCTGCAATCGTTTTTCTTTCTTTTTTTTTTAATGACAGTAGAGCAGCTTTAGAGGAGGGTCAGATCTGTGGAACTGTGTATTTATTGATCCTACAGAAGTGTTAGATACACTTGGATGTAACTTATTGCTATACTGCCGCAATGACAAAGGTGGAGCGCAAAAGCCACAAATTGCTTTGATAAGTTGATAAACTCTTTGAAAGCAAATTCCCACAAGGCTTAAAGTGAAGGACCTTCTATTTAGGACTATTCAAGGAAAGGAGAAGGGATGCCCGACTAATCCACCCACTTTGATTTCCGATGTCATTATTGTTGTTTTGCTTGTGTGGACAAGAATCCTAAACCTGCCTCATATGAGACTGTATCTATATTACTGTCTGTTGGGGTGGGAGAATTGTTGGATGTGCAAACACTTATGCGTACTTAGATGGAAAACATGGATTATTGGCTGAATGTGCATTTTAAAAAAGAAGTCTAAGGTAGAGGCTGTGGCTCAGTGGTAAAGCATCTGCTTTGCATAGAAAAGCTTTCCAGGTTCAATCCCTGCTGACTTCAGTCTTAAAGAATGTGATGTGAAAGACATTTGCCGCCCTACCGGGGTAATTTACATTGGTAGAACTCCTGTGTTTTAGAAAGAGGGGCAGGAATTAAAGCAAAACAAGGCCAGTTTGGCTCTGATGGAGTTTTGCCATCTTCTGGGCATAGAGTAAGAGTCACTGCGCGTGTGTGTGGGGGGGGGGGCGCGCGCGTAATTTGGGGATTTCTTGCACTTCATAGGGGGTTGGACTAGATGACCCTAAAGGTCCTTTCCAACCTTGTGATTCTGTGAGTCTCTCTACTCGAGAATGCTCAAGTGAAGGGAGATGCAATTGCTAACCAGGAAACGTAGGAGTTCAAAAGGGCCAAAGGCTTCCTCACTTCCACCTCTCTACAAGGAGCCAGAGATGACACCATGGAGGGTTTGTTTATTTCTCCTTTGCCTCCCCAAGTGTGAGGTGAAATTAACACAGCCTTCACAAACCCTCCAAGGAGCGATCTCCAGCTCTTTATAGAGAGGTGAAAGTAACAAAGCCTTCAGCTCTGTGGATTTTAACTCCTACGTTTCCAGCTAACATTGCATCTCCCTTCACTTGAGTGTCCTCGTGTAAGAGGGCTCGTGTAGAGAGACTCTATGATTTTAAGAAGAAATTGTTAAAAAAGAGAAAGGTAGCTAACAACCTTTCCTTGCACCTTTCCTTTGAAACTTCAGAGCATGGTTTCAGTTTGGTTGCAGTAGAATAGTCAGATTTGGGTCCAGTAGCACCTTAAAGACCAACTAGATTTTCACAAAGTTTTAGAGAGTCAATGGTCCCTTCATCGGAGAGCATGGGGAAACACAGGAGAAATCACAGGAGATGTTGTGTGCATCCCTAGGAATGCATTGTATATATAAAGCATCTTCTGAATGAGTTGCAAATAGGTTTTGTTCCTGAAACGCTTGTTTTTGAACTGAGCTGTCCTTGGTGAGGAACGTCTATTTCTCCCCTTGTGCATTTGGGTGTTCTGGGTTTTTTTGAATCTTTCTGTTCCTTGCCCCCTTTTTAAAGAAGCTGTCCCTGTTAAAGTTTTTTCTTGCGTAGTCAGTAGATCTAGAAATAAACAGACTGAAGCTGCTGTGTTGCTTTCCTACAACCCAGATGTTTTGTGAAACTTTCTGCAGATGTTGAGTCTGAAATGTCTTACTGGACAATTTCATATCAAGAATATTTCAGTGCTTAGTGTTTTAATTGCCTAGGATTTGCTTAGGGAAGGATCTGCCTGCAGGCTTGAGGGGGGAAAGAGTTTTCTATTCTTTTGTGCTATTGCTTTATAAATTATAGGATAGCCAGATGGATTCTGTGAGAGCCCCATGAAATCAAGTAATGGCTTGGCCAGGAGTTTCTAGCACACAGATAAAATATTAAATTATTCTTTTTGCTGATAGCAAAATTAAACCTGATAGTTTTCTGGATAGCAGTTTATACTGAGCAAGCCAAGGATTGCCGCATAATAGATTGCAGAAGTTACAGAGTTGGCTTTCTTGGGCTATAGGCACCGAACACCGAATGTTATAGACAAAGCTGAAGAGGGGAACCACACATTTGACTAAATAAAGGAAGAAACTAAAGACATATAAGAACTCTGCAGTGTGACTGGTCATTGTCCTGGCACTTTCAACGAAGTTATTTGGAAACTTGAAGGTTTTCACACTGCTTACCAGCCACGGATTTTGCCAGGAAGATGCTGTCATTCCAGGAGCTTGGTGCGATGTTCCGTGGCCAGTAAGCAGTGTGAAAACGGCCTTTATAAGTTATCCAGGGAGCCTTCCAATGCTGCCACATTGGGTGTGTGTGTGTGTGTGTGCCATTTAAGAAGTAGTTCAATCCTGAGATAAGTAGCAAACATATGATTCTGAATTTTTTCTCCCTGCTATTTTGATCCCCCTAATTTTCTTTTCCACTATACTTTTCCTTTATGCAAATCAAACCCATGACTCTCTATTTCTGATTCTTTGCACCATTTTTCAAAGTAAATGATATTCAGTTTTTTTACCCACAGTTGTACTGTACTGTAAGGAAGTGATTTCAAAGAAAGATGCGTTGGTAAAGGGATAGGGACTGTAGACTATACTACTACGTACTGTCTGTTGCTGCAAGTATGATCCTACTGGATAGTTTGTGCATTGTTTAAAATATCAGGTTTAGAATTGCTTATGCTTTGTTTCAGGTCTGTTTCAGACCTGCTTGTTTTAAATCTATGCAAATTTGTACTCGCATACCTGATTGCATTGATTATTGAACGTCCCTGCTCTGGATTGCATTGATTTAGGCCGTTTCCTCATGGTCTAAAAATAGTGCGAGATTCATGGAAGGCTGCCAGCTTCCTCCTGCGATTTTTAACACCATCCGTTTACAAAACATCACATGTGGTTTTGTAAACGGATGATGTCAAAAATCGCGCATGGAAGCTGGCAGCCTTCCGTGAGTCTCATGCTATTTATAGACCGTGGGGAAATGTCCTTAGACTGAGTAATCTGAGTCTCAGGCCATTTCCCCGTGTCTTAAAAACAGCACCACTCAGGGAACACTGGTGACTCCTTTCATGTGATTCTAACATCACCATTTCCAAAATGGAGACAGGCAGTTATGATTCCGTTTTCATGGCACCACGGAAACAGAATCATAACCGCCTGCCTCTGTTTTGGAAATGGTGATGTCAGAAATTGTGCAAAAGGAGCCACCAGCATGCCATGAGTGGGGCAATATTTGTAAGACGTTGGGAAGTGGCCTCTGTGAGGAAAGCAGTCTATTGTGTTTTCCACATGCATGGTTACACCAAGTTTTCTAGATATTTGATCCACAAGGATCGGACCTGCTTTGATCCTCTTGTGATTCTGCACTTGAGGGGAGTCAAACCAAAGCCATGTCTGTTTATTTATTTATTTTTTGCAGCAGAAAAATGCCCCATTTCTGCTGCTGGCTTTCTGGGGAAGACTTCCGTTTTGTCAGTTGATCAGCTAAGAGAACTTACAAGGTGTTTGTTTGTTTGTTTGTTTGTTTTAAGGCACCATCATTGTCAACAATGCTGTTTTAAAAATTAAGGGGAAAGACTGGATTGGTTGCTGCAAGGGGATAAAGGGGAGGGTGAAAGGCAGGGCCAGGCTCCACTTCAAAGAAAGCATTCTGCACTTCAAAAAAGCCCTGGTTTGACTTTGCTGGGGGGTGGAATCAGGGTATGAGTACAGGGGGAAAAGCTGGGGGGGAGATCAGTTCTGCGCCAGATGCAGCTTTTCTCCATGTGTCCAGACCCAATGAAAAAGTGTAGCCCCACGTGGAAAAGACTTATAAATAAATAAATAAATAAATAAATAAATAAATAAATAAATAAATAAATTGTAAGTGTAGCCCCATGTGGGAAAGACTTATAAACAAACAAACAAACAAACAAATAAATTGTAAGTGTGTAGCTACCGAGATGCATGTGTGAGAACTGTACAGACAGAGGCAATTCAGTTGAGGCATCCCTCCCAAAACACACACACACACACACACACACACACACACACACACACACACACACACACACTCCAGACATATAATACATATAATACAGGTTCCGAGAATTGGGGCATAATGGGCATAACACAGGTTCCAATATAATACAGGTTCCAAGAATTACAAGAATTAGAGTGGGTGCCAAAATTCAACTAAAGCAAAATTCAAAGTACATTTTTGTTTGTGTTGGGGCGGGGGGGGGGGCTTACAAAGCTGGCAAAAGACATGGACTGAATCACAAGTTGGAAGCCAAAACAGTCTCTGAAAGATGACTTAATTTGGGGGTCCCCCTTTGTGAAAGTTTGAGAGCCGCTACTGCTGCCTTCCCTGTGTGACCTGTTTGAGGATCAAAGTGTTTCACAGATGGAAGTTGATTGAAAAGCTGCATTGAAACCGGGATGAAGAATGAGTTGCTGTGGCTGACATTTCATTTCTGGGGCAGTAGCTGGGAGATTAATATGCCTGCCTGGGGCTCGTGTTTTACTTGGTATCACTGGCTATCTGGGAACAGCACTTTGTGAACAGCACGCCCTGCCTCGTCTGCATGATTAAAAAGGAGAGTGGCAGCCCACCCCCCCAACTTGCACACGGTGGAAGGGGAACTCTAGTTGAATGTTAGAGGGTTATCCTTTGCAATTATATTAATGGGGGCACGGGGGCGGGGGTCTCTCTCCATCCATTTTTCTGCTCTGGGGCAATACTCAAGCAAGTTAGATTCACCCTGACTCAGAAAGGATTGCCAGGTGTCCAGTTTTCACCTGGACAGTCCAGCATTTGTCTGGGGAAAACATCTTTCCAAAACTGGACACCTGGGTGTCCCTTTCCCCCACTGGCAGCTCTGCTTCCATTACCCTCCTGGCCCAGGCATCCGGCCTGCCTCCTGCGGCTGCGCTGTGCTACCCAAGAGTGGCCAGTCAGCCTGGGTGCCGCACCGGCCACTTGTGGCTTTGCGACACTGCCCAAGAGTGGCCAGCCAGCCCAGGCACCCAGCTGGCCTCCTGTAGCTGCATTGCGCCACCCAGGAGTGGCTGTAGCTGGCCACTTGCCCCAGGAAATGGGTGGTGTAATGATATAACTCCGTTGATTCTGCTACTCTTTAAGAAGTGAATGCTACCACTGCCTCCTCTGAGTCCACTATTTCTCTAAACCCCATCTGGCAACCCTAAGCCCTGATATAAGAGTTCTCGATTGAATAAGCAAGCCCCATATGAACAGTGTCGCAATTTTATATTCCTACTTCGGCCTCACTGACTGAGTTGGACAAGGCAGGAGGGGGAATTGATTTGTGTAGGGTACTTCAACAACATCTAGAAATCATTATGGCTCACCCAAAGTCCAAGATTGGTTGTATGCCTGCAAAAGCAAAGCATTCCATAGCACACTGAAGTCTAACAGTGTTTTGTTGTGGGTACCATCTTTTGAGGACTGATACTTTGTCAGGTGTTGTATATGGGAATATAATATGCATTTAAAAACTATACTATGTAAGGAATCATAAAGAGGGTCTGTTGAATCAAACTGTATCCTGAATTCACTTACTCTGTGAAGGTGTTCTTGCTGGAAAGAACTCAGAGGAACACATGAAGCTCCAAGATATGCTTTCTCTTCTTGTAATGTGATTGGCTTCTTCTGCATTAAGATACGAAGTTAGTTGCCTTATGCCAGATCATACCATTGGTTTGCTTGCTCAGTATTGCTTACAGCCTGTCTCTTGGAGATGCAGTGAAGGATATCTGAGGCTTTCGTTTCACGGCAGCAACAAAACCAGGATCTCCAGGGTCCAGAGAGTAATTGGGCCAATTTTGGAAGCATCCCTTCGTGTCGAAACCTATACCCCTCAATAAACCTTGAAGAGTATTTGTGGCCAACCTGTAGGGTTGCCAGATGGAGTCTGGAATACTACCAGACCCCAAGAAGGGGGCGATGGTGAAGTAGCCTCTTTTTTTTTTCGTTGAAGAATTGCACCCACGCACAGTGCACGCACAATCCCAGCCAGTGCAGTGACATCACTACAGTACATGATGACATTGTGAGCAAGCATTTCCAGGAGCCTGGGCTGGCTGGCTGCTCTGGTAGCCCTGTGTGCACACAGCTGCAGGAGCATCTGGGCTGGCTAGCTACACAGGCAGCACGCAGAGCTACAAGTGGTTGCCTAGGAGGGCTGGCTGGCCATTTACCCCGGCTGGCAATGCCCCAGTGCAGTCAGAGGAAGCTGGGCAGCTGAGGGGGTGACGGGAGGGGGAGGGGCCTGGCCAGGTGTCTGGTATTTTGGAAATTCCCAAAATACTGGACTGTCCGGGTGAAAACCTGACACTTGGCAACCCTACCTACCTGTTACATTCATCCTGATTTGGGACCTCTGTATCAAATGAATGGTTTAGGTTAAGCAAGAGAATTCTCTACTCTGTTGAAAAAGAGACTGCCCGTGTTGCGGCTTGGAAAACTTGAAGATGCATCGGATCTGCAAAAGTTATGAACAAGGCTTTTGTTCATTTGGTGTCAGGAATGGAACATGTTTTCTCTGCAACATGGGTAACATCAATTATCTGTATGCTGCACTGATCAATGGTCTGTAACAAATATCCATTTATATGAAATGGCGTCTTACAAAGCGACTTTAATTATACTCTGGGATGTTTCAATTTAAAATGATTCTAATGCTCTCAAGTAAAGTTTTCAACAATTTGCTTTCTTGTTCAGGTTTCTCCTCACGTGCACGGTAGTCACCAGAGATGGGCTTGGTTCTTTCTCAAACTGCTGGTTCTACCCTAGAAATATGATGGCAAAATGGTTTGTGGACTGGTCTAGTCCCTTCAGGATTGTTGATGTGTAGTAGTTGATCAATGCGCATCAGTAACTCAGAGGGCAAGCAGGGAATTACAATGGGAAGGTGCCACTCCACCTCTCTGGCCTGGATGATGGATATCCCCAGATGATTTTCCTGGTTCTCTGCTCAAGCAGTGGAGGCGAGCCACCAAGGTACTGGCAGCATTGCTGCATGTCCGCCCATTGCTCCCAGTATTTCTGGCCCAGAACAGTCTGAATCTCTCTTCCCTTCTGTTCTTCACTGGTCGACGGGGTGGGGCAGGTTGGCACTCGGGCCAAAAACGTTGCGAACCCTTGACCAGAGAGTCAGTTTGGGGTAGTGGTTAAGAGTGCAGAACCGGGTGAACCAGGTTTGAGTCCTCACTCCTCCTCTTGAAGCCACCTGGGTTACCTTGGGTCAGTCACAGCTCTTCAGAGCTCTCTCAGCCCCATCCACCTCACAGGGTGTTTGTTGTAGGGATAATCATAACATACTTTGTAAACCGCTCTGAGTGGGCGTTAAGTCATCCTGAAAGGCAGTATATAAATCGAATGTTGTTGTTGATATTCATGGGCGCTATACAATTTGGAAATCTGGAATGGAACAACAGAGGATTCCCATTGCATCAATTCCATGTATAATTTACCATTCGTAGCTCTTAAATCCAGGGGGTTGGGGAGAGGATGAGGAGAAATTCAGGAGTATTGCTAACCCTGAGGTATACTGCCTCTGAATCTGGAGCTTTTATTTACCTTTTGTGGCTGTTAGCCTTTGAGAATCCACGATTTTGCTTTAGCAGCCAATAGATACCACCTCCTCTGAGTTAGAGTTCCAGTAACAGAGGGAGAAAGATTCTGTCTTTCCTTTCTCTTAACCATGCAAATCTCGCCATTCCCCTCATCTTAAATGCTCCAAACACAAGTGGTTTTCATTATAGGGAAGGTATTCCAACACTTTAATCACTTTGGCAGTCCTCGCCTATCTGTTTTATAGCTCTATGATATCTTTTTGGAGGTGGGACAATCAGTATTCCAAGATGTGGCATTCTTGTAGGTTTATGTGTGTGTGTATGGAAATGTAACTTTTGCTACTGTAGTAAGTGTGTGTGTGTGTGTGTGCGCGCGCGCGTGTGGCATCTGGACAGGTATACATGAGTTATTGGGAACAGCCAACTGACCTATTTAGAACTGGAAAAGTGCCCTTTTCTTTGTGACTTGAAATTATGTCCTGGTGCTGCATCGGGAGAATTGGAAATAGGCATGTTGTGTGGAAACCAGTTTGCCTTTTCAGTTGCAACAACAGAACAACAAATCTTGGCATTTTCACTCACATACTTTAAAAAAAAATGCTTATGGCCTCTTACAAACAGCTCTGACCTGCTTTGCAATGGCTGGGTAATTGTCATGTATGCCAGCATACCTGCCGCAATTGTATTCTGCATTTTATAATGGTCAATGCTGTTTTCTACTGGTCAGTGCTGTTTGCGTGAATTATATGCTGTAGCTGTGTGTGATCATCTGAGAGTGTCTTAACTTCTGATATTAATCGCAGGAGAGCCAGTGGGCCCCTCCATTATCTGTTGAAAATATGTACTTTTACTTTTCCCAGCAAGTGTCCTTGAGGAGAGCTGCTAGCAGCAAGCATTGTAATTTTCCCAGAGACTGGGATATTTTCCTTTGTACTTCATGTAGTCTAAAGTAATATGTTCCAATGCAACCTCTTTGGGGTTTCGCGCCAGAATGTCAACGGACCCCGGGAGAGTGGGAAGTTTCCCTATAATTAGTAATGCCTTTGTTTGAATTGTCACTTCTGCCAATTGCAACCTTTGGGTGAACATCTGTACTGTATGGATCTCAATAAAGCTACTTCAACTGGAACACCTGCATGTTAACTGTGGAGGGCTTGAGGGACCTAACTGCCAGGGACCAACATTTTGGCAGAAATCCTTTTCCCCTCTGGACCCAAAACCTCTGGAGGTTGACTACTGGCATCATTCTGTAAGAGTTGGCACCAGGGACGACAGAGCCAGAGGAATCACAACCCATCCTTGAACCCCAGCTGGCTCCAATGCTGGGAGATGGAATGGCTGTGGATCTCACTGCTGAACTGGTACCCAGACCCCAATATGAGGTGGAGCACCTGGCCAACCAAGACCCCGTGGAGACATGTGGGCTCGGAGCAGCGAACACTGCCCCAACATATGAGGAACTTGGAGCAAAACCCAAGAGGAGCGCTATCCATTGGAGCTGGACCCAAGCTACTCCCCAAGAGTGGGCACCGCGTCGGTCAGCAACCCAAAAGACAAGGGAGAGAAAGCTACGGCAGCATGGAGCGATTTTTCACCATCAATCCATTGACATGGTAGAATACTTCAACCTGGAGGAGGCCAACAAAAGGGAAGCTACCACTGAGCAGAGGGGACTCATGGAGTATGGAGTACTGCCTGCAGAGTTGGTCATGGAAGTCCCCGCAGAAGTGCGTGGGCTTGGCGCAGCGGCAGCTGGGCCGATATACCCAATGTGGAGTATAACATCGTAGCATTATATTAGGAGGGTGTTAATGCAAGATGAGGTCACCCCGCTGGAAGAGATCCAGCATGACTCTCTACAACCCCAGCTATGGGGAAATGAAAGTGTTGGGCTGGAGCCCCAAGAACGCATCAGGCTGGAGCCCCAATCAAGTCTCATGGGAGGAGGCCCGGAGACGACTGAGTCCCAAGAATTAAGGATTATATGTGCAGAAATGGATGAATTCCGGTGGGACATGGGACAATTAATGCAAGGTTTGCAAGAGATGATGCATGGGTCACCTGGAGTTGGGACCCAAGCGGGAGCACAACCTGACACAAGGGGATGAGCATCAGGGCCGCAACAAGCAGCACCCACACAACCATCCTCGGGACTGAATGCTCCCACGCAGGGCGGGATGGTCAGAAGGTTAAACCCCCAGAACTGTTCTCAAGCATTGCCACAACAGGGATTGGCAATGGGATTACAATTGATCCAGGATGGCCAACAACAGGCCACTGCACCGTACCCAAGAGGATCGACTCCTCAAAGTGGTCCCAGGACATTGCCACAGGTCGGAGTGGCGGTGGAATTACAATTAGCTCCTGCTACTTTGCAGCAGGCTGGATTACAGTTGAGTTCTGCTACTTTGCAGCAGGCTACTACACAATTCCAGAATGGGAGGTCGCCGATACACAGACAGGCAACAGGATTACAAATACCTGTGGCGTTTACGCTGCAGGTGGTTCCACAGCCCCAAAGAGGGCTGGGAGCACTGGTATCCCAACAACAGTGACAAACAGGACTTGTGCTGCTTGGGGCCACTGTGGTACAATGGCCATCGTCCACAAGGTTGCTCCAGGGAGTACCAATTGGAATACAAGTCAGCCCCACACAACCAGGTGTACCAATGGATCCACTGCTTCAGGGGGCACCACAACCACTTCAAGGAACCGCAGCAGGGCTGCCGCCACTTCTGCCCGGGGGGGGGGGGGACAACTGCCACAACATCCCCCTGTTCTCCCGCTCCAAGCACCGCTAGCAGGGATACTGATGACACAGGCAGGGTATGGAATATCATGGGGCCTGCTGCCTCAGGGTATCCTAAGGCAACCCTTCGTTGGAGCTCCACAAGGCCAGCCGCTGTTTCAACCCCAGATGGCCCCTCCAGCCTGCAGAGGCCCCGCAATACCACCACCCCTGGGAGAGTGGGGAGTGCTTCTGCCGCCACATCCTCCAGTGGCCCTGATTCTCAGAATGCAAGCCGTGCCAGGAGAAGGACTCCAGGCCAGGGGCATACACCAAAATTGGCCCAAGCTTGATGCAAGGTTTGATCGGAACCCTGAAGAGTTCAGATTCTTCATTGTACAAACCCTAGAATTTTTTCAGGACTGGGGTCACCTCTTCCCAAATGAACACAGCTGGGTGAGCCACTTACAATTGTGCTTAGGTGGACCCACAGCCACATGGTATGTGACCCTATATGAAGCTGGAGCGCCTGAGCTGTGGACCCTCAACACTTCCATGTGAGTGCTGAGAGCCCAATTTGAAGACCCTCTGGAGGAGGAAAGGGCTAGAACAAAACTAAAAGCGGTCCAGCAAGGGCTCAGACCCATATGGGAATACGCTGTGGAATTCACACAGTATGCAGCCAAAATATGTGATTGGACTGAAGGGATCAAGATTGAATTCTTTCAAGCTGGGAAAAATGCGGACTTAGTAGCAAAAGCCCTAGTACAAGACGACCCCAGAACCCTGCTGGGATGGATCCAGCTGGTGTATGAGGTCGAGAACCGAGACCAAGTGGTGAAGCTCCTGAGAATGCAGCAGCAAGGAGGTGTTAAGACACCACACTCAGAACCAGGAGGTAGAGACAAGAAAGTGTCCAAACCTTACTCCCCAGAAACAGAAAGAGCCATATGCTGGAGAAAATGCCTATGCATATTGTGAGGAGTGGGCCACTTTGCCTCTGATTGTCCTGGACAGAAGGAACTAGGGGAGAAGAATCGGCCCACAAGAAAAGTGGCACCGCCAGCCAAAGTGGCACCCAAGAAAACACTCCAGAAACGGAGCAAAACTGAAACCGGGCTTGAATCCACCAAAACCCCAGAGGCGGCAGGTGAGATCCCTTTGGAGGGGGAGAAGGACCAGGCTGCCCCACCAATGGGAAACGCAAGTGGCCTGTTGTGAAAAGGCAGGTCCAAAAAGAACCAACACCGACAAAGGTGAGACCAAAAGGGGCCTTACTTTTCATGCCAGTGACTTTAGTTAACCTCCCAAAAAGGGACTCACATGCGAGTGCAAGCTTTAATTGATTTGGGGTGCACTCAGGATTTAATAGCCGAGCCCAAGTCACAGGATTGGGGCTGAATGTAAATGAACTGGAACGCCCCATTGTGTTCAAACAAATGGATGGGTCCCGCATGAAAGGGGAACCCTCTAGCTATTAAACTGAACCAGCCCCACTGGGCATGGGAAATCATTGGGAATCCAGAACTTTTGTAGTGAGCACAGCTACCATATACCCACTGGTGCTAGGGATCCGGTGGCTATGGGATCATGACCCATATATCAAATGGAAAACAGGAGAACTGTACTTTGATGGGGAAAATGCCAAAGACATATATAGACCCAAGATTGGGGCCAAAATGCACCCCCTCCTTAGAAGCTGTGTTGCTAACTCAAGAACAAGTAAAGCAAATTCCTCCCATATACCAGGACTTAAAACAAGTATTTGGGGAAAAAGAAGCTAATGAACTTCCACCGCATAGAGCTACTGATTGTGCCATTGAATTCATCCCAGGACAGAAGCTGCCAAAAGGGAAATTGTATTCTGTGAGCCGGGAGGAATGGGAGGAGCTAAGGGACTTCATTGACAAAAACTTGGTGTGAGGATTCATCTGCCCCACCAGCTCTCCCCATGCCACGCTGGTGTTATTTCGCAAGAAAAAAGATGGACTAAGACTTTGTACTTATTATAGAAGAATAAATGCCGTTCTGATGTCTAATGCCTACCCCCTCCCTCTCATCACGCATTCACTGACCGTTGTGGCTCAGAAGATTTTTTCTAAACTGGACTTTAAAGATGCATACTTCAGAGTATGAATAAGGGAGGGGGATGAATGGAAAACTGCTTTCAACACCCCGTTGGGACAATTTGAAAACAGAGTAAACCCTTTTGGATTACATGGGGCCCTTGGAGTTTTAATGAATTTAATTAATGAAGTTTTGCATAAATACCTGTACAAAAGTGTGGTGGTTTATCTTGATGATGTGTTGATTTATTCAAGAGATTACGAATCACATGTGACATTGGTCAGAGAAGTGCTCAAGACATTAAATGACAATCACTTACCAGTAAAACTATCTAAATGTGAATTTCACAAAGAGGAATTGGACTTCTTGGACTACAGTGTGTCTGGGCATGGGCTAAAAATGGATCTGGCTAAAATACAAGCTGTGGTGGGATGGGACTCCCCGAAAACTAGAAGGCAATTACAATCCTTCCTGGGTTTCGCTAACTTTTACAGACCGTTCATAAAGAACTTTGCTCAAATCTCCTTACCCTTAACTTATCTGTTGAAAACCAAAGGGAAGGGGCCTCAAGCGACAAAACCCAGTGCTAAATTAAACTGGACTAGAGAATGGCAGGAGGCATTCGAACATTTTAAAAAACTGTTTACTTCAGAACCAGTCCTACAACAACCAGACGAAAACTGTAAATTTGTGGTACAAGTGGACGCTAGCAATGTTGCGATGGGAGGGGTACTCCTGCAAGCATATGATGAGGGGAAATTGCACCCCTGCACGTATGTGTCAAAGAAATTCCCTAAGACTGAACACCATTCAGCGATTTGGGATAAAGAAGCTTCGGCTATTAAATTTTGGATACTTAAAATATTTTATTTGTCCCTTTGTTGCTGACAGCATTTGGTGGTACTTAGCAGTTGCAAATTTGTTCCAGCCAGCATATTTGCTGAGGTGCTTGGAATGTGGCTAACTGTGGTGGTTGGGCTTTTTCCCCAGTGCGTTTGCATATGGCTGCTCTTTTCTACTATCCACTAAAAGGGGCTTCCCAATACATACTTACATTTTCTAGTGGAGTCATTGCCAACTTCTCTAGCCGAAGAAGCCTTAAACATCAAGTTGGCCCAAGTTATTCCGTCTTTACCTTGCATATAATTTAGCATTGTTTGCATTTTTTTGTTAAATATCTTGTCATTTTGTGTCTCCTTCCCAAAAAACTATTTCTGCCACTTCTGTCTCCTGGACAGCATTCATGGCATTCTTTTCTTCATTTGTGTATGTTTTTTATGATAGACAATCAGTAGAAAGAGGAGAGAAATAGTAGGGAAAGAGAACAATAATGCATGGTTGTGTCTGTGAAATTCCATAACGCACAAAATGCATTTCCCAAAATGTTCAACCCTCTTGTCAGGTGAGCCCTAAATACACAGGGGCTACCCCATCCTAGAACTGCCAGTGGGCTCATCAAGGGGAATCAGAGGGATGGAGTCAGGGGTTGTGCATTGTTAATCTCTCTGCATTGTATCAAGAAGAATAACTGAAATAGGCTTGAGCAGTTTTCCACTGGCTTTCTGAGGAGGGGATTAGAGACTCTGATCCAACTGAAACAAGCATGAATTGAGCATCTAATTCTACATAAGTGAAACTAATTTGCAGTTCATCTTTGAGGAGCAAAAGGTACACTGTGCACTTTTAAAACCCTTTATATTGTCAAGTCATACAGTTTCTAGAACTGATCAGTATCCCAACCATTCCTTTTGGCCTTCCAAGTTTTCCGATTGCAGGATTGGCTCCCATTGCTACATCTGCTTTTACTATATCCAGGCCTTAATTTTTGCTTGGTGTCTGATAACTAGCCATGGTGATATCTGTTGTTGCATTTGCAAAGTTTAGTAGTTGTTGCTAGTCAGTAAAAGCCCAGGCACATTAAAGCATAAAAAAAACCTCTGCATCAATCAGTTGGCATTAAATGAGGAGAAGCGCATGCAGTTCTGTAGCAACCCTGCGTGCAAGGATAAATGCAGGGTTCATGAATCAGTTGAAACAGAACCCCAAACTCTGGGCGGAATCTCAGTAGAGGGCTGGATCCCTGGCTCCATCGGTTGCCCCTGCCAGGCAGTTCTTTCCGAATTAATTGTTTTGAAGCAGCAGAAACGTCTCCCCCCTGCCAACATGGCATCTGCGGTGTTTGCTGGTTTTAAGCAGGTGTGTCACCTGTTGGGCTGCTAGGTCAGGGAAAAAGGCTTTCCAGTGAGGAAAATATCCTGTTAATTGCTTAGACAAATGAGGAGCACTGACTCAGAAGCCTTAAAACCTGCTGCTGTATTGCTTGTTTTGTGTGTTGTTTTTTTAAATATTTAAGATGTTTTATTGGTTTTATTGTATTTTATATTATTGTCTTAATTGGAATCCGCCCTGAGCCTGCTGGTGTGGGGACAGCAGAATACCAATCGAATAAATAAATAAATAAATAAATAAATAGAAGTCTGGGAGTATTGTCTGACCCGCTGTGGCCTCTTGGTGCTAAAAGGTGTTGTGCTAGGGAAGCCAGGATCTAAATCTTGAGCAGAGCCTCCCAAACTAGCTTTCTTCCCACCCACCCCCTCACAGATACCCTGGTCCGACTGCCCTAATTCTGGCCTCCAGCGTGTGCAGAGTTTTGTAAACTATCTGGAAATCTCCTTGTAATATTTGATCCATACTTTTTGCTCTAGTTTTAAGTTATTGAGTTGAAACTCTTTGGCTTATTAGAAGTAATTACTTCGAGGGATGTGAGGGAGATTAATATTCATGGGCCAGATTGATAGTGTGCGGAAGAAAGATGTGACACTTCACTGTTGTATTCACTGTGTTGAGTTTAAAGTGGGAATTGATGAAAAATGTGAGGTAATGCACTGTATGAACCTAAGTGATGAACTGTGGGCTTATTTACCATCTGGTTCGCCAGCAAGGCGTTTTTTCATGTCACGAAAATTGCACTCTCAGTACTGAAGTGATACGGAAATCTGTTTCTTGGAGTCTTGTCTAAATACGTTACTGAGGATTTGATAGTATTTCATTTTAGACAGCATATTTACAAAAAAAAATAGAATAGAAAAGAAAAACAAGCAAGCAAAAAAGCTAGACAATTTCACCACAATTACCTGGAAATAAACACTGCAGTGTAAATGCAGAAGTGGTAATAACTCCCGTGGGTTAGTCAGCATCTGCATTCAAACTGTTGGAAGAAATTAAGAAAGTGATTTTCAAGATTAGTGTTTAGAAATGTGATCTGCTTTCTTAACAAGGTGAAAGCTAGAGATAGAAGAAGTATTTAATCTGTTGTGAAGATGCAGCAGGTGGGCTTTAAAGGAAATGACTTTTGCAGTAGTTTTGAATCCAATTCTTGTATCCCTGCAGAACTGCACGCTTGTTGTTGGGTAAGGCTGAGGGCTGTGGCCTCTGATTGTGAATTAATTCTTGGGGGCAAACATTATTTGACAATGAAGGCATGTACCCTTCTTTGTTTAGATTTGCTTCTGGTGTGCAAGGGCAATAAAAAACAGGGGAGTAAATACCAAATCCATATTTTTAGTTTAGACTTGGCACCTATGTTTATGCATGTTACTTGTTGTGACTGCATGGCACAATGCCAGAATTTCCTGCTGTACAGAAGGAAATGTCCAACATTACATCTGATATTCCTTTAAGTATATGTATGAGGAGGGGGAAAATGCATACCACAGTTTCCTGGAATCATCTTTCAGGGTTAGACCCACTGCCCTAATAATTCACCATTAACTTCGACAATACATTTCACCATTAACTGTTTGCAACAAATAGTTAGAAGGCAGCATGATTAATCTGCGATGCAATGAAGTTTCCTGTCCCACTATCAAAGCATGTTAGGTATTTTGGAACCCAGGGTTTTGAATGTACCTGGACCACCTCTGGTGTGGCAGCTGCCACAGCTGAGAATGTGGGGTACAAGGTTGAGTGGAATATATCGGCTGGCCCATCATTTCAGGATTCTTGTTGTTGGGGAGATTTTCAGCAAAGTTTAAGTTCTTTATGGAATTAAGACTCCAGATGAACTGGAGTCTTAACTATTATTTTGCCTCTCTTCCTCTTTAATAGTTCAAAATAAATAACTGTCAGAGAAGCTCCTTGAAACAGAAAAGGGTTTCTTGCTTTAACTCTGCTGAGTTTGACATAAACAAATTAGAGTAGTTAATTTGGTAAGAAGTTTTATCTAGATTGGTCTTCCCTTCCAATTCCCTCTTCCATATTCCCTTAGAAAACAAAACAATAATTTGCTGTATAAACAAAAGCAGTGGGGACTAAATCTCTCTGGATACCCCCATCTGGCAGAGGAAAGCTGGTTGTTAGCATATCAAAGGCCTGCAGAATCTCCCCCATTAATGCACAGGTTTAAATTAATGAAACTTTTACTAAATGTTCAAGACTCCAGAGTATGGGAGGGGGAACCTAATGACCAATAATTCATTATTTGGGAATCTTCTCTTAGTTTGACATTGTAACATTTATACCATCTGGCTCTAAATTATTTTTAAAAAGTGAATTTAAGAGTTCTTGATATTTGAATGATGATTGTGAGACACACAGATACAGCCAAAGCCTTATGCAAGTTGCTAAATCCTAAACACCAACAATAACTGTTCTCTCTGTTTTACCTTGAAATGTTCTCCAGTGTCTGCTGGTATACAATTAATCATGTCTAGTGCCAAAGGGATGCATGAGTGATTCTAAGGTGTCCATGTTTTCCATATTTCATGCCAGAAATAAGCTTGGTCCGTGTTCTTAACATAGAGAATACCTTGCTGCATGAAGTACAGCTTCAACAACATTGTTACTGAAGAACTAAGTGCTATCTGAGTATTTCCTTAGCCTCTTGGGGTAGAATGGGATTGGAATGGTGGTCAGTTTCAAAGTACTGAAGGTCAATTTTGAAACTAAGGCCGTTTCCACACTGCTTACCAGCCGCGGAACATGGCGCCGAGCTCCCGGAATGACAGCATCACGCCAGGAAGACAGTGTCGTTCTGGGAGCTTGGTGCAATGTTCCATGGCTGGTATGCAGTGTGAAAACGGCCTAAGTTTTCATTCTTTGCATTTTCCCCACCCTTCTTAGGACTCTAGAAGTTAATAATAACAATAACAACAACAACAACATTCGATTTATATACCGCCCTTCAGGACAACTTAATGCCCACTCAGGGGTTTACAAAGTATGTCATTATTATCCCCACAACAAAACACCCTGTGAGGTGGGTGGGGCTGAGAGAGCTCCAGAGAACTGTGACTAGCCCAAGGTCACCCAGCTGGCTTCAAGCGGAGGAGTGGAGAATCAACCCTGGTTCTCCAGATTAGAGTCCCGCACTCTTAACCACTACACCAAACTGGCTCCCCTGATGCAAACTGGCTCCCCTTAAATCCCTGATGCAGTGGAGAAGGAAGTTTCATCTTGATTCTTGAGTATATGCTGATGTATACTAAGGTGCCATCTAGTGCATAATCTGAGGCATACCTCATGAAATGAAATCTGAGTCCAGTAGCACCTAAAAGACCAACACATTTTTTCAGGATGTAGACTTCTGTATCTGACAAAGTAAGCCTTGATTCAAGAAAGCTACCCCGGGGGGGGGGGGAATGGGGTCTTTAAGGTGCTACTGAACTTGAATTTTGTTGTACTACTACAACACAGCTCCCCATCTGAAGCTATCATCATGAAATAACGCATTTGCTCTGACCCAGAAGACCTGCTGTTATGGAAAGGGGATGTTCAGGTCGTGATGCTTAGGATGCCAAATGCACCAGGTTGGCCTTACTCTTGCATCTGTAAACTGTTAGAGGCTGTGAACTTCCAAGAACCTGGAAACGTCAGCCAAACCACAGACAGCAAGGCCCAAAGTTTTGTTCATTTAATCCACTGGCCTCCATTCAACCAGTGGACCCTTCCTGCACAAGCCATATTGCCAAGTCCATTTGAAATGGCTCCATTTTTTAAAAGTAGCTTGCCCTGCAGCACTGGGGAAGTGTTTGTGTGTGTTTGTGTGGGTGTGTATGTGTGCATGCTGCTGTTCAACAACTACAAGCCCAAAATGTCTACCCCAAATGCTTTTTAATTCTCTGTGTGGCTCTTTTGGTCTTCAGTTTCTGACCTGTATTTTCAGAGTTCTCCATTGTTTTAAGCTAAAGAAGGCCAACACAAATCATGGTCTGAGGGAATGGTTTGGTTCACACACAGTTTAATTAAGCTAACTATGGTTAGTGTGATCATCCAAATGTGGACTGCTCCATGGACTACGGTTAGCTAGTGTCATGCATACCAGCATACCTGCCATTATTGTATTCTGCATTCTGTGCTGATCATTACTGTTTTGCTAAAGTGGTATTCTATTCTATCATCTGAGAGTGTGTAAGTTGCTAAGATGAAATGCAGGAGAGCCAGTGGGGCCTCTCCATTATCTGTTGAAAATATTTTCACTTTTCCAGCCAGTGTCCTTGGAGGAGAGCTGCTGATGTATCTTTTCCCAGAGACTGGGATAATTTCACTTTGTACTCTGCCTAGTCTAAACTAATCAGTTCCCATGTAACTTCTTTGGGTTTTCGCGCCAGAATGTCATTGGACCCAAAGGGTGGGAAGTTATCCTTTAATTAGTAATGACTTTGTTTGAATTGTCACTTCTGCCAATTGCTACCTTTGTGTGAACACCTTGGACTGCATGGATCTCTAATAAAGTTGCTTCAACTGGAACACCTGTGTGTTAACTGTGGAGAACTTGAAGGGACCTAAATGCCAGGGACTGAAGTCCCTTTATTCCTCTGAACCCAAGACTTCTGAAGTCTGACTACCGGTGCCATGCCATACGAGTTGGGCCCAGGGACAGCAGAGCCAGAGGAGATGGATCCAGCTAAAATACAAGATGTGGTGGGATGGGACCCCTCCCCCTAAAATTAGAAGGCAATTGCAATACTTCCTGGGTTTCACTTTATGATTAATCATAAAGAACTTTGCTCAAATCTCCTTACCCTTAACTGATCTGGTGAAAACAAAAGTGAAGGGGCCTCAAGGAATGAAACCCAGTGCTACATTAATCTGGATTAAGAATGCTAGGAGGCATTCCACCATTTAAAGAAACTTCTTACCTCAGAGCCGGTCCTACAGTGCCCAGACGAGAATTGTAAATTTATTGTGCAAGTTGACGCTAGCGATGTTGCGATGAGTGGTGTACTCCTGCAAGCAGATGATGAGGGGAAATTGCACTCCTGTGCATGTCTCAAAAAAATTATCTGAGTCTGAACGCCATTGGGCGATATGGGATAAAGAAGCTTCAGCTGTTAAACTGGCATTAACTACTTGGAGACACTGGTTAGAGGGTGCTATGGTACCATTCGAAATATGGACTGATCATAAAAACCTGGAAGCCCTGCATAACCCCCGCAAATTGGGCTCCAAACACTTGCGGTGGGCGGAATTCTTCTCCAAGTTCAATTTTACTCTGAAGCACCTCCCCAGCAAATCTAACTTCCTGGCAGACATGCTCTCGCGCATGCCCCAACATGAAAGCCAAAAGGAGGAGGTGATAGACACCCAATTGGGAGGGGCGGGATTACCCGCAGTTAAACTACGAAGGCAAGTGTGGTGCCTGACCTCCCCAACTGAGAAGAAAAAGTCAAAAAAGAGGTGGAATAGGAGGGGGAAGCTGTACCAAAAACTGAACTGAAAGAAGAGTAAAATGGTAACTGGTACAGAAACGATAAATTATATGTTCCAGCCAGCCTAAAAGGGGAAGTGTTGAAACAATGTCATGATTCCAAATTGGCTGGTCATTTTGGATACTTGAAAACATTGTATCTAGTGCAAAGACAATTTTGGTGGCCAAATATGAGAAAAGATATTTCTCAGTATGTATCTTCTTGCCAAGTGTGTATAATGTGGAAACCCAGTGGAGGGAACCTCCCCCCGCCCCCGGGACTGTTACAACTGCTAGAAACCCCTACACCATAGGCTTTGGTCTCAATGGACTTTATCATTGATCTTCCTCACTCGAAGGGGAAAACTGTAATTCTAGTGCTGGTTGATTTGTTTTCTAAGCAAGCCTATTTCATTCCCTGAGCTTCTATTCCCACAGCAAGGAAACTGGCCAGCCTGTTTATGCAACACGTGGTCAGGCTGCACTGTTTTCCAGAGAAGGTAATTTTTGACAGGGGAGTCCAGTTCGTTGCCAACTTCTGGCGGGAGCTACTAAAAGTAGCAGGGATTGAACAGGGACTTAGCTCTGCTCATCATCCCAAGACCGATGGGCAAACAGAGAGAACTAACCAGTTATTAGAACAGTTCCTAAGATGCCACATCAATTATCAACAGGATAATTGGACTGATTTCTTGATTTTTGCCGAATATTGCTATAACAATTCAATGCATAGTTCCACAGGTGCCTCCTCATTTATGGTAGCACAAGGCTACGAGGGCACAGCAATGACTTTTGCTCAAACCCCAAAATCTCAGCAACTGGGAGATCTGGGGGAGTGGTGGACTAATTTAACAATCCAGTGGGAGGTCATGAAGAAAACTTTGGAGAAAGCCAAAGAGGATTACAAAAAGTTTGCTGATGGGAAACACTCTGTTCCTTGGAAACTGCAAGCAGGAGATTACATGTACATCTCCACCAAACACTTGCAGGGGGAGCAACCTAGTAAAAAACTTGGATGGACATTTTTGGGACCCTTCCCAGTAAAGAAAGTAAAAAAATGAAGTGACTGTAGAGGTGGACTTACCAAAGAACTTAAGAAACATCCACCCAGTATTCAGGCTCCTGAAAAAAGCCCCCCCCCCTGACAAATGGCATCCAGAGCGTGGACCTCCCAGCCCCATCCTGGTGGATGGACAAGTGC